>NC_137924.1:8783014-9360514 GCF_963457725.1 Sprattus sprattus
CCTTCTCCATGTGGTTTTTGGTCTTCATCTCCTCCTCTTCCTCTCCTTCTCTTCCCTTCTGGTGCCCAAGTCATCGGCGTGTTATTATGGTTGTCTGGATCCTGTCTGAGAATGTGTCCGATCATCTTCCATCTCCGCCACCTCACCTCTGCGCTCAGTGGTTATACCAACACAATTGCTCTTGTTAATTTAGGTTATTTTTCCATCGAATATCACTTTTAAAGTCTATTGTACTTCATGTTATCTCATATCTTGATGCCAAGCAATCCACCACAGATTTGTTTTAATCCACCCTCAACCCCTGTATAGCCCCCCTATGCTTGGGGTTCAAATACTTATTTTCTGCTTCAAATACAAATAAAGTCATAAATGTTATAAAATGTAGTTTTCTGGATTTTTTGGTTGGTATTCTATTTTCCACTGTTCAAATACACCTACAATTACAATTATAGATCACATATTTCTTTTCAAGTGGCCAAACTTGCGAAATCGGCAGAGGTCCAAATACTTATTTTCCCCACTGTACACACTGCAATGCTACTACACATATAGGTGATAGTGATCATACTCTGGTTACAGTTAAACAGTACACATACCAAACCAGAAACAAGCAATGGCGGACATTTTGTAAGTAGTAGTGTTGAAATTATCTAAAGTTAAAGAAGAAGAAAGAGGAGGAATCAGTGGTTGCTGGAGCTGACTAACAATGTTGTGTTTGAGAACCCAAAATTTGATTTGATTATTTAGTACAAGAAAAATGGGAGGGAGCGTGATCCTTGTTGTCAAGCGGAAACGTGAAACAAACACAATGGGCAGAAAACAAGGATCAACATTGGTGTAGCCTTTCTAGATGAAAATCCCTAATGAGGGACAAATGTTTTCAGAGTGAAAGTTGCCTGCTAAAAATGATTGTCAATAAAAGTGTAATGTTAAACAAAAAGATTTGGAGCTCATGTCATCCAACAACTAACACAATCAAACTTACGATCCATGGAAACAACGAACTGTAGTTTTACGACTAAATAATTAAATACAATTTCTAAAGATCTATCTAAAGTAACCTCATCACTTGACATATTATGGTTACTCCATGCGGCTGTAAACTTGTAACTGTGTATCTACTGGCCCCTGATGGACACCGTACATTCTGCTCCACACTTGGAAAGAAAGGGGTGAGGGAGGGGTTGGTTGCAATCTGTAACATCACCGTTTGAGCCACAAAATCCTACACACTGCACATTTAATGTTAAGTTAAAATAATGAATGCAAGTTTATTTTAATTTATACAGATACTAACTTATTTATATTGATTCTACTGGAAAGTAAGGTAAGATTTTTTACTTACTGTTTTGTAATTTGATACAAAAATAGATGAATACTGAGATTCATTTCAATACTGTTTACAGCATTCAAGTGTATTTTATGAAGACATAAATACTTGTAAGCATGTTACCACCACTCTATGCTGTGGAGCCATTACTGCATGTCTATGTATTTCTTCTTCTTCTTCATTCTTTCACATGACATTTACCCCAAAGGTCATTACTGCTCTCAATGTAATGGCCTTTGCCCTTCTTCATTTGTAAAGCAGCACTTAGGATTCCAAGTCCTGCATATAGTGTTGCTTTGAAGAAACATCAACTGGGTAAAGCACAACAGCGCCATCTAGAGGAATGGAGATGTCTCAATTAGCTTTTTTGGGAACTGCAAAGGCAATCATGTATGGCTCCTGTAATACAACTGTACATATTTGTACAAAGTATATTCCTTTAGTGAAGATCTACTGTCTAACCAGTATGTTGGTTAAAAACTTTACCTTTCTTAATCAGTGTAGATCTACTGTCTAACCAGTATGTTCGTTAAAAACTAAATGTTAAAAGCTTGCCAGGATATAGTATGTTCATTTTTTGGATATCTGAGATTGATTGCATTAACCCATCACACAGGTTTGCTCCTGCTTCCTTGCTAATACAAAAATATGTTTATAATTGCTACAATTTAATTTTCAAAAAAGAATATGTTGCCACACCTAAATTTCAAAATCCACACCTCAAGGGAAAGTTTGATTTCTCGCCCGACGATAAATAACCCACCCAGGCAGAACAGGCCGTTTTTAGCACCAAACTGGGGCCCGCAGTCTGGTTTGTTTTCAGATTTGTTTTACAGCAAGACAATGCCCCCAAGCATACAGTCAAATCTACACACAAATGGTTTACAGAAAACAATGTCAATGTTCTGGAGTGGCCGAGTCAGAATCCAGACCTCAATCCAATAGAGAATTTGTGGCTGAACTTGTAAGGGCTATTCACTCATGATCCCCATGCAGCCTGACAGAGCTTGAGCAGTTGTGCAAAGAATGGGGGAAAAACTGCAGTGTCCAGTTGTGCAAAGCTCACAGGCTCAACAATGTAACTGCTGCCAAAGGTGCATCTTTTAAATCCTGCTTAAATTGTTTTATATTTTCAAGTAATTTAGAAAGATCGCCTTCACTTTAACTTTTTCTGCTGGTCAGTGTCAAAAAAGCCAAGGTCCATTATGATTCAATGTTGCAAAAGGAGAAACATTTAAAGCAGTCTTCATCAGGGCCTAATAAAGAACAGTAAGCGTGTCAGTAAAAAGTATACTTTACTAATAAAGCCCATGTTAAAATAAAACAGGTTGTACCAAACTGCTGTACAAAACTTAAAACAATAATGAAAAACAAACAAACAATAGATTTATTATTATTATTATTATTATTAAATGTAGTAGTAAAAGTAGTTTCATTATGCTTATTATATGGCTCCATTGATTTCAATGGGCTACCCCAACGAGCTGACCACTGCAAAAAATCAATGACTATGCCATTAGCAGCCGGTTTTGTGCTTCTAATTCACATCTTCCATATCATTCTGCAGGTAGTCCATTCACTTAATGGAACGTGAATTCATTGGAACTGGGAAGTCAGCAAATACATTGAAACACCTGAAAAAATACATTTCTATTTGTGCAAAGACCTATTCTTCTCAGTGGAAGCCACGAAATGGCAACATAATAACTAAAACCAGGTATTTAAGAGGAATGAATTATCGTTAAACTGCACAGGATGGAGGGATTCTAGAGGGAGTGTGTAGTCAGGCAAGCCAATGAATGAACAAAATAAACATTCTCTCATTTTGCCAAGTGGTGTAAACACAATGAATTCCATGATTAAATAACATGTTATCTGGAGAACTAGCAAGTGTGCAAGCTAGCAAGCATACAATAAGAAACAGCTATAATATTAAGGATTTAGGCTTAACCACAGTCGAACTAACCGTAACCAAAGAAGAACTACCCAACATTTTCCTTGTCCGTGACTAAAGTGCAAACTTAATAGGTTGCCTTACTTTAGGCCTTTTTGAAATGTCCCATTATCCAAAATGATTGGACTTCACGTTGTGGAGTTCTTTGCTTCCGCCTTGTCCATTATTTTGTCCTCGGCTGCCGTGCCCTCTTACTCTTTTATCCAAAGGAAGCCAATTTGTGTGCCAAAGTTGGTCCCGTCTCGAACATGAGAGAAAAACATATCTGAGTGGCAGGAGGTGCACAGTGTGACACTGGGAATGTCAGTCACAGTGTCATCATGAATGTGATTGGAGAGGAGCCCCCCTTGCTCCAGGAGAATTCTAGAAGGGAGTGCACAATGACAGTACGATGAGAAAGGATAAAAGGACTTTCTTATGGAACATAAAATTAGCCTTATTTAGGGTAGGTCTGAGAAAGAATCTACCATGGAGGAGGCAATAGAAGCATGTCGGTTTTATTCTTTTATTCTTCTTATTTCTTTTTTGTCTATTTAACAGATTCAAATCATATTCCCTTTAAATATTCTTTCAAATGTAAAGTTGTTTGTCTTGACCTGCAGATAACCCTCAGAGATTAACATGTTCCTAGACTGAGGTTTACCTTGTGGCCAGTCTGATATTGACGTATGGCTTTGATGTCCCGTCATCCCTGACACAGTCTGGGTGTATGGCATGGAACTCTTTGGCTGACTCTTGTCCAAGCTTGAAGCAGCACGAGCCAACGGATGGACCAATCACTGCTAAAATATTTTCTGTCTTACTGTCAAATCGTGACACCATGGCATTTACTGTTGCCATAGCAATCCCCATCAGTGTCCCCTTCCACCCTTTATTAATGGAGAAAAGCAAAACAAACAAGAGGGAAAATCAACTGGATTGTGCATGTTCGGTAGCATCTAATATGAACTTCGGCCTGTTGACTAAGAGTGTTTATCGCATTTTCTCAAACAAAAGATAGTAAAGTTATAAGCTCTAAAATGATTAACTTGTCAAGGGTTGATGACTGCTAACAATAGCTCTGCTGGTTAAAATATCCATATCAGAGATTCTGGGCATCACCTATCTGCTTACAAGTCCAGTCCACCATTCTAATCCAATATACTTTATCATATTCAGCACATTTCTCATCATAGTCTTCATATCCTTGGAAACGATGTACCTCCCCGTTCTCCAGACTATAATTAAAATATTACAGAAATAATTACATATTTGGTCATTTGGCCAACTTGCTCTAGAGAAACGGCATCAAAAGCTCTCGTGTTCTAACTGGTCCCACAGAACGGTCAAACACTTCGATCTAAAAGTTAAGCTACTACACATGCAGAGTTTGGTGTACAGCTCAAAGACCCGAGTCTGAATTATGGTTCTAACTCCAGTTAGTCACCTGCATGGGCCACTCCAATGACCTTTGCTACAGGGTCAGTGAAGAGCAGAGGCATGCAGTCAGCCCCGGGTGCTGCTATGACAACGTTGACTTGATTGGTAACTATTCCATCGTAGCGTTCAGGGCCTTCTTCTCCCACCACCCACACATCACTGGCATGATCTGTCTAAAAATAAATTTTTCACATTTTTAATATATATATTGTACAAAAATGTACTAAAGGATATAAGAAATGATTTATGGGTGTCCATTTCTACCATTTCATAGACATCAAATCTGTGTTTCACTACCACACGGGCTAATTTAAATAGAGAAAACTCAAGGAGGCACAAGAAGATGCTCATTAAGATGAACAAATATTCTGTTCATCTTCTCTGTTTACTCCATGGAACTTCTGATGGTGAGAACTGACAGAATGAATGTGCACAGAGGTGAATGATGGTTATTAGCCCTTTAAAGTATAGGTATTTCAGGGGAAAGCATCTCAACAGAGGCTAACTGGCAGAGGCTAACCCTTATAAAGCATGCCCTCTGCTGCAACCTAACAGCACATTTATTGACTATTTACAGACTATTTGAGGCATATCCATTGTGCACTGAAGCTTGAGGCTTATTGGACACTTCAATCACGTGTGCTTTTAATTTGGCTCTCACCTTTACCAGGTGGAACTGGTGAGGCTGAAAGCCAACTTGGAGTCCAAGACGGCGAATGTTTTCAAGCACCACGGCCCTGGGGTCTCTACGGCTGGAGCTGCTGAAGAGGTTGAGGGAGCTTAGAGTGCTAACGTAGGAGATTCCTCCCGTCCTAGTACTGAAGCCATGTGAGAAACTGTCTAGAGAACACAGAGAGGTCCTCTTTGAAAACAACATTTACATCACAAACAGATATAAGATCTAAACACAAATAAACAAGCTGGGTGATACATGGTCATTTTTCTGGGTAGGTGCAGGGACAGATCAATTAAGTGACTGGGGGCAAATGAATCGTCTCACATTAAGATTGGGAAAAAAATGCATGCTTCTCACGGGGGGAGCTCACAGGTGGTTGATAACTTCACTGATATGGCTTCGTATTATTTATATATTTTCGGTCTATGGGATTCTGCATGCAATTTGCTCTCCAATAGAAACGAAACCACTTGGGGCATAGGTTTTCACTTTCCCTCCCTACTGGTTTAGACAATGTTTTGAATATATCTCCATATGAGTAACGCCTTTGCCAATGGCAGACTGTTTTATCTAGTGTGATGAAAGTGCAGTAGGCCTCTTTGCCAGAATCAATAGGCTACCCATTCAAAGCTTACCATGAACTACTGTTCCAAAATTAAATCAAAGAGCTAAGAAATATTCTGTAACTCACCAGGTACAAGGGAGGACATGAGGACAGTCATTTTTCCAACCGCTGGGAGCTGCCGAAGAAATGTACTCACTTCATCCGTCACTTGTGTGATCTCACCAGATGTAAGACTGGTAGGACTATCACTGAACGCTCTCTGATCATCAAACACAGTTATATATTCAAAGTTGTACAGAGCTGTGAAGAGAAATTCTTGGTATTTTTGAAGTACAGCTCTTCGATGACTAGACGTAAGTATCACAACATTGCTCAAATCCAGATGATCCAATTCTTGCTTTATTGTGTACATCGAAGCGGAAACTGAGTTGTCCTGTAAAACACGGACCTGTTTTCTTAAACTGACACATTTCTCCGGTGGTGTAGCGCTGGAGCCCTGACATTGCACACACATAAGGTAAACAGGTTCATGCACTTCACCAGCCTGACTCAGGATCATTGAGATCTTTCCCGTAAATGCTTCATAACCATTAGGCCTACTGTCTTCTGAGCGAGGTACGCTGTCAAGATCCAGGACAACAACTTTAGCCATGCAGATATAATGCGCTTAAAACCAACAAGTCACACTTCACGGTGCACAATCGAAAGCAAAGTAAAAGCCTTTTCACATGTCGACAAGTAGGCTTATATGATTAGGCTCGGCTGCGACACGACTCTTTTAAACAGTTATATTACAAACACCAATTAGTTTAGACAATTTCATTCATTTCAATCACAAAATCATCGCATGGTGGTTTTATATAGACCTGGAGAGTGTGAGGAAGTACCACCCCCATTGGCCGATGCAATGCTAGCTACTTCAACCCAGGAAGTACGAATAAAAAGTCGTTCCATGGGTGTTTACCATGAACTGTATAGGGTTTAAATGGAGAGCTGTGAGGTGGGTAGGCTTTGCTATAATTGACGCCAAAAACCTGCGACATCTAGTCGCAAGGAGAGAAGTAGGCTATTGTTGAAATATAAGCTCTCAATTGAGACATTTGTTTGTTTGTCAAAGTTACATTTGTTGAAATTTAACAACATGCACTAGCAACTTCTAAAGATAAATTATCATTTTGGTATTCTGTACTATGTAAATAAGTCTTTTAATTTTAAATGCCTACAGCATGAAGACCTAATAACCCATCCTTCTTGAGGGCTATAAATAGAAGCAGTAGAAGTAGGAGTGAGATTGCATTGATTCAAGGACAGGTCTTTTTGAATTGTGTCCTATAATGGTTCAAATGCCATCAAGCTCTTCTGTTAATTGCACTCTATGAGTAAGTTGTTTTCTTTGAGTTGGCTTGATTTAATTGTCTTTCCATCAGAAGGACGCAAACCTTTACACAATAGGTGTACAACAAGTCTTCCATTATTACTAATAAAGTTGCAAAGGGGCGGGACATTTCCGGAAACTTTCTGTAAACTTAAGCTTGGGAATTTTGGAAACTTTGAAAAACATGTGATTTCCTTAAATAAATAAGGCCGAACATTGCAAATGGCAGTGAATAAATAACCCCAAAATGTCCCGTTATTTCCCATTGAAAGTTTCCAACTGACTATTCCCGGAATTTTGCAACCCAACTCATAGCTTTGTCCTGCAAAATGTGTTACCCCGCAAACCAAATATTTAATCTGGCCTCTTCAACACAACCAAGCAGGTTCCTGAATGGCTTCGCTACTGTAGTCGCAGGCAGTTTGTGGCTTGGGAGGGTGAAAACCTATGTGTGAGTGGCAGCACTGCTCCATATGACCTGACCCACTTGATCAGGGAGTTTTTCCTTGCCCCTGTTCTGTTGCCATTGTGCTTGCAATAAGGGGGTTCAGGCTCTGAACTCTGTAAAGTGCCTAGAGGCAATTGTATTGTTATGGCGCTATATAAATAAAATTGAATTGAATTGAATTGAATAACTGCACCTGAAAATCCAAACCAATGCTCTAGTCTGTGTAGTAATTATGATCAACAGTGTCAAAGACTGCACTAAGGTCTAAAACACCAAGACAGATGTATTGCTTCTGTCCAGTTTGAGGCGTATGTCATTTAAATATAATGTTTTTCAGTGTTTCAGTGCTGTGATTGGCACGGAAACCTGACTGAAAGAGTCTGCTGCCAAGTGGTGGAAAACAGATTTGAAAAAGTTGGTAGGCAAAAGAAAACAAGAGAGAGATTTAATTAATTATATGTCATTATCTTGGGAATTCAAACTTTAGTTATTACAAAGTAATGCCATAAAGTTGACATCTCGAGGAAACAGAACAAAATTTGGGCCATAATTACATTTAAATTGATGCTATGTTAGGGCTTCCACCAACTTCATTTCATTTGAACATTTGAGTTTTGGAATTTCAGGTAAATAAGAAAACTGGGAGATTGTATTTTATTATATTGAGTCTAAAAGGTTCACATGTTGGCTACTAAGTTACCAGGGGCCATGTCACAGATGTTTTTTAAGACTTTAAATGTTACAAATGTTCTACTGGGGTACTTCCTCCATAGCTAACTTTTATTGCAAACAGCAAAACATGTTTTTCTATCATTCACATAAACTTAACAAAAAAGTGTTTGAGGGGTTGAGATTCATGATTTAAAAACGTACTGCGGAGGAGAGTTTAGGCGACATCAGAATGTCCTAGCTTGAGGTCATGTTGCTTAGCTTATTACTAATCAATAATCAAGTAATCAAACACCTTCCCACAAATGACTGAAAATATTTTAAGATATGTGAATCATACCAGCCAACCCATGAAACAAACCAGATGCAACGACAGACAGAACACCAATTATTTTGATGAGTGGTGTACAGAATCTGTAGAGAATGTGGATGATTACAGTGGCTTATAAACCCTTCATCCAGGCATCTGCACAAGTGTACGTAGTGGATTATGGTTTCACAGGCAAGTTGAAATAGCTGGATGCGCTGTGCGTTTGTAAGCTCTAATATCCAATATCCAAACAAGATCAGAATACACACGACCACCTTGTTTGCATTGCTCTTTGCCATTTTTAATTGATATTGAGTTTTACTGCAATTTAACTAATTATTTACTGGGATTGTTCTCAAGTTCATATGATACATCATGATTAACAATGTAGCCAAAGTTTGACAGTCAAACATGGTGATTTTGCAATGTTATTCATATATGTGTATTAATGTTAGAAATAGGCCTGCTGCAGACTTCAAACACTATATGGAGGCATCGTGGAATGAGCATGCACGCCCCCAGGCAAAGCCAGACCCTTGCTGTGATAAGCCAGGGAGATAGTCTCCACAATCCAGCGGGAGAGGAGAGTCCCTGTTTAGACAGCGCCCTGCCTCAAGCTGGATTAGCAAAACCGACAAAGAGCTGGTCACATGACTGAAACGCCTGGTTGCTTGAAATATATGTACACAACGTCTGCACTGACTAGAGTGCATGCAGTCTCCTATTCTCAGCTTTTCAGAGGCAGATAAGTCAGAAGACCTTGCCCATAAGGCTTGGACAAGACCCTAGGCACATAAGCAGCATAAAGGCCGTATTATACTCAGTTTTAAACGCAACGCGTAAGCACGTAAGATACACAAGAGCCCCTTGCGCAGTTACATAACACCCCTTACTTAAATCAAAACGAGTCCTGTGTGTAAATTACGTGATTACTGTTCTGCCTCTAAAACCGACCCTAAATTCCACTTTAGGGTGTAGAGTGACTTTACCAGGTCGTACAGGACGTACAGATTAATAAATTACTGATATTACAGATTAATATCAGACATGTTTTGCTGAAGCCAAAGCAAGGAGAGCATGTTTTAGGATAAGAACTTTATGCCCACTGACTCTGGCACCTTGGCTTAACTTGCACTTAAGGAGTGACAGTCCCGCACTTCTTTTCCTTTTTTTTGTCGTTTTCTATTTCTTAAAAAGTAGTATTTATTGTTACACCAGGTTTTAGTACTCTTAGCTTGACTGTTCTCTCCCTTGTACGTCGCTTTGGACAAAAGCGTCTGCTAAATGTAAATGTAAATGTAAATGTAAATGTAAATGTAAATGTAAATGTAATGACTCTAATGGTTCAAGAGGAGTGTCCAGAACAGTAGGCAAGTCCCAAGATGGTACAGGTGTTCTAGTACTGGTCTTCAGACAATGCACGCCCTTCATAAAGCGCACAGCACGTGGGTGGGCCCCTGACAACCCCCTATCAGTGCCAATATGACATGCTGAAATAGCCAATAACTTTAGATGCATGGATAGATAGATGGATACTTTATTAATCCAGAGGGAAATTTAGGTCATCCAGTACACATGTAAACCTGAACAAGTTCAGAGTACATATATTATTTTTTTCATACTCATATTATTCCAAAATTGTAAAGGATTTAGCCTCGTCAGATATTTGTGTTTCTCTGGGTCTTTCTCAAACTAGTTAGTACGCCCTTACAAGTTTTTGAAAGGGTGTGTTCCTTACGTTCCAACTTCTTGCGCAAGCTCTTACTGTAGAGAGAACTGTCATTGGTCGACAGCCTTCCCAGTGTTGCCACTGCATTTACATTTACATCTGTGATTTAGCAGATGCTTTTATCCAAAGCGATTGACAAGGAATTTTGCATTTATAGATCATGAGCAGTTTAGGGGTTCACACTTATACACTTGGTAAGGAGGAGTGGGGACTTGAACTAGCAACCTTACAACCTCTGGATTACTAAACGACTCCTCTACCTTAAGTCTGCTGCGTCCGTCTCTCATCACAAGAGTTTTGCAATGGTGTTCTCAACGACGTTGATGACGTTACTAATTTTTTTTTGAGTTATCAGGCAATGTTAACTCAAACAAATACATTCCAATACAATTAAAAGGTCTGCACTTACTCAGAAAACTAATACATTTTAAGTTGGGTCAACTAAATACCAGGGTTTAAGCACTGAATACATAATGTTAATGAGTTAGTAGAACTGTTTGGGTTTACAGTGTAGCCTATACACTTAACTCACAAACATACATACATGAATCACAGTAAAAACAAAACACAGGGAGAATATGTTTAGTGTTGGAAAAGAGCAATCCTTCTCCAAAAGTTCCTGTAAGAATGTTGAACCATCCGCAATAGAACGCTGAGGTTGTGCCCTTAAAGCAAGTCTGAGGAGCTGCATGTGAGATGGAAGGATGGCAATATGGAAGAATGATAAAGACGAACCAGTGCCCCAGACTGACTGAATGCAGGAGCTGACATAGGCCCAATCTCAATACTTCCCCTTACCCCTTATCTTCCCCCTTACCCTTGAAATTGCGCGCTCATGTGAGAGCTAGTGGTGTCTCAATACCCAATTTGATCAAGATTAAGGGATAAGATTGAGTGCTATGTACCCCTTATTTTTAAGATGATTTGAGAGCTCACTTGAGAGCTCACTTACCTCCAAGGGCTATCCCAGAGCACATAGCGACACCAGTTCGGGAATTTTCAAAAAAACATGGCTGCTTGAAGCGAGGAATATTTTACATGAATAAAGCTATCTACACAACTTTTTATATGTTTATAATGACTCAGTTTGATCTGAAATGTACTACACGAACGATGCATAGTATTGTAGGTCTTAACTGAAGCTTTCAAACGGTAGTTTTAGGATACAATTACCACGTATACCACCACTCCATTGGCTTATATGGTAGCTTGCCAGCTAGATGCTACATACACTACATGTAAGTATTTTGGCTTATAATTAATTTAAAAATGACAACAGTCTTGTTTCGTGCTCTACACAGTTGTATACATATATATTTGCAACCATGTTCTTCATTAGACTTTTTTTAAATCGCTAGTTTCATAGCTAATACAGTCACGCATGGCGTACCCGAAACCGAGTGGCGTCTCATTTCATAGGGGAAACTTTTCAGCCCTTGGCCCTTACACTTGCAAGTGCTAGGGTTAAGACAAGACAAAGACAAAGCAAAAGGGGCAAGGGGAAGAATCGAGATTCGGCCATAGTGTTAACATTCTGAATTTGAAAATTCTCAATTGCTTGTTCAACACATGCAGATCTTGTAAGGGATGAATGCCCCTGTTTTGTTTGGGAACCACAAAATAGCGGCTGTACCATCCGCTCTGTGAGTGTGAGAGGGGAACTCGTCTTTATCACCTGCTTGGTGAGGAGTGAATTTATTTATTCACTCATAACAGCCAGAGCGCTGTCTGTCGCCCATGTCTAGACTACAATGGAGAAATGGGGAGCGCGAATCGGAACTCCAAATGGTAACCCTTGGCAACCATGAACTCTACCAAAGGCGACAGTGTGCATGCCAGACCAGGACATAGACTCTCCCCAAGGTGACCGTGTGCATGTGCATGCCAGACCAGGATATGTGAAGGAAGGAGACCTGTGGCGATGGCACCCTCCTGTGGCAAAAGAAGGGGCTGAAGACGTGTTTACGCGTATTTAGCCTCATTTGGACTGGAACTGAATGAACACAAACAAGCGCATATTTTATTTGAGACACTGTTGCAACAACTGACACACACCTTTCTTACAGCGTCTGAACTGGGGGAACTGAGAAACTTCCCAGAGGGAAACAGCAAGGCTGTGGGGAACAATAGTGTGGGAGTGTGTGTACGACATGCAGAGAATGTGGACCAAGGCCACCCGGATTTCCGCAAACAGGCCAGTCACTGGGCTGACAACAGTCGACTGACAACCCCGACTACTCAGCTCCGTTGTGGTCAAGAAACTGCATGGTCCATAGTCAAACCCATGATGTTGCATTAAAAGGTTGGCCTAACTCTTTGTCTATGTTTTGTCCAAAATTATAATGAGAGCTAAATAAAGTAAAGTCAATGCCATCTGAATGAAAAGTCTCTTAATCATTGTTTAGAACCAAGACAGTCCAAATGTTGACACATGTTGTCGATATGACTGTTTGCAAACATGATAGTTACGGTGAAGGTATTTAGCAAACACTTTTATCCAAATAAATAACTAAATTCACAAAACAATATTAAGTATAATTTATAAGCCATTGATTATTACTATGGTAATAATACTACCGAATACCAAAATTATAACTATATTTTTAAAGAATGTCCCAAACAATGAACTAATTAGACCAATACTGTTGCAAAAGGTGAGTCCAAGGCTGTCGCTGAAACAGACAGCACTAGGTAAGTCATTCCAGCAACGAGGTATCACAAACAAAAAGAGTCATTAGGTACAACAAACAAAAAGAGTCTTGAGGTACCACAAACCAAAAGAGTCTTGACTGTGATCTCTTCTTGCTGAGAGGCAAAGACAACAGGCGCTGGTCAGAGGAGCGAAGTGGTAGAGAGAGGTAATAGAGCTGTTAGTGTTTTTAAAATAATGTATAAGATGGTAAGGTTAGGATTGCCCTAAAATACCCACACTGGAACTGGAGACTAAACCTAAATAAACTTCATTTGCATTGAAGTTACTCAAAGGAGCTGATTGAGAATTCTTAATTTAAAGTGACATGGTAATCATGACCACCAGGTGGAGCAACGTACCTACGCCGTGGTAACTACAGCTGAAACCGTTGCTAGGATTCATTTCCTCAAATCCTGTCTATGTTGGTTAAGACTCAAACTAGTGCACTGAAAATGCACTACCACTAAATGCACATAAAAGAGATGTGGCCGAAGAAAAGATCAAAAAGTGATGACTGCTCCAGAAATCGCGTGTGTTGGATATTATGGGGGGTATGGAGGCATAAGTTTTCATATTTAAAATTGTATCTTTATTTCACATTTCCATTCTAAACGTTAGCTTCTTGAATATAGCACATACGCGTAAACATAACTTACAGACAACTCATAGCCTAGTAATGCTCATCAACAACATACACTGTCTAAAGCTGGACAGCTTTTGCACTTGACGCTCAGGTTTGCAAAGAGGAAGAGGATGTGGATTCGTGCACGGTGATCCGTGTCGCGCGCGAGTCCGTCACGCTGTAGGCAAGAGGAAATAGAATCGACTGTGCATGGAAGATAGGCAGCATCAGTACCCGTTTGTGTGTGGATAAGGAATTACGGTCACGAATCTTCCGTTCGAGTGGCATAACTTCTTTTGTCACAACGGTAAGAAACTGATTTATTTTTGCGTGAATGTGTGTTATGTGTAGGCTCTGTACATCTGAGTGCTGATTGATTTGATGTGTGGATGCTGGGTGACACTAAATTTGGAGGGATGGAAGAGAATGACCCGAACATATTCTACATTGCAATGCATATGCGGGGGAACAATCTCCCCTGTTGTTCTCTATAGAACTTTAAATGTAATGACGTGATAGCACACTACATATTGTTTTTTGAAATAGACTTGGGTTGCCCCCATACACGTTGCACGATGACTGCTAACATGTTGAATGTCCAATATGATACACTGAAGTAATGGAATTCGCTATGGAAGTATACAAATAGGCAATACTGTCGTAACAAAAAGAACTGAGATCTTGGCTGTTTGACGATTATGCTTGCATTCCAACCGTAGCATTCATTTCACTTTTTGGGACTTCGCAGTTGTGTTCATTTAGTTTCCCATTCCTTTTCGGTTATCGTTTCGGTCTTGTTAAGCTACGTGCATGGAACTATATAAACCCCTTAATTCAAAACAAATAGTTAATTATTAAGGAACATATCTTTGTGTTTATAATATAGGCCTGATGTTTCTGTGTGAATGAATGAATGAAGATGTATTGCTGTGAATGAGGATTGTATGCGATATGACTAAATGCAATTGATTCACTTTGTCAGTGCTTAAGAAATCATCAAGACTAAAGATTCTTTGTTAATCGAGTGATGGCCTACGTCACAACAATTTTCGTCAACTCAGGCTTCAAACGATAGTACATCAGTTGAAATAATGCTTTCTCTTTAATATGAATGGTCCGTTTTATTAGTTTTATTTGATGTTCTTGGGAGGTATAAACAAGGGCCATTGCATCAGTTCTAATCGATGAAGCTAAAACAGTGCCTTTGCTCTTGACATAACATCACCTGGGCAACGGCTTCAGCACCATGGAGAGAGGACAGGTTGCGCCAGAATGGCTGAAGGTTCTGTGGCCCATGGATACAACTGAGTCATAATGTTACTAAGTGGATAGCCTGGACATTTTTGTTTAGCGTATTTAAACAACATTATGTTTCTTATACTAATCATTATTATCATCATCATCATCATCATCATTGATTCATGTCATATGATTCCTTAGATTGTTAGGTTGTTTCAGTGTATCTGTGTGGCTGAAATGGGTCCATGATGTTTTAATGTGAACTATTTTGTGACACTAGCTGGTCATTAACTACTAAACTAGACCAAGAGGCAATTATTCATAATACAATGTGTGTTTTGGTTGGGTTATTTTAGGATGCACACAGGAATTTCTGAATAATGACTTCCACTGGCATTGAGATTCTATTAGCATTTGTGTCACTACATTTATCCTAGGACAAAATATATATAATTTTTAAACTTGGCATACAAGGCCATTGAGTAATAGAAAGCACATTGACCAGATCAACAAACAACAGTGATTAATTTGATATTAACAAAGGGCACGGTTTTAACAAAGAAAGAGAGGGGAGAATATATGTTTATATATGTGTGAAAGACAGATGCAAATAAAGACATTTGATAAAAAAAAAAATATATATATATATATATATATATATATATATATACAGTATAAACAGTGACTTGCCAATCACGGTTTCATATTGTGTTGAAAAACACATCAAGTCACATTATAGTGACAAAGCACATTCTGAGAACTGTGATTCTCTATTTATATCTACGGAAACATATTTTGTTTATTTCCTCAAGCATTACCAGCTGCTATGACAATATAAATGCACACAAGGCTGCTGTGGTGAATCTATCACAATTCTGTCTTGACAGAAAGGATAAAGCTCTTTCCTCATGCTGTTGTGTGTGTCTGTACTGAGTCAATACCCTCCTGGCTTCAGTCTTACTTAAGTTACTAAAAAATACTAAACGAGACAGCCTGGTTGCTCTGTTTCTCTGGATGTTAACAACTGTTCATGAATGCTGTAGCATTTTGATGTAAAGCATCAATTTTAAGTAAATATAGATTTCAAAGTTCATTAATTATATGTGAAGTCATTTTCTCAGACACGCACTGAAAAGCAACAACGTAAAAGAAATCCAGCTGTGTTTTCCATTGATCTAAAATATGTCCAATTAGCCTAGTGTGCCGCTCTGCAGACACAACAACATATTGGCTGTTTTCCAGCTTTATTTTGCATCGATATTCAGACCTACAATCAATACCCATTCAAAAAATTGTTTTCATTGAATTCACCCTTAGAAAACAAGCTCCTGTATTATTTCTCTGCACTCTGCATGAGTGGAGGCTCAGGAGTGGGAGCGGGAGTGGGCGCTCAGTTTTGTTTGTCTTGAGATATGTGATGTATGAGGCTGGCTGCTAAGTTGAAAGATAAGGTAAGATGCAATTGGCCTTGGCATTTGTGGCACTGCATCACAGACATCTATCTGTATTCTATGTCGCAATCACCAACAACACAGATGAAGCTGTGATTGCACATTGTGTTCATTTAAATGCCCTTCAATACAGCCTACAGCCTAGCATTTCAGTTCAGGGGGATCTAGAAATACAGTTTGCTTCTCATGTCATCAAAAAAGAGATGGCTTTGAATAAACAATAATGAGATAAAGCAAACTCCTGTAGTCATATTCAAGGCAGTGGGTTTCACAGCTGATTGGCGTTCAAACTGAGGTCTCCAAGCAACGGCTACAACAAGTACCTATATTGTACTATAGTGTGAATGAAATCTGAGTTTTATTTGTGAGTCCCATTATTACTTTTATTGTGATCATGTAATTTAATACATACGGAGGCTATGCTTTTCTGCTATCAGCCCATGATTTATCTCATACTTACTATTTCTTCTAACCTTAACAGTTTACTGTTTATAAGTGTTGGAATGTATTCTTTTCCATTTTGCCCAAAAAAAATCCTTGCTCTAGCAGCTGGTCTGAAACCCTTGCAAAATGGAGCCACATGACCTCAATTATGTTTTCATTTGTCTTTCGAGGTGCATTTAGGGAGGCCCTTGGTAAATGTGGGGATAAACGGCCTTGTCACAGATAAGAAGCAGACCCCTCCATCTTAACCTCACCAGAGTCCAATCACACATCGGAGTCCAATCACACATCAGCAGTCCCCACCACACATACATGCTCTCACACTCGCACATATCTTCTGTCCACACACAAATACACAGACAAGCAAATTAACACCAGTGTTCTAGTCATTAATCCTACAGGAAGTCATTCAGAGAATAAGACTGTCACTGAGTTTTCTGTTGCTGACTTCCATTTATCACTCCACCTATATCTCTCCATGAACTCTTTATGTATGCACTCAGTTAAAGCACTGCAGATGTCCTGATACTGGAGAGGTCAGTAACTGCGCTGCATAGCATTTGCTTACAAGAGAGCAAACTGGCTTCAGTATTCTCTGTGTGAAGGGTAGGAAGGCTATGGGCAGAGACTCTTATATTTATTCATGTGTCCTATTTTATGTTGTATGGCCTGTGCCATGTTATGGTGGATGGACGTTGTTCAGTAGCATATCATTAAAGCCGTAATTTCCCGAGAAAACAAAAACTACCAAAATGCACACGGTTAATCATATCAGAATTCCTAAGACATTTCTAAGGATATAGTATAACAGACTAGTATTTCCTATAAGGTTTAGGTAAGTAGCTCAGACTAGAGCGTCTGCATTCACGCTAGAATCTGTTTTATGGAGATCACATATTGTCTCTCTAATGGACGCTGATTTACACTGCCTTCTTTGGATGGAACAATAGACAGGTTAGCTTTAATCTGCCTTGTCATCGCAGGAGAGTAGAGGAACATGGGAGTGCTCGGATGTGATGAGCTGGATGTGATGTGCACAAGGATTAGCTCCAATTGTTGATGTATTATATTGATTTAACTTAACACCACTGAAAGCCACTGGTTTATTTTTTCCACTTTTATAAAGAGCTTCACGTTCTTATCAGGGAGGAGTTGCTCGTCCAGAGAGCTTTACAGGATATCCTCCATCATGCTGTACTCCGCGCTCACATAGCACATCTGTATTCTCAAGGACAGTCTCTTGCCTCTCCCTCCTCAGCTCAAGGACACAGTGAAGAGGGAGGAGCACGGAGGGGGGGAGGGGAGGATTTGACCCTAGGAAATCTCATTGCAGGAGTGCAATACCGCCACTTCTGTGTGATTGTTGTTATTGGACCATATCTGTTGGTCTGTCTGTCTGTCTGTATGCATGTAGGTGTGCAGTAACGACAGAGGGAGGGGGTAAGGACAATTGCTATTTTCATTTATGCACTCATAGGAAACTAGAGTAGAATAGAATGTGGGGCAGGACACATATTCATTTTGGGGGGTGTGGCATTGAGTTGTGTGTGTATTCTGAGTCATTCATGCTCACAAAAATTCTGACTTGTGCTGTAATGCCAAGTGATGTTTAAGCAGAGGAGCCATGCCCGGTGGCTTGGACCTTTAGTGCCTGATCTCCCCTCCTCCTGGAGCATCATTCGTCTTGCCCATTCTCAGAGGAAGTGTCTATTATGACATCATTCCTCTTGCCCATACTCAGAGGAAGTGTCTATTATGACATCATTCCTCTTGCCCATACTCAGAGGCGGTGTCTATTATGACATCATTCCTCTTGCCCATACTCAGAGGAAGTGTCTATTATGACATCATTCCTCTTGCCCATACTCAGAGGAAGTGTCTATTATGACATAGTTCCTCTTGCCCATACTCAGAGGAAGTGTCTATTATGACATCATTCCTCTTGCCCATACTCAGAGGAAGTGTCTATTATGACATCATTCCTCTTGCCCATACTCAGAGGCGGTGTCTATTATGCCATCATTCCTCTTGCCCATACTCAGAGGAAGTGTATATTATGACATCATTCCTCTTGCCCATACTCAGAGGCGGTGTCTATTATGCCAGCTGCCAAGTGTTTGCCAAAACCCTATTGTAATCAAGGATGTAAATAATTCCAATAATAACATATTCATTCAATGATATCTAGACATTATTCACTGACCAAGTGCAGAAACTGCTACCAGGAAACAGGAGTGAATAAAGTACACTCAGGATGACAGAATACAGGTGTACCAGCCACGCAATGTCAGTGTACCTGAACGATGACAGTAGGTTGCTTAGCAACAAAATGATAACATTATTCAGCATTACTGTATTTCAGTATACAGTATTTATGTGTGTAAAATCCGTTAATAGATCTTCATATAATACGTTATATAACAGACATGGTGAAGTTGTTATTGAAATTGACTGTAAAAGGTGAGGTACAAAATGTTGCTGATGATGCTTTGATGTAGTAGCTATGTTTTATTCCCTACATTACTTATGCCACTCAGAGTCTGTTCATCCATTGTGTTGTGTCAACACGTAGAGAGTAGAGACCAACGCATTGGGAATGAAAGAATGATGAAAGCAGGGACGAGCTCATCTCCCTACCCAATCTAACACAGTCCCATTATGTACACACACCTTTTCAAGCATGAAGGAGTGACACTACCATAGTGAGAAAGTCTGTTTTTTCCCCGCTGTAATGTACTCAGCTTTCAGACTCAAAGCTGACCCCGGGGGAAAGACTCAGCTTCAGTCCTCAATACCTTTTGTGTTTTTGCCTGGAGTTCGGAATACAATATTCACCACTACAGCTTGAAGTTGATAACAGCTTATTTCTCTTCCAATTACAATTCCTCTTAAAGGATTTTAACAATTGAATACATTTTTGTAGCTATCATTGCAGAGGTTCTTTTTGTTATTACGGTGCTTATACTGGATTATCTCATTTTCATTATACCTAAAATGACATCATTCCAACATTAGGATTCCTGGGTGATCCAGTCCATTTAATGTGTGCAGTCATACAAGAGGTTTAGACACCACATGCCTTAAGGACCCAGAACATTCTCTTGAGCAATTACGCTGAGCGCTTCTCCACAAGCTCATATAGCTATAGTACTTTTCCATTAATGATTTAACAGCCATCCCTCACGAGCCTGGAGTAGAATTATAACACCCTTTCCTTGGTCTTCATCCTCCCTAACGTCCAATGTGTGTGTGTGAAATCTGTATTCAACATCAGTCTCTCTGCATCTGTGGAAAGAGGGTGGCATCGCCTCAAACGCATTCTGTACTTATGCTGGTATCATACATACATGCAGAAGGATAAATTAGTATGTACACACACAAACACACACTCATATGCACACACACACACAAACACACACTCATATGCACAGAAAAGGATACATCAGTATGTACACAGACACACACATACACGCGCGCGCACACACACAAGCACGCGCACGCACGCACACACACACACACACACACACAATCACAATCACACACTCATATGCACAGAAAAGGATAAATCAGGATGTACACAGACACACACACCCGCGCACACACACACGCACACACACACACACTCATATGCACCGAAAAGGCATATGCACACATAACTGTCAGTATGTAGACATCAGATCAACACATTTTTCAGCATGGATGCACATTATGAATATTGTTTCTCACTCTCCCTGATTTTAATGCATGCAGGACACTACAGTGATATCCAGAATAAAGGGTGCTTTAAATTTTAATTACTTTAGCAGGAGGCCATTTCACTGTAGCCACTGGCTCGCTCAGGGTGAAATGCATAATCCCCTTTATTGGAAAGAATCTCTCTATAGTCCTGTGGGACTCTGTGTGTCTGGGGAAAATGGGGGAGGGGTAGGAACTGATCTTTTTTCCCCCTGTAGAGCAATCCCTTATTACAATGATACATCCGATATAAACAATGCCTTTACAGTTATTATATAATGATTTAGTTGCAACAGAGTTACATACCATCACATATAATATTGAATACAAAATGACAATAGTCCCATATACTGTGCAATAACTGTAATTTCACAAATATTCTTACAACCTAAAATAAAAAACATCGCATGCAGGATTGAAAACATCGCATGCAGGAGCAGATCTGGCAAACCTTTTTATTGTACACTTCTGCTAGCAGTCCTGATCTCTGATATGAATATTTAAATGTATGGGCTTGGAGTCTCTGTTCCTCTAATGAGGTCTTCTACAGCTGCATGTCTAATAGCAACGGCTCAAAAAGAAGAAGATACAATAGGAGTCCAAGAGTGGATTTCTAGATGCCATTTTGTTGTGTCATCTGATGTAAATATACAGCAAAGCCTTTGATGCATGTAATAGTCTGTGTATTCATGGCTGATGGCAATAATCACTAACATCTAGGGAGATAAATGGAGAACATGGAAATCGTTATACATGTACAGTACAGAGCATATTTTACATTGATTTAAGACACTTCACTTTAAATCATAACATAACATTAAAGATGTATAAAATGAGTTGTAGGTAATACAAAGACATTTCCCTCCTGATATTGGGTTGGGTGTATTTAGGGGTTCAAGCAGCAAAGCTGTGCAGTGGAGCGTTGGTAATTTGAATTTGAAAAACCTAATTTAGATTTCGTCACCGGAACCCACCCCATCCACTCTTCTCTTCTGGTCTTTGACCTCAACAGTGACCTAAGCAAAAGTCCCGCTTTAACCATTTCCAAGCAGTAGTAAAAGAAAAAGATAAACTGATTGAGCTAGGCTCATATGTAGCATATGTTTTTTTTTTTTTTTTATTAATTCTCAGTGTGATCAGTGGATTGATTGTTCCTGGGGTATGTGAATGAAGCTTTTGCACTATCTTAATTAGTTTATTTATCCATGTACTCTCAAATTTTGCATTTCTTCATCAATGCCATTTCTCAGCAAAAGAGTACTTGGAAAGGGAATGATTCTTGTGATTCTTGTCGATGGTGGGAAGGGAATGATGTGTTGTGTTTATTGTCCACGGTGAAAAAAATGCAGCCTGCCGTACACCTTGGGCCGTATCATTAGAGAGTGATTGATGTCCATGCCTAGTGAGTCATCAATTGTGAGAAGAGGTACAGCCTTGCAACACCATGTTAACTAATATCAGAGCACTGAGGAGCAGATCCCACTTTCTAGGTGGATAATTGATCAAAGTGTGATCCCTGCCTCAACATTAAACTATGCTCCCTTATTGGAGGATGTCATCTCCCTCTGCAGGAACCTTGTTTTTGATAGTAGAAGATGCTTTATCAGACAGCATGACAAATGGTAGGTGGAGTGGATCTGGAGACCTCAAGTTAGCTGCTCAGGGATGTCCATGGATCTGTCTCCTCAAGTTAGCTGCTCATGGATGTCCATGGATCTCTCTCTTTGTGCTATATGTGTGTCTGTCTTGGTCATGCATCTCTCTTACAAATCTGGAAGTGTGGCCTGACAGCAAGCAAACTGAGCAGGGCAGTATGTGTGAAGGTGAATTTAGTGCAGCAGAGAGAAAGAGGATTATGACCTCCATGTGTGACTAGAGGCTCTGTAACTCACAGGCTACACGCTATGATGGAGGCGAAGGATCTCAGTGTGCTCTCCAACCTCACTGGGTGTGATTTAGGCTGTACGTCCGCTATTTGAAGTGAACCTGCTGTTCTAAGCCATATGAAGAGAATCTGACTAATCTACCTGTGGGCTGTCAGACGATGAATGTTCTTACACATATGTACCTATTTGGCACTGAAAACCACACTTGTTTGTATTTCATACATTCTATTACATATTACATTCTATGTACATTACATTTACTATTTTCCATCTGTTCAGATGAATTCTCTTTCTTCGAGTCAATATGCTGTCAAAAACAACTGAATTGAAGTTACACCACTGCTTGTAAATCTGTCACAGCCTTAGTAGTGTTGCTATTTTATGGTCTTGTCTTTACAACCCCCTCTCATACTCCTCGTACCCTCCTTGATACAGAGCTTCCGTATAGCACTGATGAAACAACGCAAACGGTTCATCCCTTAAACCCTATGACTGCACACCAAGCAAGGTTTGCAAGTACCTTGCCTGAAGGAACCTTGCTGGATCTCATATTTCCAAGATGACTATTCATATCATAAACTGTGCTACTCCTCTGCAAAGCCTGATTTAATCAAGCATAAAAAGTTGGCCAGATTAGTTTAAGAATGCATTATTTCTGCAGTAAAAAAGCTGATCTCATATTAGTGACACTGGGAAGAAATTCTAGCAGCCGCCGGAGAGGTGAGATTATGGTTAAATCAATCATCAACTACACAAGAAGGCGGAGTTGACAGGAAGGAGACCCGGCAGGTGTGTGCAACATCCTGCAACACAATATGGTCCTTAAAGTGAAAGCAATGAGAGTGGATTAGCAGTGGATTAGCTTCTCTGTCACTCTGCCCTCAGAGACCACTCCACCCCTTTCCCTCATTAGACTCATCTCACACACCTCAGAACCCACTAAATAAGGTAATGCCAACATTATAGAATGAGAATTTACATCTATATACAGTATCTGGATCCTTACATAACACATGATAGATAGATCTTTCCCACTTTTTGCTGCATTGAACTGCCTTAGATTTACGGGGGCTATTACAGCCGGAGATGGTCCCTGTAGGTCCACTTAATCTCGCTGATATATGGGCTGGAGAGGAACGACTGTGGGGGAAAGATAAAGGGGAAGTAAAAGTGAGAAAACAGCAGGGGAAAAATGCAGCGCTAACATAATGTAGGCCGTGGCTGTGTTGGAGGACATGAGGGAGAGAGCAGGAGGAGAGTGACAAAGAAAAGGTGAGAGAACACAACAGAAAGAGTATGACAGAGAGAACCAGAAAGAGAGTGAACACCAGGCACAGTACCATCATATGGGAGGTGACAGGGCGAGCTGGGGAAGATGCCATGGACCACACAAGCTCTCATCCGTCTCTGCCAACTACAGCGTGCTGTTTTCTTTTCTGGCTGGAGCTATGGCCCAGGCATGAATATGATTTCCATGATTCAGTCTTTCCTAGAGGCTATCCACAGCGCAGTGGTAAGAAAGAGGCTATCCACAGTGCAGTGGTAAGGGAGAGCTCAACCAGTGGTGTAGTCCAGGGCATACGCAGGTATACGGAGTATACCCACTTATTTTTCAGTCAGCATTGAGTATACCCACTTCTCAAAACAGGGCATTTATCCTGTGCTGTATGGGCTGCTTAAAAAAAATTAAGAGTATACCCACTTCTCCAGGGACCACTACATCACTGAGCCCATCCACAGCGCAGTGGAAAGGGAGAGGCCATTCACAGTGCAGTGGTAAGGGAGAGGCCATCCACAGTGCAGTGGAAAGGGAGAGGCCATCCACACTGCAGTGGTAAGGGAGAACTCATCCACACTGCAGTGGTAAGGGAGAGGCCATCCACACTGCAGTGGTAAGGGAGAGGCCAACCACAGTGCAGTGGTAAGAGATAGCCCATCCACAGTGCAGTGGTAAGGGAGAGGCCATCCACACTGCAGTGGTAAGGGAGAGGCCATCCACAGTGCAGTGGTAAGGAAGAGGCCATCCACAGTGCAGTGGTAAGGGAGAGGCCATCCACAGTGCAGTGGTAAGGAAGAGCTCAACCACAGAGCAGTGGTAGTATATTGTTGTAATGGTCTGTTACCTGGCAACCATATAAGTGATGTGTGATCGCGAGATCTGTGTCTTTCTGTTATATTCAGTAAACGTACTAAAAAGTACAACAGAAGTGGTAAGGGAGAGCTCAACCACAGTGCAGTGATAAGGGAGAGGCTATCCACAGTGCAGTGGTAAGGAAGAGCTCAACCACAGTGCAGTGGTAAGGAAGAGCTCAACCGCTGCCATCGCCGAGTCACTCACTCGGACCGCACTGCGGCAGCAACAGTGATACCTTATCATATATCTGGACCGCTGACATGGGTGTCTTTGACTAAGTGACACAGACAGTGAGGGAGAATGTATGTGTGTTTGTAAGTGTAGCACACGTTATTCTCCCAACACTGGACCTGGGCCAAGGGCTGTGAAGTGTGCCAGTGTGTCCAACTCACGTTTGAAGGTCCCTTAGGGTCACTTCATTCTCTACTTTCAACAACTTTACTCTAAGAATATTCCTTGCTCTTAAATGTCTCTAATGGTACTGTGGTAACAAGTACCGCTTTAGAATAGACGTGGGTAACACAGAGAGCGTACAAGGCCCTTCTGCATTTGCGTTTGCCTTAAGGGATCCATCCTTACTCTTCTTCAGAGGATCTTATTGTTCATGACCTCCGCCAGCTGTCAGCTGCCAGGTTATTGAGCTGAACTTCCTGCCATGACATAGAACTCAGTCTAGGGAAAATATGACACACTCAGCTTCCATTTCAAAAGGTGCACAAATTATTTGTTTCAGCTGATGTTGGTAAGTTACAGTGGAACTAACTGCTTATCACAGAAGCTGAGCACATTACATTCTAATTTTGCAGAACAAAGTTTGCACAGCACAGTGTTTCTGGACACGGTACACTACTTCTGCATGAGTCGGTCATTTTCAAATGAATGAAATTAGGACTGGAATGAGCTCTAAAAAAAACTTGCCCTGAGGGTGACTTTTTTTTTAACAAACCGTTTTCTATCAAACTGGTTTATTACTTAGGGGAAGTAGAGCAATGAAATAAAACACTATGCAGATGGTGGCAATTATTTTCATTAGACTCACCAACTGAGATTTTCAGTTATCATAAATGTAAACATTAATCCTCATTCATCTTAAGTGAAGCACCCTCCCCTTTAACCTAGTGACTAACTGGGAGGCAAGAGGCCTGAGCCTTTATATTTTCTCGTGTGGTACGCCATACAAAGGAGTAGGCTATATTCTATTCTATTCAGACCTTTATTTCAGAAACACAGCCCAGGGTGCTGGCAGTTGGCTAGTGGGCGGTGTGATTGCAGCCGTTTTCTCTGTCAAATAGGGAGCAGTCTGCTCTTCCGGATGCACAGGCGGACATTCTTTTTCGTTTTATATTATAGGGTTTCTGTAGGGTTCTATAACTCTCAGTTAGTTATATGTCCTTGAAATGGATGGAGGAACTCAACAGAGTCCACATCAGAGACAGTGATTCACCCGTGAATTATGCAGAAACATCATGTCAACCCTTGACCTTCCACTCTAGTTGAATATCCTGAATACATTTTGATTCGTGCTGAATACCAGAAGCTAGGTGCAGCTACCTGACTGTGTCAAAGAGAGAGGATTTCACTGTTAATACTTTATAGAGCGCCAGTGGGGAAGACAAGGACATGTCATATTCGAACGTGTAGTCATGCATAGACTAGCCACTTGGTTTTTAAATCTGCTATCGTGGCATAGCCATTGTCAGTGATGTTTGCCCCAAGGTTATGTTTTGAAATAGCTTTCTTTCAAGTCAAGAAGGCTTTTGTTTACTGCACATATCTGATTTCATTAGCCCTCAACATATCAATGAAATATAGAATTATTGCCTTGATGATTTTGACTGATTGAAGATGTTATTTAGTGTTTTCTGACCGTGTTTCCTTATGAAGGTTAAATTATTTAGAAGCGTAATGTCTATTAAGTGTAGTGTTTTGAAACAGAACAGTAAATCTGAACTTAAAAATGCATTTGCAGGATGCAGAAATGCATTTCCACAAGAGAGTGTGATTTCTAGCAGGAGAGGATTGCTAACCATTGTCTAGCTAAGGACAGATTTAAAAGCCCTTATGCTGATTATTATTATTATTATTATTATTATTATTATTACTATATAAACACGTGAGCATACAGCACACAGTAGGCTTTATGATTAATAACAATATTCAAAATGAGTTGACAATCTTCATCTGTTGTGAGCCATAAGGCACATTACTTAGATCAAGGCAAACATTTTATTATCTGTCCGTTGTTCCAGGTCTAAAGTGTTACAATATTCTACCCATCCTCCGTGCTATACATGTAAAGCATGTTAATGATATTACATTACTTTGAAATCCTCACAGTCAATGTCACTGAGTCTGTGGGTACAATGTCACTGAGTCTGTGGGTACAATGTCACTGAGTCTGTGGGTACAATGTCACTGAGTCTGTGGGTACAATGTCACTGAGTCTGTGGGTACAATGTCACTGAGTCTGTGGGTACAATGTCACTGAGTCTGTGGGTACAATGTCACTGAGTCTGTGGGTACAATGTCACTGAGTCTGTGGGTACAATGTCACTGAGTCTGTGGGTACAATGTCACTGAGTCTGCGGGTACAATGTTACTGAGTCTGTGGGTACAATGGGTGTGAATAAAGGTACGGACAAATAATCTTGAGGAAGCGCCTGGGTTTGAAGGGAGAGGTACCTGGAGTACATGTTCTTTGTTGTTGTTCTACTCCTCATTAGTAGATGATCAGGCTATCTTGACATTTGATCATATACATGTGTCACTACTGCTGAGGCTAAGCTAGCACAGGGATTTTCTAAACAGAAACTTAGAGCTCCACTAATTTATGTTTAAATTTAAATTACCATAATTAGAAGGGAAGAGAACATATGGTAGCGCTGTAGCTCACTGACTCTGTCAATCAAGCCCTTTTAGCAAAGGCAAACATGCCTCTACAGATGGCGGTGAGAGATTTGTGGCTTCTTCTCACGAAATGCACCACTTTTGGTGTACAGTCACAAAGTATACAATCAGTTTGTCTTGTAGCAGTGTACAAATATAGGAATGGACAAGTGACTTTAGTCAAGATTCATGAATATGTCTTGTCTGAATATGTGGAATGTTTGTCAGCTAATAATGAGTCTTGGGTGTATTGACCTTTCAGGGAGATTAACGTGTTGTAGGCCATCTTTCCCTGATTTATATTCAGCTGTGCTACGTGAACTTTATGTCACGTCTCTCTCTCTCTCCCTCCCTCTCGCTCATTCTCTCTCTCTCTCTCTCTCTCTCTCTCTCTCTCTCTCTCTCCCTCCCTCTCGCTCATTCTCTCTCTTAGCCTCCCTCTGTTGCTTGACCAAGCCCCATGATATTTAGAGATGGCTCTTGTGAAGCCGTGTTTGAAAACAGGGTATCCCCACAAGAATGACTGTCATGCACCACACCAAAGCACAAAGGGAGGGTCATTTTAGCATATAAAAACTCTCCTCTGTCAGTTTTTGCGTAATATTTGAGGTAATCCAACCACACTATGGAAGTATCCTGCTAGCCTGACACTGATTCGTTCTAATACGCTGTTGTCTTATTTCTTTATCAACATAGAGGGGCGTGCTTAATTTAAGTAATTTCCTATCTTTTGTTAATGCTGGGGCTTACACAGGGATTCCGCAATGTATTGTCTAAAAGCTTTCAGCCCAGGAGACAGACAGAAGTGAGAGCCTCACGGCCGGCAGGGCCAGGGATGTAATATTTTGGACCCAAAAGCAGAAATTACATGCTTTTGTTGTGAGAAAAGTTAAAGATACAATACAATACAAGCCGCAGAACTCTGAGGTCAAAAATAGTCCTGTGATTGTTACACTGTGACTGCTTTGTTTTGTGTGACAATCACAGCACTCTTTTGGACCTCAGAGCAGGCAGAATCCACTGAGTGAGGGCAGGCCAGTGGTCAGAACACAGTTACTAGGCAACAGGGGCAAGGACAAAAACTCACTAGTCAGGCAGGCCGAGTTTAGAAAGTTACACAGAATCCAAAGGAACGGGCAAAATCATAATCCTGAGATAACAAGCAAAAGTCACTTGCAGAAAATCGTACAAAGTGTGAAAACATGACCAAGGCTTTGGCACTCAAGGCAAGATAATCTAGCAATAAGTATAGCTCTTGGCTGGGTTTAAATGCTGTTGCTGATGAGGTGCAAACAGGAACGCTGGCGGTAGATACAGCAACCTGTCAGTCAGCCAGGAAACCAGGAAGCTCATGGGTGGAACACAGAGTGGGCAAACAGGGAACGAGACACAAGCAACATGACAGGACACGGAGGGAACAAGGACTGAGATCGGGAGGTACTGGGCAGGATGGTGACAGAGAGAGGGAGACAGACAAACATGAGCCCCACCCCCAGCACACACATACACCATGGCAACAATGGTGCAGTGCTCTGTAAACACAGCCATTATCCCCCAGCCCTCACTTACCACTCTTACTGACCACTCTCACTGACCACTCTCACTGAACACCCTCACTGAACACCCTCACTGACCACCCTCACTGACCACTCAGAGGAATGGGAGAGAGTGAGAGAGAGAGAGAAAGTGAGAGAGAGTGTGAGAGAGAGAGAGAGAAAGAGAGAGAGAGAGAGAAAGTCTCTCACTGACCACTCTCACTGACCACTCTCACTGACCACTCTCACTACTTCCTGGAGCTGTACCAGATAAGACAGGACTGGATCCCTAATTGCTTGCTGCACAGAGAGAAGAGATGTACTCCTTCAAACAGACAGACTGTGAGAATCGTTAAGCCTGCACTGCCGCTTGAGCCATTCAATATTCATAACAAGTGCACCAAAACAAGATATCACTCAATACACAAGCATTCTAATGGATCGAATGAGCTCGCTAGGGTGTTTGTAATGCAGGGCAGTCATGGCTGGAAGAATGTTACAGCTCTCTCCCACCATCTGGTCATTTTCACTGTGACTCAGAGCTATCAACTCCTAACACGCTGCAGGCCACACACACCCCCCCCCCCACACACACACACACACACACACACACACACATGCACACACACACACACACACACACGCACGCACGCACGCACACACACACACACACACACACACACACACACACACACACACACACACATGCACACACACACACACACACACACACACACACACATACACACACACACACACACACGCACGCACACACGCACACACATACACACACACACACGCACAGAGAAAGCGAGAGAGACCTCCCTCACAGTCTCATGAACAGTACTTATATCAAGCAGTAGTCAAACATTGTCCATGTTAAATATTCCTTATTACCTTAATAATGGCCATGTCAAATTCAGTTCATAATGGCCTAGTTTGTACTGTAATGTTCATTAAATTAAATATTCAATTTGCTCTTCTTTAATGTAGATCATTTACAGTTTATTAGATTTATAGGTATTCTATACGTATAGAGACTCGTGTCACATTTGTGGTTAAAAAGCAACCCAAATGTATTATGTTTTAAGAAATCCACATGTTTGGGCACAGGCTTAATTTGTCAGGCTCAAACATCAGGGAGCAATTAGACTAAGGTGTTGTTCATTTTGAATTGACCAATCAGTTTGTGGCATAACCCAGCATGACTGAGGCATAGACACAAAGTAATTAACCAAACAATACCAGCAGGGAGGGATACCATGTTAGTTACAAGCAGTAGGCATTGCATAACAAGAAATGTATTAAATAGCAACATTTCAATTCATGAACATGATGGCCCAGGGCGTCATACAAGCTAGAACTGCCACTGTTCATGACAATATAAGATTATAACTGCCACTGTTCATGACAATATAAGATTATAACTGCCACTGTTCATGACAATATAAGATTATAACTGCCACTGTTCATGACAATATAAGATTATAACTGCCACTGTTCATGACAATTTATAAGATTATAACTGCCACTGTTCATGACAATCTATGAGATTATAACCGCCACTGTTCATGACAATCTATAAGATTATTACATACTGAAGGAAATCCCTGAGGAGAAACTCATTCATTCCACTTGGGTACAAGCTTTAGGAGAGCCCAAATGCTTCTAGCTCTTTCTTTAGGAGGTGAGATGTTCCACCAACATTTCCAATATTTAAAGGTCATAGTATATGAATCACATTTGTTGTCCCACATGTTATGAAACTTAATGCTAGTATTACCAAGTTAAGACATTTTTGTTAACATTACAGTGGGTAATATGTTGGGATACTCTAGGTGCTTCAGACAACTCTTGGGAAAATTCATCTCACCACCCATCTGGTTGTTTTGCGACTACAGCCATTTAGTGGCAGTACATTTACTACACATTGGTTGTCTTGTGGGATAGAAAACCAAACAAGAAATTGCATATTTGTAAAGGGGACACATTTTGGGGTCATCATATAAGAACACACTCCATGCGTCTACTTCTTCCTCTTGAACTCATACCTCAGGTGTAAGAACACACTCCATGCGTCTACTTCTTCCTCTTGAACTCATACCTCAGGTGTAAGAACACACTCCACGGAACATGCCTCTACTTCCTCTTGAACTCATAATTTGGCATATGCTGTTCACCGCCATGGGGAGTGGTAAACAAATGTGAGCTTTTGGATGAGTGCTTGCACTATGCGATAGGAATGTATGACGCTGCCTAGCTCTCTCTATGGCAACAGTACTCTTTGCCCAATCTACAGCACAGTGGAGCAGAGCAGGTGTGGAGAGACAGGGCGAACAGATGGACGGAACAGATAGATGGGCATGGGGTGGCACAGAGAGGCTGGCAGGATCTCCCATGAGGGGAGGCCAAGAACAAAAACAGATTCAGGCATTGGCTCGCTGAATATATCCGCTACACAGACATAGAGGAAGGGAATAAAGAGAGGGACTGAGGCAAGAGGTGGAGCAGAAAAGAGGAAGGCAAAGAGAAATTGAGAGAGAATGCAAGGGAGAAATGGTAATGAAGAGAAGTGAGGAAGATGAAGAGAGGAAGAGAGTGATAACAAAAGAGGGGAAGACCTGTAGGATGATCCTTGGCCCATGTTGTGTGTTTTTCTTCTGGAGAATGAGTGCTGAGGCTGAGGTAGCAGCTATCTGTTGTGCTGGGCTTTGTGCTCGGTGTCTCCACACACAATTGCCTGCATCTGTCTTCATTACCCTGAGAGAGGAGCTGGGCTCTGACAGAGGACCCTGAATGCCACCATTACTAGCCTGCCCAGCACACACACACACACACACACACACACACACACACACACACACACACACACACACACACACACACACACACACACACACACACACGCACACACACACACTGTGCAATTAGGGGGATTCTAATAAAAAACGTCCTCTGTAGCCTTGTCTTCATAATACCATACCAGATTTTTGTCACAAAAATACATACTTATGGAACCTCACTCTAATGAGACACACTGAACAAAAGGATGGATAATGTTTGGTCCCATAATTTTGGAACTGAAATAGCAATTCATTGTTGAGCACTCATGGCACGTGGCATGGCACATTGATATATGAAACGTTAGATACTAGATAGATCATTTTGGGCATTCAGTGATTCAGCCAGCCCGACCCATTGGAAATGTGTTCCATGGTCAATGATTGTACTGTGTATGCACAATAGTGTGATTGTGTGCTGATGAAAAATGGATTCCCCCCCTGCACAAGTGCCAGACTACAACTATGGTCAAATCGAGGCCCCCAATCATTTAGCTTTTCAACAGCAACATCAAAAAACAACTTTAATGCAAATTCAAAGAAATCCACTTCATGATTCGGTAGAGGAGGGTGAACTAATGCGGCTGAGGTTTATGGAAAAAAATTTTTTTTTACATCAAATCACATTTGTGGAGATTATTATTACATATTACACTGCAGACTGCAAGCAGAGTGGCCCATTGATTGTTTCTTAGCTGACACTGGCGAGAACAGTCACATGTTACACAAGGCCCCCAAACAGTTGTCTCAGTGTCAACATTTTTGGAAAAAAATACTGTGACAAAATGGATAGGCGAAGCGCAAAAGAAATTGCAGGCAAAAAAAGATAGACTCTGCTGCCGAATGTGCCTTTTTGACCTTCAGCGGCAGCCACACAAGTCATAGATGATAATGCTTTGCACGGTGAGGAGCTAGAAGCAAATTTAAATAACATAAAAAAATAGCTAGAAGTTGTTGATGCTTTGTTCATTTATTTATGAGGCTATTACATGTCAGTGCACTTGTTTTATGTTCTTCTGGGACCTAAAATTGTGTTCATCTCTTTTACACCTGACTCACTGCATTGGTGTGCTCTTTAGAAAATCATCTCTTTGAACACCACACCCCAATCTAACAATGTCACCCCATTCTAAGCCCCCCCCCCCCCCCCTTTAAGCTTCGATTACATTGTTCATTGAAAGTGTCTACTGAAAATAACCAATGGCCCAATAATATAATATAATTGATACTTCCAACAAAAACTCATTTTATTCCGTATCCATCACAAATGTGGTGTTGTCCTTGACCTATGTTAATACTTCATTTTTTTGTCATCTAATGTCTTATGGAAATGTACCTCTAGCAAATGGTTTTGATATTTGAGCTCAATAGCCAATCAAATATACTCCTCTCTTATGTGCTCCTGAAGCAATGTTGTTGATTGACTGGAATAGTGTATAGCTCAGTTGAAGCCACTTTGTTTGTTTACCATGTAAAGAGCAAGAAGTGTGCAGGAAGAGTGCATACACGCATGGTCACCTTTAATGCTAAGTAGCACAAATTATGTATCCTCATTACTCTTGCTTGGAGAGCAAACAGGCTTTGCATATGTTTAAGACATTTGAACACTCACAGTGGTTCACAGTGGTCTGATTGAAATGTCAGTCCCTCCATTTGTAACAGCATATTCAACTCCAATGGAGTCTGACACAGACATCTGATAAGGAACAACCAGCCCCTTTACAGTCAAAGTCTGTTTTTGTGTACTAAAGGTCACATTAGTTTTTTACATATTTCTTCCATATTATATATTTTTTTCCAATTGCACTTTTGGCTCATTTTCTCAAAACTCTATAATACTCACAACCACAAACACAAACACAAAACTCTTTACTCAAAACCACAAACACAAAACATTTTTCTCTCTTTCCACGTCATCATATGAATAGATCTTTCTACCAACCAACAATACACTAATGTGCCCAACACAAAACACTACTTTGAATATTTTAGGATTATGCCTCTTGCATTATCATTTACACTGTAGCCGGTTGTAAAAGGTTGTTACAATAATGTGTATCTACTCAAATATATGCAGTATTTTGGAACACTTGTGTTTTGTATACAACATGCACATTTTTGTGAAAACTCTTAACACAAAAAGACAAAAAAACAATGTTAAATGTGAGAAAAAAAATGAAATGATCCTGCATCCTATTTTGGTCTGGCCACAGCACCTCATTTACATCCGAAGCTTTTGGTCCCTGGCTGAACAGCGGGAAGAGATTCTTCTGGAGTGACAGATCCATCCGGCGGAAGCCCCCACATTAGCTTCCACACATGCACCCTCCATTGCCTGGAGAAAAGACACGCGCGTGGGGGGATGGCAGCCGTTCACCTTCCATCGCCATGACAAAAACAAATCTTCAGTTGGGTTTAGGGATAGGGAATATGTGGGGAGATATAGAATAATAAATTGTGGGTGGTTGATGAACAGTGCTGCTATGTAAATTCACAGTAAAGTCATTACACACATACTCACTGTGCTACTCTTTAGCTTTCTCTGAGCCTTGGGCAAATCAGTCTTTCCAGGATTTTGCATTTCATTTTTTGGGTGATGTTTTGCCATCAAAAAGACAGATTTTGTGGTGATGATTTCTAAAGATTTGCGATACACTTTTTTTACACATTTTTGTCTCTCTTTAAACTCCAATTACACTCCACATATACTACAAAAAGGCGTAATATGACCGCCACACAAAGTAAGATAATGAGTATGGACGGATTATGAAATCAAGGGGCCTTGGGCATGAAAGCCTCCTGGGCCCTCCAAGTCCCGGGTACACGCACAGCAAGAGGCAACTCACAGCAGTCCAACCACCCTGTGCTTACCTGACATGTTTAATACCTTTAGATTGCCTACAGGAGTCAGACCACACCAAACACATGATGTAATAAGACACCTGTATGGCCCATCATACAGGATGTACCAGACTAATTCCACAGGCAGTAACTGGGTCTGATCTTCTTGTTGCTGGCTCAGCATGCCTTGTCACTGACTCAGCCTTTCACAACAAATCAAAAAGGGAGGTAGTAGATCGTAGATTTGTAAATGTGGGGGGAGAGGTCCTTTAGATTGCCTACAGGAATCACGCCACATCAGCACATGATGCCGTAAGCTATGTTAATGTATTGCCAACAAATAGCACATTAATGGATAAAATAATAAGACACCTTTATAGCCCATCATACAGGATATACCAGACTAATTCCACAGGCAGTAACTGGGTCTGTTCTTTTTGTTGCTGGATCAGCATGCCTTGCCACTGACCCAGTCTGACCTTCCGCAGGTTTGCTTAACTAGTTGGTGTTCTGAGCTGAACAACAGACCTCAACAGACACGCTAACCGCTTGTCCCTTGTTCGAGACTTTACCATAGCACCTATTTTAGCCAGGTCCCTTACATTAATAAATCTCTTCGCTCAGGGGACGGTATGGTATTAAAACACAAGCAGATGATGCGAGAGAGCTTTTAATAATACATGCATGAACACCATCAATATAGTACACCATCCCATACACAGTACAGTACAACATGCAATATACAATACATTACACCATCCAATATACAATACATTACAACATGCAATATACAATACAGTACCCCATCCAATATACAATACATTACAACATGCAATATACAATACAGTACACCATCCAATATACAATACATTACAACATGCAATACACAATACAGTACACTATCCAATATACAATACATTACGCCATCCAATATACAATACATTACAACATGCAATACACAATACAGTACACCATCCAATATACAATACATTACAACATGCAATATACAATACATTACACCATCCAATATACAATACATTACAACATGCAATACACAATACAGTACACTATCCAATATACAATACATTACACCATCCAATATACAATACATTACAACATGCAATACACAATACAGTACACCATCCAATATACAATACATTACGCCATCCAATATACAATACATTACAACATGCAATACACAATACAGTACACCATCCAATATACAATACATTACACCATCCAATATACAATACATTACACCATCCAATAGACAATACAGTACACTATCCAAAATACAATCTACATCTGTAGGTTTCGCATGCTTTATTTTGTATGAGGCTACATCTGCACACTGTGTATACAGACTTAATAAATGCCATAGTGCAAAAGTAGGACACTCAAGCAGTTGGCCCACTACTGGAGGCAAGGATCTCTCCAGACCATCATCTCTCTCTCTCAGCAGATTCTGCATACATTGCCCCCAATGCAGAGTGGCCCCAGGAGCGTTTCTGACACGTCTCATTCACAGTCCCAGTAGTCTCAGACTCTGTGCTCAGACATGTTGACAGCTCCTCTCCGTGAACACCCTCTACATCTCCACAGGCACTGTGATGACAGTACTGCACCTCCCTTCCCCGATCTCCGTTCTACCATGAAGGTCAGAATACTCATTCCATCCCCTTGAGTGGCACACAGTCTGGCACCTTCCAGACTCTGTTCAAGACTGTGCTCTACAAGCTCTCCGCAAAGTTTCCAGTTGTTTCTGTATTGCATTATACCCTCCATCTCCTCCGTGAAGATCTCTCCCTTCTCAAGATTAAAAATCTCCAGCTGCCCACGTTTGAAATGGAGAATATAGCTTAAGGTCTCACCGTCACCATACACATGCTCCCAGATTAATAGGTTTCACCATCACCATACACATGCTCCCAGATTAATAGGTTTCACCATCACCATACACATGCTCCCAGATTAATAGGTTTCACCATCACCATACACATGCTCCCAGATTAATAGGTTTCACCATCACCATACACATGCTCCCAGATTAGAAGGTTTCACCGTCACCATACACATGCTCCCAGATTAGAAGGTTTCACCATCACCATACACATGCTCCCAGATTAATAGGTTTCACCATCACCATACACATGCTCCCAGATTAGAAGGTTTCACCGTCACCATACACATGCTCCCAGATTAGAAGGTTTCACCATCACCATACACATGCTCCTAGATTAGAAGGTTTCACCGTCACCGTACACATGCTCCTAGATAAGAAGGTTTCACCGTCACCATATACAAGCTCCCAGATTAGAAGGTTTCACCATCACCATACACATGCTCCCACGTTAGAAGGCTGGCATCAGGCACTTGGGTCCTGCTCTGCTGGTGCCATTTAGCCTTAACATAATGGTAAATTAGTACCTTTAATTAATTTACCCCAATATGTCTTAAAAATCCCGTCACAAACCAAACCCTCACAATTTATCTAATTTCTTCAATACATACTTATTGCAGTACTACAGCTTCCCCACACCAAAGCAATGTCGTTATTTTACATCAGTCAAGTCTGATTACAGCACAGGACTGTTGTTTGGAATTAAGGGGGGAAATGCTTCATGTATCCAAGAGGAACACCATTTGATTCTAGTATGTGTGACACATCCTCAGCTCCACTCCTCCACATATGTGTCCTTGTCACCTCTTCTGAGTGTTGTTTGCTCCTACGGTCTTTTGGAATGCAGTATTCCAGAAGATGGCGGCACACTGGGCTCTGGTGATGGCATTACAAGCCTGCTCATGGATGCAGAAGATGTGGTTTCCAGACTGTTGGCTTGTGTTAAAGCTGCTGAATACTGAACTGTCTACACAGCTCTTGTCTTTATTACCTTCCAGTCATCTCTACCTTTACACACACGCACACACGCACACACACACACACACACACACACACACAGACACACACACACACACACACACACACACACACACACACACACACACACACACACACACACACACAGACACACACACACACACACACACACACACACACACACACACACACACACACACACACACACACACACACACACACACACACAGACACACAGAGACACACACACACACACACACACACACACACACACACACACACATTCCCTCCTCTGCAGAATTTTGTTCTTCTGGAGAACTGCCTTTGGAATTCAGGACTGAACACTAAAGTGTGACCGGCATCCAGGCTTCCCATTATAAGATGACTGAGCTCTGCTTCTCTGTAATGCGAGGTCTGACTATCTCATATATGGGCCATTCTACCGAATTCGTGTAATATGCAGTCCCTCAACAATAAAAACTATTTACAAAACAATTAGGTATTTAGGCATAGATAATTAATTAGAAAATGTTATGGTCTTTATAAACCCAATGCATTGCATGAGATAGTGATATGCTAAATATATACAAAATCATCATTTATAGGGTACTTTCTATTGGGAAGTAGCTGTCCCCAACCCTGACATCTAAATTTCAATGCCTTTAAATAACACTTTACATTTTTTTTAGATTTTTTTCAATGATTTAATTTCAAAGATCTTTATGATTGGGTTGAAACAGAACTTGGAATATTTAGATTTATTGTGGGTTTCATTTTTAAATCAATTTACTATACTCAAAAAATCATGTCCCTAGTTTTCATGTCACTACCGAAACACAAGAGTTTTAGTCCATTGGCTGAGCCTGTGTTTTAGCCACGACTCTGCATTTTTGACCATGCAGTGACACTGCATCTCTGTCCCTCATGGTTGAATGGTAAGTAGCTAAATCCCATAGTTTTTATATAAATGTGTTCCAAAGTCTGAAAATCGACGTGTAACCTTAAGAATTGTCACTACCGAAACGCATGTTTTCTTCAATTAAGTAAACCTTTTGGGGTTTCATGGAAAATCTTGTGTTTGTATGTGTGTTCACCTCTTCAAAGATGTGTTTGCAAGCCGTGTGCTTGCTAGAATTCTTTATTTATGCTTAAAGTTAGCTAGAATTGTCACTACCGAAACAGTCACTACCGAAACATATGGTAGTGACCAGATGATTTTGGTAGTGACAAAATTAAATGGTAAGTAGTTCAATCCCATAATTTTTAAATAAATGTGTTGTGTGGACTAAAGGGCGGCCCAGAGCACCTTTTGGATGATTTTGGCAGAGAAATGAAAATCCATCCAACAGTGCAGTCACTACCGAAACAGTGCAGTCACTACCGAAACAGATTAATTGAACTTCAAAATTTGGTAAAAAATTAATTTCTATGGATTTCATTGTGAAAACCTTCAAGAAATATTTGCAAAAATACTCTTCAGAGAAGGGAAGGAAACACAATCTGAACAGGTCAATAATAATACTTTTTTACTATAGTAAATGTGATGTTTCGGTAGTGACAATTTTTGGAAGAGGAAAAACATTCCAACACATTCTGAAAATACAATATAAAACTTGACTGTTATTTTACTAGATATGTGTACTTTAGATATGGTACAATATACATACGGACAAAGATTTGGGAATAAACCATAAAAAAACTCAAAATATATCCGACATGACTTTGCATCAATTCGGTAGAATGGCCCATATAAAAGCCAGAGATCTATAAAGCTTCATTAGAGTAGGAGTGGATTGGGCACAGGGCTTGATTCTTTCCCCCACTTTTTTTGTTGTTGCATTTGACGACTTATTATGTGTGATATGTGCCACATCACTAACACATATTTAGCTAATTGAACCAAATGCTAGAATTGCACTAAATCTTTTCAAAACCACTTTTTCCCCAGTTTGATAGCAGTGTGATAAATAATGTCTCTTCTCTTTGTCTAAAGTGCCGCCATCAGTCTAAATGTGACATACGAGTGGAGAATTGAAAGTGCATTGCGTTTCTCAATCTCGACTGTATGTCCCCCCCTCCCCTTTCCCCCCTAGTGAAGAGTCTGGTGTTTAATGGTGCCTTTCTAAAGGCATTACTGGAACAATTTGCTCCAAGCAGAGACTGATATTGTGGTCATGACCTCCCAGTTCTTTGATGGGTGTTGCTGCTCGCCTCAGAATAGCTCCCTTCTGCCTGGGAGTCCTGTGAGCTTCTGAAACCACGGAAATTACAACCAAATGAAGTCATAAATCAAGCCAGGTCTAAAAAATTAACCTGGGATACATTTAATAGTTTCTCAGTTATGCATGGGTAATGCTTTGGGATATACTGTATGTACAGTAGGTTCTCAAGATTCTGCCATCTCATATTGGCAGCAGAATGATGCACACACACTGTTCAGTGGATGTTTAGTGGCCATTGGTATAAATGCAGTCCATTTACTGTTCAAAAGGTAAATTAGACATTTTCCAAACAGTTATCTCTTTTCTAATTATTTATTTGAGTGACAGTAAATTCAATGTCATTCAATTATTCACATTTATGTTTCTTTCCATTATTGAAATTCCTAGATTATTTGGCATTTTAGAACTTGAGTGTGAAAACCATATAGATTCCAATTCCAAATGTAAAGGGCATCACATGTGTCTGAATAGGATGCCTTCCTTTAATGATTTTGATTTGTCAATTGTGTTACTAAGTTATATAAGTTACACAGTTATATAAAATATTTGATGAACATGCATAATAGGTGAAAATTCACCCTAGTTACCTCAGGTCTCCGGAGCTGCATATAAGTATATTTATTAGACAAACAACAACAACAATTGCAATCGGGCTCCCCTCCCAGCACAAGGCTGAAAGTGAAGGCAATGATAAACCTATCGCCCAAGGTTTATATAGTCAGAAGCTTAGCTTTCAGCAGGGATAACTACGTGGTGGATTTCTCACGTCCGAGGCTCCCTGTATTGCAAGGATGGCAGTTTTGCACAAGGTCGGAAGAAGCACAGTTCCCCTTCTTATCATTTCTGGTCTAAACATGCTCTTGTACATATGCAGACAAAGTGGCACATAATAATCTAAGTTACACACATGCACAGAAAAACATGTTCCTGCTTTCATAAGCACATGATTCATATAAGGTAATTAATAATACAAGACACTTGATTATTATATTCTTAAGTCATTAACAGTGTTTGGAAATAATCTCCATCAATGCAAGTGAGATAAATGGCTCTTTGTTTCTGTTGTTGAACTGTGAGAGGTTCAGGGCCAGGACTCTGTAAAACGCCTAGAGACAATTGTATTGTTTTGGCGCTATATAAATAAAATAACATTGAATTGAATTGACAGTAGTACACAATAGTGAAGGAGAGGTCGTCCTAAAATGCAGTGCTGTTTCAGAGGGCGGGGTTGCCGTGGTTGCCATAAATTTGATGCCACAGAAATCACAGAAATCTCATCTCCACTCCACACACAATTACACTGACACAACCTCTCCCCCTCCCACACACACATAGTGCCATATATTTGATGCCACAGAAATCACAAAAACCTCGTCACCACTCCACACACAAAAACACTGACACAACCTCTCCCCCTCCCACACACACATACACATAGGAGGGGAACACAACAACATATCTCTTCTTCTGCCGACTGGATTTCTCATTGAGATGCAGCATTATCTGTTGGGTGGATAAAGAAGTCAGTCACCTCTGTCACTGTGTTGATATTCTATTTAGGTTTCAGCTGATGCAATCATTACGATTGGCACAATAGGCCCATTGGTACATCACAGGAAAAATGCTTCTAGCATGCTTAGTTGCATAAACATCTCTAGATTCCTATCTAAGGGCATTCAATAGGCAACTATTCACTTTTTGTACAATCAAGTAGATTCAAGTAAATACATATTTGAGTCACTATGGCCTTAACCGAAAGAATCCTAATGTGATTATGGCCTTGATGAAAAGACATTGATACGATTCTGACTCAATTAAAAGGAAATGCTGTTCTTTGAGTAAGTGGATTTCCTCATGTCAAATTTGCATAATGATCATTACTGCTGCATGGTCCAGGCTGCCAACCCGAGGCGTGCCAGGCATACTGATGACAGAGAGTGTGATGCTGTAGTGAGCATACTGATGACAGAGAGAGTGATGCTGTAGTGAGCATACTGATGACAGAGTGAGATGCTGTAGTGAGCATACTGATGACAGAGAGTGTGATGCTGTAGTGAGCATACTGATGACAGAAAGTGATGCTGTAGTGATGACAGAGAGTGATGCTGTAGTGAGCATACTGACGACAGAGAGTGTGATGCTGTAGTGATGACAGAGAGAGTGATGCTGTAGTGAGCATACTGACGACAGAGAGTGTGATGCTGTAGTGAGCATACTGATGACAGAGAGTGATGCTGTAGTGAGCATACTGATGACAGAGAGTGATGCTGTAGTGAGCATACTGACGACAGAGAGTGTGATGCTGTAGTGATGTCAGAGAGAGTGATGCTGTAGTAAGCATACTGATGACAGAGAGTGTGATGCTGTACTGATGACAGAGAGTGTGATGCTGTAGTAAGCATACTGATGACAGAGAGTGATGCTGTAGTAAGCATACTGATGACAGAGAGTGTGATGCTGTAGTGATGACAGAGTGAGATGCTGTAGTGAGCATACTGATGACAGAGAGTGTGATGCTGTAGTGATGACAGAGAGTGTGATGCTGTACTGATGACAGAGAGTGTGATGCTGTAGTGAGCATACTGATGACAGAGAGTGTGATGCTGTAGTGATGACAGAGAGTGTGATGCTGTAGTAAGCATACTGATGACAGAGAGTGTGATGCTGTAGTGATGACAGAGAGTGTGATGCTGTAGTGATGACAGAGAGAGTGATGCTGTAGTGAGCATACTGATGACAGAGAGTGTGATGCTGTAGTGAGCATACTGATGACAGAGAGTGTGATGCTGTAGTGATGACAGAGAGTGTGATGCTGTAGTAAGCATACTGATGACAGAGAGTGTGATGCTGTAGTGATGACAGAGAGTGTGATGCTGTAGTGATGACAGAGAGTGTGATGCTGTAGTGAGCATACTGATGACAGAGAGTGTGATGCTGTAGTGAGCATACTGATGTCAGAGAGTGTGATGCTGTAGTGATGACAGAGAGAGTGATGCTGTAGTGAGCATACTGATGACAGAGAGTGTGATGCTGTAGTAATTACAGAGTGTGATGCTGTAGTGAGCATACTGATGATAGAGAGTGTGATGCTGTAGTGAGCATACTGATGATAGAGAGTCAGAGTGTGATGCTGTAGTCCCTAAGAGCACATGCAGAGGGAGGGATATTTAATCACAGTGTTAGGGTAGGGGGAACAGAAAGCATGACATTTCTCCACAAAGTACCCTTTACCAAAATGGGTAGATAAATAATGATGTCATCATACAATATGGTAAGTTGACATTTGACTGTGTGCTTTGTGTTTAAACTGGGCAGTCAGCTGTAGTCAGCAGTAACATGTTTACCTCAGAGGGTGTGCTGTTTGCAACAGGAGGCTCCAGATGGACTTTAAAGACCTTTATGTCCTTGAGGGTCTAGAGCAGTCTTAATTCACTGTTCATTCCACCACGACTCAGCCAACAGCATCTTGACACTCTGCAGTTTCTGTTTGCTGCTGGTGGGTGTGCAAAATATGTTTTAATCTGTAACCAGTGAAGTCTTTGTTGTTTCTCTCTTGTCCCCTACCCCCTGCTGCCATGTTTTGTGTTCTGTGATTTTACTGCATCAAGAGTGTGTTCTGTGATTTTACTGCATCAAGAGTGTGTTCTGTGATTTTACTGCATCAAGAGTGTGTTCTGTGATTTTACTCCATCAAGAGTGTGTTCTGTGAATTTACTCCATCAAGAGTGTGCTCTGAGCTCTTACTCTATCAAGAGTGTGTTCTGTGATTTTACTGCATCAAGAGTGTGTTCTGTGATTTTACTCCATCAAGAGTCTGTTCTGTTATTTTACTCCATCAAGAGTGTGTTCTGTGATTTTACTCCATCAAGAGTGTGTTCTGTGATTTTACTGCATCAAGAGTGTGTTCTGTGATTTTACTGCATCAAGAGTGTGTTCTGTGATTTTACTGCATCAAGAGTGTGTTCTGTGATTTTACTGCATCAAGAGTGTGTTCTGTGAATTTACTCCATCAAGAGTGTGTTCTGTGAATTTACTCCATCAAGAGTGTGCTCTGAGCTCTTACTCTATCAAGAGTGTGTTCTGAGATTTTAATCTATCAAGAGTGTGTTCTGTGATTTTACTCCATCAAGAGTGTGTTCTGTGATTTTACTCCATCAAGAGTGTGTTCTGAGATTTTAATCTATCAAGAGTGTGTTCTGTGATTTTACTCCATCAAGAGTGTGTTCTGTGATTTTACTCCATCAAGAGTCTGTTCTGTTATTTTACTCCATCAAGAGTGTGTTCTGTGATTTTTCTCCATCAGGAGTCTGTTCTGTGATTTTACTCTATCAATAGTGTGTTCTGTGATTTTACTGCATCAAGAGTGTGTTCTGTGATTTTACTGCATCAAGAGTGTGTTCTGTGATTTTACTCCATCAAGAGTGTGTTCTGAGATTTTAATCTATCAAGAGTGTGTTCTGTGATTTTACTCCATCAAGAGTGTGTTCTGTGATTTTACTGCATCAAGAGTGTGTTCTGTGATTTTACTGCATCAAGAGTGTGTTCTGTGATTTTACTGCATCAAGAGTGTGTTCTGTGAATTTACTCCATCAAGAGTGTGCTCTGAGCTCTTACTCTATCAAGAGTATGTTCTGAGATTTTAATCTATCAAGAGTGTGTTCTGTGATTTTACTCCATCAAGAGTGTGTTCTGTGATTTTACTCCATCAAGAGTCTGTTCTGTTATTTTACTCCATCAAGAGTGTGTTCTGTGATTTTACTCCATCAGGAGTCTGTTCTGTGATTTTACTCTATCAATAGTGTGTTCTGTTATTTTACTCCATCAAGAGTGTGTTCTGAGCTCTTCCCTTGGGCTTGTGTGTCACAGGACTGAGGAGTGCGGTGATGTTTGCCCGTCCCTAGAAGCTTGTCCTTGGGGGAGCCTGGACTCTGATAACAGCAGTAGGACACAGACAGACAGACAGACAGACAGACAGACACCACAGACCTGTCATGACCAGCAGTAAGTAGTGCCACTCTGCTCTTGTTACGTGCTGTGTAACACACTGAGTACAGCATTGATAGTATCAATGTCCCGTAACACACTGATAATTATAATGATACATTATGTAATGATAATGATATATACAGTACAGTATAACTGTGCACACAAGCACAAGTGATTAAACTCTGAGCAAAACTGTTTACTATACTGACAATTTCAAATCAGACTAGTTGTAGATTTGATGACCATAATAATGAAATAAGCATCTTTGTTTTTGGTATCATGTTCTGATTAGTATTTATGGTATATGGTCATATGATAAACACTAAACATAGAGACAATTGTATTGTTATGGCGCTATATAAAGAAAATCGAATTGAATTGAATTGAATTAGTGTCATCTCCACCCTACCCTCCACAGTTGCCGATGGGATTGGACATTTAGGGCCAGAGCAAAGGCACCACACTGTTCCTGTAGCAGACCCCGGAGCCTGGGCCACAGCCATGAGCAACCTGGGCATTGTACCCATGGGCCTAGCTGGACAGCAGCTTGTATCAGGTAAGCCTCTTTCTCTCTCAGAGCAAAACGCCTTCTTCAATGTACAGCTCCTCTCTCTCATGCCAAGACTACTGCAGGCACCGATAGTGCAGCTCAGACAGGAACAGTCAAGCTCTTGGCAAAGGAAGGAGATTCTGATGATATAAGAACTAGGGATTGGTGGATGGGAATAACCAGGGTCTTCAGTGGAGAAAGGCTTTGAATTCAAAGCTTTATAAACATTACATTGTATCACAGTTTACCGTTCTCTTGTGTCTCTGTTATTCCGCCTTAAACATGAACATGTCGATGCATTTGGTAACATGCAAATTACATTTTTTAAACAGAAACATTACAAATGAAACCCACTATTTTGCTGGTCAGCTCATGACTGCAGGCAGGGAGTTTTTGTAATTTATGCCCACAATTAGATGACAAAAAAAACTGTAAAAGTTGAATTAGAAAGAACATACAATGTAATCTTCCTAATGACTAGGGGAGACATTGTGGTTTCAATGGGAAACTAATGACCTAACGTTTGCTGATATTGACTACAATGGCTGGCTTGCAGGCTACAGAGCAGACCAGGGACGTGCACAGGAATTTTGAAGGGCAGTTGCTCTGCCCTGGAAAAAAGGGGCAACAAAATATTTTTTTCACCACCGCTGCCACACCCCGTCATGTCATCGCAAATTTTCACAATATAATTTTAAACTGTCACTAACCGCGGCTGCCACGCCCCTGTCATGTAATCGCAAATTTTCACAAAATCATTTTCAACTGTCACTAACCGCGGCTGCCACGCCCCCGTCATGTAATCGCAAATTTTCACAATATCATTTTAAACTCTCACTAACCGCCGCTGCCGCTCCCCCATCATCTGATCGCAAATATATACAGTATATATATATATATATATTTCCTTCAGAGGGGCAACTTCAGTCGAAGAGGGCAAACGGGCAGTTGCCCAAGCAACCTTAGCACACTCCTGTGCACGTCCCTGGAGCAGACCAACTCACTAGCTGACGAACAAGCAGAACAAACTTAAGACATGAAGACAAAGAGATGATATCAAATAAGGAATGGAGTTAATAAGAAATAAGAAAAATGATAGAACAACAGGAGAGCAAAGCTAAAGAGATAACACAGGAGAGTATGTGTGTGTGTTTGAGAGAGAGAGAGAAAGAGAGAGAGAGAGAGAGAGAGAGAGATGTAATGCATTCACCTTTAGTGTTTGGATTGCATCCCATATTCATTCATTCTAAGCCAAATGTGAATCCTATTATAATTACCATTATGTCAAAGAAGCTATTGTGGATTGAGGTAAATTAGAGTCAGATTAAAATGTTTGAATAGATTTTAAGTCATGCCTAATAATGGGAGTGTTAGAAGATGGGATGACTTTCATGTATTCTGGATTGTATACTTGCCATTTTATGCTGGGGATGATAAACAAAATCTTGACTGAATATTAAAAGATATTAACACACACACACACACACACACACACACACACACACACACACACACACACACACACACACACACACACACACACACACACACACACACACACAAACACACACACACACACTGATATACACAGCCTAGAGAATCATTTTCCAAAGTAAAGTGCCAAAGCAGGTATTGAGATTACACTGGGCAGTGTGACCATGACTGTGACTGCACCTGTTTGGTTTGAGTTTTGAAATGTCAATGTCAACACTGAAACAAATCAGACATCTTCTTCTTTAATGGAATACTGAAGTTCAAAATAATTTAGAATACTCTCTATATACAGAGTATTGAAGCTACATTTTTATTTGTAGATGCATGTTTTGCCCAAATGGCTGTAAGGCTGTTCTTTTATTTTCAAAGAATCCATTTGCATTTTGTTTGTAAGTCATGCTTAAGAATGTATTATCCTCAAGGATTTGTAGAGCTCCACAGCAAACACATTACATTCTAAATATAGCGGATATCCAGGCCACTGGAGTTTCTGTTGTCAAAAAGGTATTGTGAGATTTAATACATGAGCACACAGGCAGCTTCTTTTTTGTTCACAGTTTATGAAAGAACACACTTACATGATAAATGGATTTATAGGACATTTCGGGGGAGCATTAAATAAAGGCCTATGCCACATCTTGAACTCAGTCTAAACAAGAATGGGAGCATTCAGAGAATGCAAACCTCCGCCTTGTGACTTTGACCTTTGACCTTGACATCTGAAAATCGAATCAATTATTGCCATTATATGACCCAATCTCCCCACAAAGTTTGATGGAAATCGGTCCATGCGTTTCTGCCTAATCCTGCTGACAAACAAACAAACAAACAAACAGACAAACAAACAAACAAACATACAGGGGTGAAAACAAAACCTCCTTGGCGGAGGCTACTCATCTAACAATGCAGTGAGTCTTCTCAGTTCTATCTTTAATTTGGTAGCTGTTCAGAGTTAACTGTTAGTTCCACTTATTTTGATTTCCACACTGATAATGTGATTAATCTCCTGTGGTTAAGTAAGTAGCAGAGAAACTAGTGTCAATAATGAGGAAACATTTGAACACTATTCCAGGGAGGAACACAGACTTTACAGATGGGTGTGAACAGTTCATTGATTGTGGTAAATAATATGTTTCCGATCATCCAAGTCAATACTATTAAAGGCATTCTCTGATGTTCTATTTTATTTGAGCACATTGGTTAAATCCATCTGTGGATCCTAACCATTTGTCTGTGAGCATGAGGAAAAGTAAGACTGTGATTTATATTTCACAGTAGAAATATAGGTGATGATTGTTTCTGAAATTAAAACAATCATGGAAACAAACTCAAAATACAAAGGATATCACTCTACCCTGTTAATGTTCATGAATCATTTCAGTCTGAACTATCTACTAATTTTCACCACTCATTTGATTACTTCTGATTAGAAAGGTGCAAAACAGCACCACACAAACAATACACAATGTACAACTAACTCTATGTGGTGGGATAGCTAAATCATTTGAACTGAACATGAGCAGTCATGGGTCTTGGCTGACATTCCAGACTTTCAACCTCAGCAAGTCCCCATCCAATTTGATTGGGCTTGAACGAATGGATGAGTGTGATGAAATCGTGATAGAAGTTGTGTTCTAATCTGTGGCAGATTATTCTTCAGTTTCTTTCTTTTGCTTCTGTTATTAAACTGCAGTGGTCATCCCACCATATCTCATCCCACCCACTATTTTTCTTTCTTTCTCTTCCTCCACCCTATCTCTCTCTGATATGCAGCTCCCTTCATGTATCTCTGTAGGGTTCATGAGTTCACCACAGAAGCTTTAATCTGTCTTTGTGATTCTCAGACTCCATCTGTATCCAGGGGTTTGATCCCAACCTAGGCATCATCACCCCCATAAACCCTATGATGGCAGGGATAAGTCTGGTTCCTCCTCCACCGGTGCCTCCAGAACTTCCAATCATCAAAGAGATCATCCACTGCAAGAGCTGCACCCTCTTCCCACAGAACCCCAGTAAGTCACAACACATGTTTTTATTTTTATTTTTTTAACTTGGTCTTTATTGGAAGTAAGACACATATTGTACATACAGTAACAGAAATCAAGTACAGACATACATTGGAAAATAGGTTAACAGAACTATATTAATGAAAAGAAAAGAAATAATAAAAAAATAAAGACAAATTAAAATAAATACGAGGGTGGCCTTTTAACAGGAGGAGACTTTACAGGAGCCCCATATGAATATATGAGTCCTTTAATATATCATATAATTCTTGATATTCTATAGTAATGTTTATAATTAATTTTATTATCTAGTCATGTCTTCATACAGTATGTTTAATTTTGTGTCTACGCAACATGTTTTACATGTATCTGCTAACGCAGCCTACACACTCTGTTGAGAATAATACAAGTGTGTGCAATGGATAATGGACAATGACCTGTCATGTTATGAACACTTTTGAGAAAACGGCACGTATGCCTTCCTGCAATCTTGCTTAGCTCTGTATCTGTGTACCGGCAAAGTCAAAAGAAGATAATCCCCCTTCCAATGTCCACCAAGATTGTCCTGTATATTGTATGCAATTACCACGACAGCATTCAGTTATAAATCTACACATACATAATAGTTTAGTATAGAGAATATAAAAGAAGACCTATTATGCTTTTCTGGATGTTCCCTTTCCTGTAGTGTGTTAAATAGCTTTAGGGGCATGTCAATGGACTGCACAGTAACAAACCCCAGAGCGCATGCCAGAGGGAGTAACTCTCAATAGAGATATACAGAGGGACAAACAAATTGTGTGTTATGAGAATATTGAAGCATGTAAATCTATTCTAAATGTGTCCTAAATATGTCCTCTTTAAATGTGCAAGCTTAGACTGTGGGAATTAATAGTGAGAGCATATTAGTGTAGATTCCATACATGAATATAAATGTGGCAAGAATGTCAGTGCTAGACATACAACATTGGTCCAGCTGTGAGTACCATAATTGCAATTCCAGGTTTGGATATCCTAAATATCCTTTTCTCATTAAAAAAACTGTTGCACCGATACCGATACCAGTATCGGATAGGGCCCCGATACAGCACTAAAATGGTGGTATCTGTATCGGCGAGTACCAACAAATAGTGCAGATACTTTTTTTTTTTTTTTTTTGTATTTATTTCTTTTTTTTATCAATGGTTTGGTCCCCAAACAAAACAAACACACAAAGAAACAATACAGGCAAAGAAAAAAAAAACTGACCAAACTTTAACTCTATTGTGTTCAAAATCAGAAAAGCCACAGTGCTGCTCAGTAAGGTAAACCATTAATTATAGAGGACTAGTCCTCAGTTATGTCTGAAGTGCTGAAACTGTCAAGAAATGTAATTTGACTTTCTTACTGTTACACTAGTATTATACATGGGACCAAACCATTGATAAAAAAAAATACATAAATAAAAAAAAATATTTTTCAAATTTCAAACAGAGTGGTATCGGTATGGTATGGTATCGGTATCGGCCGATACTGCACAGCCAGGTATCGGTATCGGTATAGGAGCCAAAAAATGGCATCGGTGCAACACTACTTAAAATCATTAAAGAATTTGTACCTTCTGAAAGAACTGTGATGAAAATGGGAAAGGACATTGGGGCAGTGATTGGAAAGAGCCATTAGACTGCCTGCTTCCTCTCTGTCTCATTCACTCAGCTCACGGTCACCCAATGTGACCAGTAGACAGTGCCCATTACGTCTGTCTGATGCACAGCATGATAAGCAGATGGGTCATTATGTCAGGAAGGGCTGCATTCGATTGTCCATTATTATTATGACCGCCGCGCGACAGGCTGGCAGACAAGCAGACAGACAGAAAGACAGACAGACAGATAGACAGACAGACAGACAGACAGACAGACAGACAGGCAGAAAGACAGACAGACACAACGTTTCACTCTTTCTGATAAGAAAGCTGAGATAAGAAGACACACAGGCAGACAGACATACATATAGCCAGGCAGAAAGACAGACAGATAGGTAGACAGACAAACAGACAGACAGGCAAATAAATAAATAGAGACAGACATGAGTCTTTCTAAGCTTAGCTATGAAGAAAGGTAGACAGTCATATATATCACCCACCGTGTACACAGAGTTGTCAGCGGCATCCTCCTCATCATTTTCCTCTTGGCCCCCGGAGTGTCCTCCCTGACTGGCTCTCCCTGTGACCACCCTCATGCTTCTGTCACCCTGGTCTCCATGAGCAGCCTGGCTCTAAAAGCAAAACAAAAGATGGTCATACTAAACCTAAACAACACAAGGTCAGACCAAACCTAAGCTAAACAAAACAAGGCAAAAAACTAATCAAACAAAGCTCAGCTGGTGGAGCAAGGTGCTAAACGACGACAGGGTCATGGGTTTGTTAACTTGGTAGCACACTGAGTGATATAAATGTGTATCTGTAATAATACTGTAACTGTCACTTTGGATAATGCTAACTTAGGCATGCAAATGTAGCAATTTTCGGACCTGTGTGACACACGCATACACACATACGCACGCACGCACGCACGCACGCCACAATATCACACATAGTGCTCTTCAATCCATTTTCCTGCCTTTCCTGCCTTAAGTGTAGCCTTGTAGTGCAAAACAAATAAATAAAACATAATCATTATTATTATTATTCAAATTAGTATAAAAACTGTGATAGACTGCATACAGATGAGAAAACAAAATAATAATCAGTGGTCAGGTTGTGCATTGGCTTTATCATTTTTGCAATGGACTGCAAGATCTTCGCAACAAAGTTGTTGTGGAGGAAATATTACATTTTACTTACTGAACACACAAACACAAAGCAGAGATTTAAATGGCTTTTAAAGCATTTGCGTCATATACTTGTACACTGTGGATGACTGCATCTTCACATTAAACATTCCATGTAAACAATTGAAAGGCTTGTGTATGGATGGCAGTGTCTCCTTGCGTGTTGTTCTCCCATGCACAAAGTTCAACCTATCCTTCACTCCCATATTTAAACCCTGTCATACCTACATTGGACACATCATCAACCATTCAAGGACTGCCAATTTCCTCTTAGAGGTTATCTCAAGAGTGATAAGATCTGAAGAGCGTCTGGTATTAGCACTGTCAACACATTAGTTTCAAACCAAGTCAAGGAGACACTAAGCAAGATGCCTCTAAAGAAGATTTCGTCCTTAAGACTAAATGTGCTGAAAAATGTATTCATATTCATCTTGATGTCTTTTGCCCTTTTATTATGGATCAGCTAAAAGAATACATGCTACAACACTGATCAGCCACCAAAGGCAGCTGCTCTACTTACCAGTGACCTGGGAGAATTATTGACCTGCTCAGCAATAATTGTTGCTGGTCCCTCATGCTCGGCCAACATAATATTTTTTGTGCGATGTTAAAGGTACGGTGAACACAATTATAGATGTGACCTCTATGAACATTTTGTAGTACAGTAATGAAAATCATGCAATCATTGACCAAACATATTTTTCTTTTTTGACACAACCATTTTGTTGAGCAAACATGTATTTCCTCATTTGTACAACTTTTTGCATCAATCATTTTTACAGTGTGGTATAATAATTAATCACATGGACTGTGGTGTTAATAATAGAGATCACATAATTTGTGCACAAAGTCCAACCCATCCTCCACTCTCATATGTTCATCCAGTCATGCCTGCATTGGATAGATTGTGAACCATTCAAGGTTGGGCAATTCGTAATCGGTAATCTCAAGATTGAACAGATCTGAATAGTGTCTGCATTCAGCGAGCATTGTCATCACATTCGTTTCAAACCAAGTCCAGGCACACTAAGCAAGATGCCTCTAAGGAAGATTTGTTCCTTTAGACTAAATTGGCTGAAAAATGTATTCATATTCACCTTGATGGCTTTTTCTCTTTTTTTATGGAGATCAAAGAATAAGTGCTACAACACTGATCAGCGGACAGAGGCAGGTCCTTTACCTACCAGTGACCAGGCAGAATTACTGACCTGCTCAGCAATAATCCGAGGGGACATGGAAGGACTTAATAAGGAGGACCTCAGCAGACTTCTGAGGAAGAAAAAGCGTGAAGAGTCTTTCTTTCTCAATTCAACAAAAGATTGCAGTGCTTACATCAAAGACAGTGGCTTTCTAACCGTAGCCCTCAGTGAAGAAGATAGGGACTTTCCTATGGCCTATTCCATGGTGATCCATGAGAAGATTGAGATGTTTGAGAGGCTCCTCAGAGCTGTGTACACACCACAGAATCTGTACTGTGTGCACGTGGACAAGAAGTCTCCAGAAAAATTCAAGAAGGCTGTGGAAGCCATTGTTTCTTGTTTTCCAAATGTGTTTGTGGCAAGCAAACTTGAGAGGGTTGTTTATGCCTCTTGGTCTCGAGTCCAAGCTGACCTGAACTGCATGATTGATCTGCTGGACTCGACTGTTGAGTGGAAGTACCTTATCAATACCTGTGGAACTGACTTCCCCATCAAAACCAACGCAGAGATGGTCCGAGCACTAAAAGTGTTAAATGGACAGAACAGCTTAGAGTCTGAAGCAACTCCTGAGCACAAGAAAGCTCGCTGGGAATACCACCACAATGTCACTGAGTCAGGTGCCATTCGGACTGGCATTAAGAAGCGCCCCCCTCCCATCAGTACCCCAATGTTCTCTGGAAATGCTTACTTTGTGCTGTCGAGAGAGTTTGTGGAGCACTTGTTTAAAAACCCAGAGGCTAAAGCTTTGATTGAGTGGGAGAAGGACACATACAGTCCAGATGAGCACCTTTGGGCAACTCTTCAGCGCATGCCAGGTATGCCAGGGTCCAGCCCACCCAACAACAAATATGACATGACAGACATGAACTCCATAGCCCGTCTGGTGAAGTTGATTTATCATGAAGGAGATGTAAGGGAGGGGGCAGCTTATCCACCATGCAATGGAGGATACATAAGAGCATCGTGTGTGTATGGTGCCGGTGATCTCAACTGGCTGGTCAGGCATCAGCATCTTTTTGCCAACAAATTTGACCCAGAAGTTGATGAAATTGCACTTAAGTGCCTGGAATATTACTTGCGTTACAAAGCTTTAACTGGTCAATCACTTCTGTTTGCTGAAAAATCTCACATAATGAAAAGGTACCTACCTTAAAGTTCTACCAGAATTGTGTATTAGGGCTGCATGTATTAGGGCTGCATGATGTAATGAAAAAGTCATAATGCGATTATTTTGGACAATATTGTGATTTCTGATATAGACTAATAAACAAATGGTATTGTAATCTTATATTTTATGGCTTTGTGTTAATGAAGACAAACTTATTATGACCGCCGCGCGACAGCATATACAGTGCCCTCCACAATTATTGGCACCCCTAATGAATATGAGCAAAACAGGCTATAAAAAAACCTTGTCTTTTCTGTTTATCCTCTTGGTCTTTCACTCGAAATATTCACAAAAATCTTACCTTTTCATTGAAGTAAAATTATTGAAAGAAAAAAAACTGTTGACATTAAATACATATTTTTCCCCAAAACATGTGTGCCACAATGTAGGTTTAGTCAGAGTTTTTTTTCAGTTTTTTTTTTTTCTGTTTGCCGATTTTCTGTCAACGATTCCCGGGACACTGAAACACCAAGGTGCACGAAATTTGGTGGGCATGTAGCCCCACTAGATGAGCGTGGAACCATTGATTTTCGTTTCGATCCGTTGCACCCCCGTCGGACTGGACCCGTTTTAGAGAGGGTGGGGCGATTCAGTTTTCTGTGAATAAGTCGAAAACCGTAGGGCTTAGGAGGACCACATTTTTTTTTGTATGTTGGTCTTAAGAGGCCACGTCAACCATTCCACTACCACTTATTTCATGTATAGCGCCACCTAGTTACAAATGAAAAAGCAAAAATGATGTGTTGTAAAACATTTTAATTGTAAGTTGACAAGGTCAGAACTGCACGAAATCGGAGGTGTGGGATCATTATGACACCTTCTGACTGCAAGTTAAATTTTGTGGAATTCCGTTCACGGAGGGGCATGCAATAAATTGATTTACATGATTATACACCAACTGGCCTGTAGGTGGCGCGACACAGTTTTCTTCTTGTGAACCGTAGGGCCTTGGAGGGCCAAATTGTTCTTGTATGTTTGTGTCAAGGGGCCATGTCAACCAATACCATAACCAGTCATTACATGTATAGCGCCACCTAGATACAAATTTAAAAGCAAAAATGAGGTGTTTTAATTGAATATATGTCAAAGTGCTCGGAAAATTTCCAAATTTGCCAGGAACATCAAGCATGTAACCGTCCATCTTCGGTAGAGTTTTTGTCCATGGATGAAGCAAAATGGCTCTGTAGCGCCCCCTAGAACATTGCAAAAAACTCTGCGCATTGGGGTTATTTTGGCGTAGCTTGACGGAATTCGGTACACTTCTTCATCATGCCTGGACGCACCAAAAAGTCTCTTGACGCCATGGTGGCAGGTCCACAGGAAGTCGGCCATTTTGAGCGGAAGATTTGTTTTGACGGCGTTTGCACACCTCGCATCTGATCGAACTTCTCCGACAAATTTAATGGTAACGCCTTGAAATGTGGTCAGGTTACTTTTCAGCCATGGGCGACTAAAAGTTATAGAAGATTTTCTCATTAGTCGGAAGGTGTGGGCGTGGCAGACCCTCAAACTTTGCCAACTTGCCACAAAACACAAAGTCTCTTATAACTCTTGCGTACATTGTTTGATCCAGAGAAAATGTCTTAGGGTGCACGCTGGATCCGGCCCGAACGCGTACATATGCCTGACTGACATCACCTTTAGCGCCACCTGTTGCTGGTCGGAAACTTCACTTTGTTTCCACACCTCTTTATGTGACCTGTTTTAACAAACTACATTGCAAAAGAAAAATATACCAAAACAATCCACAAAAAAGTAGTATACAAAACATTACATAACCAAATCATCAAAATCTATCACAAATAATTCCTTTAATACATAAAAATGAAAACAAACCAATTTACACACACAAAACACATAAAAACACTGACAACCATGACTCATTCTGTGCCAGAACCTACTGAACAGTTCGGCGGTCATATTTTGTAGCGCTTTGCGTTACGTCGAGTTATCTATCTCTCCTACATAGAGCTAAAACTATTTTAGACTAAATTACAAGGTTAAAATCTCTCCTCTCATATGATTCCTGCAGATTTGCCCCCACCATCCACCCGAGAAAGACCTCCTGGCTGTAAAACTGTGTTTGTCGGAGGGCTTCCAGAGAATGCCAGTGAAGAAATGATTCGGGAGGTTTTTGACCAGTGTGGTGAAATTGTGGCCATCCGAAAGAGCAAAAAGAACTTCTGTCACATCCGCTACAGTGAGGAGTTCATGGTGGACAAAGCACTGTATCTATCTGGTGAGCTCAATTTTTATTTATCTTTCTGGTGAGCTAAATGTTTTGATAACTCTTGGAATGCCACATTCCTAACAGGCATTCTATGTTAAATGAATTGGAATTTCTGCATCAAGCTTTAGCATTGTTACAATGCTGCATGCCTGTATATGTAACTGTTCCTTATCTCAACTCTATCTGTGATATCAGCTTGTGGTGTGTACTCTTGCATGCATAAAGACAGATCAATGATCTACCAACCAAAACATTAATCTTTTATATTTCATGGACATATTCCAAAACTTGTTAACTACCTCCACCATGTCCTGGCAGGACAGTCAAGCAGCCTCCGTAGTGGGCGGCTCAACACTATAAGATCAAGGACTGAGTGACATAGGAGGTCATTCGTCCCAGCTGCCATAAACTTTAATTATTATGCACTTTACACCATGTACATAGCTGAATTATATGTTTGTAATGTCTGTATATATTGTTTGTAATTATTGTAAATATGTGAGAGCTGCAAGATCCCAGAATTTCCCCACGGGATTAATAAAGTATTTATCTATCTATCTATCTAACTACCAGATTAGTCAGACTTAAGTGCTGTGTATGCATTTTATTTTAAAACACAGACTTTAAAGCAGTATGTTTGTCTATGATTCCCTTCAGGATATAGAATCCGTCTTGGCTCAAGCACAGACAAGAAGGACTCTGGCCGCATACATGTTGACTTTGCTCAAGCACGCGATGACCTATACGAGTGGGAATGTAATCAGAGGTTGCTGGCTCGTGAAGAGAGACATAGGCGCAAAATCCACGAGGATCGCCTACGACCTCCCTCTCCCCCTCCCATCATGCACTACTCTGAGCATGAGGCGGCCATATTGTCAGAAAGTTTAAAGGGTATGTTTTAATCACCCTACACATTAAGGGCCTTCAAATCACAATTTGCAAAATGCTGATTCATTCCATTCATCACGTAGAAGACATTTCTTGGCAATACCGAGAAACAAAGTGTGTAAAATGGACAATTATATGGGGTAACACTGCTTATTGTTCAGGTCAACTTCATACAGCCAGGAGCATTTTCGATTTTTGAAAACAAAAGCAACTTGCCCTATTTTATTTGGTTTGTGAAATAATGAAGTAAGTCATTTTTAAGCAGTTGTTAGCTCTGATCTTCTCAAGCACTTGATGTTAAAAGGCAAGGCTCTTTGCCTCTCACTATAGAGAGAACTTCATATAACTATTCAGGCATAAACATCACTGTAAAAGCCCACAGATTCATTAAGGGCATTACATCTCTTAATTCATGTTCCATATACTGATTGACACATTTGAGCTATTGGTCATGTATTAACTTACTTCAAATGTATGTCATATATATTTCATTCTTCAGTACTGTGATACCACATGTTTTGTAAAACATGCATCTATTATATCTAAGTCTTTTTAATTTTTTTAAGAGGACATCAGTTTCAGTGATGCCACAGCTGTGCTTTTCACATGGGTTGACCGTGGTGAGGTGAATCGTCGCACCGCCAACCAGTTTTACTCCATGATCCAGTCGGCTAACAGCCACGTGCGGCGCCTTATGAGTGAAAAGGCTCAACACGAGGAGGAATTGGAGCAGGCGAAGGAGCACTTCAAGAACACGCTGATGACCATCCTCACACAATGTAAGACCCAGACACTCAGCACTCCCTTCACACACACGCTAAACCTTCAGTAGCTACCATGTGATTTGGTGCTGCTGTTGCCACCACAACGACTGAGAAGGTCCGTATTTAGAAACTGGCCTGCTGTTTTGCTTTTCAGTAATATCTTGTAAGACACATCCTCAGACATGTATCAGACACTACACACTTAACATGGTAGTTAGACTATTTTAATGCACATCACTCCACAAAATACACAACACTTGAAATATTGCAGTGAATGCAATGAGACTATAGGACATTGCAAGTGGCCAGGCAAAGCCTGAGGGTAAGTAAAGTGCAATTGGAGTGAGTATGACTACATACAGGAATGGAACATCTCAAGTCAGTTTGGTATGAGTATGACAATATACAGGAATGGAACATCTCAAGTCAGTTTGGTATGAGTATGACTACACACAGGAGTGGAACATCTCAAGTCAGTTTGGTATGAGTATGACTACATACAGGAATGAGTATGACTACATACAGGAATGAGTATGACTACATACAGGAATGAGTATGACTACATACAGGAATGAGTATGACTTGAAACAGGAATGAGTATGACTACAGACAGAAATGAGTATGACTACAGACAGGAATGAGAATGACTACAGACAGGAATGAGTATGACTACAGACAGGAATGAGTATGACTACATACAGGAATGAGTATGACTTGAAACAGGAATGAGTATGACTACAGACAGAAATGAGTATGACTACAGACAGGAATGAGTATGACTACAGACAGGAATGAGTATGACTACAGACAGGAATGAGTATGACTACAGACAGGAATGAGTATGACTACAGACAGGAATGAGTATGACTACAGACAGGAATGAGTATGACTACATACAGGAATGAGTATGACTACAGACAGGAATGAGTATGACTACAGACAAGAATGAGTATGACTACAGACAGGAATGAGTATGACTACAGACAGGAATGAGTATGACTACATACAGGAATGAGTATGACTACATACAGGAATGAGTATGACTACAGACAGGAATGAGTATGACTACAGACAGGAATGAGTATGACTACAGACAGGAATGAGTATGACTACAGACAGGAATGAGTGTGACTTGAGACAGGAGTGGAACCGCTCAAGTCAGTTTGCAGGTAGGCCACCAAGTGATGAAACGTCTGCCAGGCCTTTTCTTGTACCATGTGTTTGTTTTGGTCAGCTCTAAGCAGCGGATTTCAGTTTCAGCCACATAATGATGTGAACATTTGATGTTATTATACATTTGGACAGCCAGGCATTGCCCTCACTTGAATTCAATTTCAGTGTGTGGTCTGGAGACAATCCATTGGTGTCTGATTGGGTTATAGTGGCATAAGCAATGAGTGCTGATCTTCAAAACATAAAGCTTTTTGAAATTCTCAGCCAAACTGACCCCTTTAACCTTGGAGAATCTGGGACCTCAAACTCCTAATGCTAATATAGAAAATTACATCTTGTAAATATTGAATTACAGGAGAGGTGAATGGAAACATAAAATCTCCACTTGCAGATTAAATTATACTTAATTCAAGCTGACCACAGCAAGTAACATGGGAAAGATCGGGCAGGTCATAGACAAACACATTTGGTTCATATTTGATACTTAGACCAGAACTCTATAAACTGCACTGTTGAGTTTCAAACGTTTTCACAGCAGAACAATACTTGTGAGCCAACATGGTGGAAAGGTTATCGACGATCTTCCAGGTTTCAAATATTAAATTATCAAATTTAATTTGTGTTGCGCTTCATTTCTGACACAACATAAGTGGCATTTATGCATTGAATAAATACCATGAATAAATAAAGATTCCAAGATTCAGATTTATAAGATTATAAAAAATAACTACCTGAAAAATACCTGAAATGAACCTGCAGGCAACTGTATAACCTTTCTAATCACTGTGCAATGTTACCTCAGTCCTGAAGAAAGTAACTCATCAGGCAATGCACTGTAAGTACAGTGGAGCAGAGTGGCACCAGGATACCCAGCCATGAAACCTTTGAGTCGGGGTCCTGGTGTCTCTTTCTCCAGCTAGTAGTGGTGCGGAGCTCTACATAAACAGCTTGTCTTGTCTGACTTCCTTATCCACCAAAGTTGAGCAGATTGCGGCTGTTTTCACTGCTGCCTCGCGACAAAAGGCATGGGACCATTTCTCAAAAGCACAGCGCAAGAACATAGACATTTGGCGAAAGCAATGTGAGGTTGGTACTTTTTGTTCCCTTCTAGTCATGCTGACATCTGTACAGGCTTGAGTCGGTAGATGTTGATATGAAAGTGTTTGTGTGCCTTTTCTTATAATGGCCAACCAAATAGACGTGTGCTGAGTTTACCAAGAACCCAACACAGCCTTTCTGACAAAAGTGTTAGAGCCATGCCTTCAAACGTCTAGCCTTGAAAATACTAATTTGTATTTACTGCTGAATATTAATATTAATCATTAATATTCCATTACTCGTCAAATATGTCACAGGATTCTTTAAAGAAAGCAGTCTGGTGGGTGACATAATCTGACCCTTTCATCCAGCTTTAAAACACCACATGCAGTGTGTCTTTTCCCCAGATTTAGAGTAATTAGTATGTATGCATGTCATGTATGTGTTTGATATATACAAAGGCATCCATCCTATTCCCCTCAAATGATAAACATAATTCCCAAGCATTTATCTGAAAGCTGTGTAGAGGATGTGTGAAAGCTATGTAGAGGATGTCTGAAAGCTATGTAAAGGATGTGTGAAAGCTATGTTAAGGTTGTGTGAAAGCTATGTAAAGGATGTTTGAAAGCTATGTAGAGGATGTGTGAAAGCTGTGTGAAGGATGTGTGGAAGCTATGTAGAGGATGTGTGAAAGCTATGTAGAGGATGTGTGAAAGCTATGTAGAGGATGTGTGTCTGTGAGGATCAAAAGTCAGGGAACTCTGTGCTATTTCATTTGGGAGAGTCAAGTCAATGAAAGGCATCATTCCATTTCAGAGTCCATTACAACCAGAGGTAAGATTTTCAGTTTGTGGATTCAACCTTTTTAGCAGGTCAGAATCATTACAGTCACTTAATAAACACATTGTATAAATAAATACTTTGTGTATACAGAAATACGCTGTATTTATTTATGTATTGTATTTATGAGCCGTTTAAGGAAAAGCAGCACATTTCTCTAAACTCTAAAAGTGATGGAGGTCCATCATGAGGTCCCAGCAGCGATGTGTCCAGTCATTTATCACTGGAGCTGCCGCCATAGCAACACTCCAGCCAGGGGTGTTAGGGGTAGGGTGGGATTGCACCATGTTCAGATGCTCAAATGAAAATACTGGATCACACACACGCACGCACACACTCACATGCAGGCACGGACGCACACAAATTCTGCACACACACACACACACACACACTCTCTTGCTTTGCTCTAGCACAAGTATTGTGGCTATCTTCTTTCTGTCCCTTTCTTTCTCATCACCAAGCTATTGTTGTGTTAAAAAGTACAAGATTATTTGAGCTGATCCTTTATTGACTCATTGATAGGGGGTGTGTGTAATGTTCAAATTTGCCACAGCACATTTGAATGCTAAAAGACATTTTTAGAAGATTTTTAAGAGATAATTTACACAATGCCCAAAGTTTGCAGTTCTTAGTTCTCAGAAATGAACATTTAAAGAACTTAAAAATCCTCCAATAATTGATTAAAGTATAATAAATAATGTCTTTAAAGTATGCATACATAGGCATGAAATAATTGAATGTGTACACAAGTTTATTCCATTTTATCGTAACTGGTATTAGTTAATTTCAAACGTGGCTTTTAAATGATTCATAAAGGTAATTTATAACCACAGCCACATATTCCATACGTATACCTCATACCAAATGCTTTGGCAACTTTTCTGGTTAATTTAGGAGTTGCGGAACGCTCACAGTGAAGAAATTATGGGAATACGCCGGGAGGAAGAAATGGAGATGTCTGATGATGACGACTCGGACGAAAACCCCTCCAAGAAGTTACGCACCGAAGACATGGGTAACCCATCTGTAACACATCTGTTCATCATAAATATGATCCTGTAGTAGTGTATACACTGCAAAAAATGCTTTTCTAACCTAGTGTCTTGTTTCTAGCTAAATTGTACTTACCTAGTGCTTACTTGGTAAGGTTATTTTTACCTATTTCAAGCAAATATTACTTATTTTAAGAAATCTTAACAAGCCAAATTTGCTTAACGCACTGGCAGCCAAATCTGCTTGTTTTAAGCAAAATCCTGCTTAAATATGTAATTATTTGGGTTAAATCTAGAGGGGCATTTTTTGCAGTGTACAGTGTCAGTATGTAATCCCACAGTACCCGGAAGATTTCCTTCACACATTGGATTACAGCCCAAGTTTGAAGTGAGGTGTCAACATGATTAAACATTCTGGCGTTTTGTATGTCAGCCCCCACAAATTAGGGACTGACTGCTTCAACAAATAGCAAGGGAAGAATCCCTGGGACTGCAAGCTCAGCTACAATTCAAAACACAGAATGTAGACGCTTTTAAGAGAACATTTTAGATATCAAGTAAGAGATAATAGACCCAGTGTGGCACGGTGATGATACGGCCTCAGGACTAAGTGGAGTGCTTTAATTAATTATGGCTGCACACCGAGAGTGCAGAATAGAATGCATTACACAGTTAAACAATTTAAATTAATTAAATGATTGTTCTTGTTTTTACTAATTACTGCAACAATTGTTTAAGTGTGTATGTTATGTGACAATGTTTACAGACTTCCCAACATACATGTTATGTGTAATTGGGCCTCTCAGAACACATTGAGGATCAGGATGAGTTAGACAGGCAATGGAACACATTTAGGATCGGCTAACATAATGTGTCATTGGAACCCAGGGGTGATATACTATATAACTGATTACAAATCAGCCATTTCCAGGGCTTTTCTTTTAAGAACTCTAACTTCTCAGTGATTCCAACCCTTTGAACAGTGGTGTATATCCTATGTACAGTACTGTGCAAAAGTTTTAGGCAGGTGTGAAAAAATGCTATGAACTAAGAATGCTTTGAAAAATGTAAACAATAAATGTTTATTTTTTATCCATTTACATGGTAAGACTGAGCACAGCAACAAGACACAACGTAGTTATACTGCATCAGCAGGGTCTCTCCCAGACAAAGATTTCAAAGCAGACGGGGGTTTCAAAATGTGCAGTTCAAGCTCTTTTGAAGAAGACGTTGAGGATCGTAGGCGCAGTGTTCAGCCAAGGAAACTTAATGCAGCTGATGAAAAACACATCAAGCTTATTTACCTTCGAAATCGGAAGATTTCAAGCAGTGGCATCAGCTCAGAACTGGCAGAAACCAGTGGTACCCAGGTACAGACATTTACTGTCCGGGGAAGTCTGGCCAGAAGTGGTCTTCATGGAAGAGTTGCAGCCAAAAAGCTCTACCCCGACAAGGAAACAAGGCCAAGTGACTGAACTAAGCACGTAAACATAGAAACTAGGGTGCAGAAACATGGCAGAAGGTGCTCTGGACTGATGAGTCAAAATAGAAATATTTGGCTGTAGAAGAAGGCAGTTTGTTCGCTGGAGGCTGGAGAGAGGTACAATAATGAGAGTCTGCAGGCAACAGTGAAGCATGGTAGAGGTTCCTTTCCAGTTTGGGGCTGCATTTCTGCAAGTGGAGTTGGAGATTTGGTCAGGATGAATGGTGTCCTCAATGCTGAGAAATACAGGCAGATACTAATCCATCATGCAATACCATCACGGAGGCGTATGATTGGCACCAAATGTATTCTGCAGCAGGAACATAACCCCAAACATACAGCCAATGTCATTAACAACTATCTTCAGCTTAAAGAAGAACAAAAAGTCCTGCAAGTGATGGTATGACCCCCACAGAGCCCTAATCTCTACATCATCGAGTCTGTCTGGGTTTACATGAAGAGACAGAAGAATTTTAGGAAGCCTACATCCTCAGAGGATCTGTGGTTAGTTCTCTAAGATGTTTGGAACAATTTACCAGCCGTGTTCCTTCAAAAACTGCGCAAGTGTATCTGGAAGAATTGATGCTATTTTGAAGGCAAAGGGTGGTCACACCAATATTGATTTAATTTAGAATTTTCTTCTGTTCCTTCACTGCATTTTGTTAATTTATGAAGAATTGATGAAAATAAACTGTTAACACTTCCATTTTTGAAAGCATTCTTAGTTTACAGCATTTTTTCACACCTGCCTAAAACTTTTGCACAGTACTGTATATTAAAGAACAGCAAACAGACATGTATTATCCATGAGACAGACGACTTCTATTGAGAGAAGAGAAGTGATTCTTTGAGGTTTTACAAACATAAAAATGTAATTGAGTTAAATCCTATCAGGTTATGGAAAAACAGGCATGTTAATGTATTTGCTGACAAAGTTAAAGCTAGATGTGAGGAGATTCCGGAAAGATCAGGTTTCAAAATGTGACATCATGCCTGGGCCTAAAGTATGATGAAGTCAGTTTGATGCAATACAAAATATATTATATTTGTGTGATAATTTTAGTCATGCAGCACTGAAGGAGTTATTGCTATTATGGTTATAGCCTTCAGAATGATCATCATCATTGTTGGTGCAGACACAGCACGTGTAGCTAAGGTACACATTGTAGCATATATAGGCTAAGATACACACTGTAGCAAGCATACATAAGCTAAGTTACATACTGTAGCATACATAAGTTAAGTTACACACTGTAGCCGTCATGAGATAAGTTACACACTGTAGCATACATTGTTTTTCACAAGGTTTACACTGCAGTGTTTGTGACCTCTCCCTGCTTCTTTCCCTCTTCCCTTGTTCACTGTCTGTCTGTCTGTCTGTCTGTCTGTCTGTCTGTCTGTCTGTCTGTCTGTGTCTGTCTCTGTCTGTCTGTGTCTGTCTGTCTGTCTGTCTGTCTGCCCTCAGCTGTAGCTGCTCTAAAGGAGGAGAATGACAGCCTGCGCTGGCAGCTTGATGCTTATCGGAATGAAGTGGAGCTGCTAAAGAAGGAGCAGGGCAAATCCTACCACAACGAGGAGGATCACATGCAAGAGCAGCAGCTTCACTTCCTGCAACAGACCATGCAGAGCATGCAACAGGTGCTCCATTATTCACACTGACTCTCTCTTACAGCAAGGATTCTATACAGACACACACACAGACAAATCATGCACAAACATACACACGGACATACAGTACAACACATCAAATAACCCACCAGAACGGTAGAACTCCTTTCAAACACACACACTTTCTAAACACACACATTTCCAAGACTACCTAGTCATTAATGCTCATCCTACAGCTACATCTGCTAGTCAGGACCATGTCAATGATGATGGTGTAATAAAACACGCTTATTTATGGCGAAACTCACGCTCTATTTACATTTAATCTATTTACATTTATAACTCCGTTACACTTGATTGTTTTAACCTCAGCAACTGCTCAGTCTGCAAGACGAGCTGAAGAGTAAGGAGCAGGAACTGGAGCAAGCCCAGGACGATCATCGGTGTCTGGAGGCAGAGGTCCTCACTCTCAGGGAAAAGCTCCTGAACAACATGGACTGTCTAGAGGGGAGCAACACTGAGCTGTCTGAGAAGGTAAATTACTTTGGCAATGACTGGTATCTTCTTTTTTTTTAAAGATTTGTTTTTGGGCTTTTTGCCTTTAATCAGATAGGACAGTCAAGGTTTGGACAGGAAATGAGGTGGAGAGAAGAGGTTGGGAGTGGGATCGTGAAATGACAGCGGGTCGGATTCGAACCCGTGTCCCCATGGGCGTTCAAGCCCGTATATGGTCGGGGCTACTGCTTGCACCAGTGCCCCCCGACTGGTATCTTCTTGACTGTTTGGAAACCTGTTACTAGCTTGCGGAGGCAGGAACTAATTTGTTGTTCACGTTTGGCTATTTAGGAACCAACGTGTAATGTTCATAACCAACCAATCCAATACTGATGATTTACAATTTTGAATAACTCTTGTAAGCAGCTAAAATCTCATCATATGGCCACCATGCTAAAAGGACTCACCTCACCTCACTGACCCCCCAACTAATAAGCCCCTGTCATTCTAATCTCTTTTCAAGGGTAACCCAAATTATAATGTGTAGAAGATAAGGATTCTGGAATAATACAATATGGAAAAAACATAAATTGAACAATAAAAGCTGTCAGTCCATAGAATGGGATTTATTATAATGATTCTGTGGATGTGCAGGCTGTGCATCACTTCAGAAAGAAAGAAATGTCTTTACTATTTGACACAATAGAAATGTAGCACTCCTCTTTACACGACAGCTATTGCAAGACTATGACACACAATGCTGGCTGCTTGTTTTCATTCTTGGGCCATGGAACCGTATTTTGCTGACAATAAAACTCATGTGGTTGTCATTCATAGTCATTGAAATTGTGTTCACTTGTAGTTAAGTATATGAACTAAAAGACGATTTCTACTCAGCTTCAGCAAAAAACCCTTTGTCCTGTATCTTTTTCTCTGAATAGGGAGTCAATGGATGTGCAGACATCCTCTACCATCAACACAGCGGCAAGAACCGTGAAGTGTTCATCCCGGGCCCTTTGAGATCCGAGAAGGAGGCTCTGTTGCTAGGTGATTGCATAGTACTGTTGTTATCTCCATATTTTGTATATAACATCTCTAGCTATAGGCAAATCAATGTAAAGGTGTATTGTACATGCTGAACACCCACCCTTAAGAGAAGGCCCATGCATATTGTAACTGAAGGCCATGCACCATGACCACATGCCTGGACCAGTATTTCCGTTAGCCGGTAATGACCAGTTCTTGCCTGGTCAAATTTTAAAACCAAAACAAACCATCATGCTGTGAAGCTGCATTCAAGGCTAACACTATGGTAGACATGTAGGATTTGGATCTTATCTATTCATGTTGAAAAGAATTGCCCACCCTACATCCAAATGCCCATCCCACGATTACATCCTGGTTACAGTCAAACCGATCGGAGGACGTGGTAATTCTTCATCAGCATCAATCAACACACTACATTATATTGGTGTTTGGAATATAGATTGGCATTGAAACACTCGCTGGTCAGGTCGGCAAGGTGAAAAACATAGCGGAAACCTTGGCCTAGAGCCTGTTCAGAGACTCGGCCCATGTCTGCTGTTGTGAAGGTGTGCTTGGGTGCTGATGGAAACATAAGCACATCACTATACAGTATATCTGACTTGTTGTGTGGCTGATGAAGCCGAGGGCCACTGAACTAGAGTTCGGACGGGAGTAGATGAAGCGGAGGGCCACTGGACTAGAGTTCGGACGGGAGTAGATGAAGCGGAGGGCCACTGGACTAGAGTTCGGACGGGGGTAGATGAAGCGGAGGGCCACTGGACTAGAGTTCGGACGGGAGTAGATGAAGCGGAGGGCCACTGGACTAGAGTTCGGACGGGGGTAGATGAAGCGGAGGGCCACTGGACTAGAGTTCGGACGGGGGTAGATGAAGCGGAGGGCCACTGGACTAGAGTTTGAACGGGGGTAGATGAAATGTGGATTGATGGGTTACAAGGAAGAGATTCATCTCTGCCAGATACTTCACTAGCCCCCACCTAGCGTTGGCCACCAGGTCCAACACAACTGATCTCAGTGCAGTACTGACAGTTATATCACCCTGCACAGAACAACAGAAAGGGCAAGGGTAGACATTGAGGTGATTGACTGTAAATTACAAACCGAGGAATTCCCTGGACACTCTTCCTAGCCACTAGCTTTAATTATCTTCTCTTTCTCTTCCCTTTGTGAGATCTCTTATCAGCAGCCTGGCTTGTGTTATTATTAATCCAACCATTTACATGCCCTGCTGAAAAATGACTGTCGTACTTACTGTATTTAGACAGCAGTTGTCACAGGAGATATGAAAAATGAACAGGTTCTTAGCCATGCTAGAATGGAGATCTCAGCCGAGGCTTGCCTGTTTTGCCCAGCTGTTGTTTTTTACATTGACATTTACATTTACAAAACCGGAGGAGACATCTTGTGCCTTCCCCCATCTCCAGACATACTGCTCTGTGAAACAAGCGCCTTGTGGAGGGAACTGAATTAGATCTCACTACAACCGGTCGCGTTACAACATATAAATCAAGGAAATAAATATTGGCACTCTACCCTCTCCAGGGACGGCACTATATTCTCTTTCCCCCCCCTTTCCTACATTACCATGTGGCTTTTACTGGGCCCCTCCAAAGTAATCAAGTTAAGTGCTGAGTTCTGCTTGGAGCAGCGTTTTTATTATTGACCTGGCTGTGCTTATTTGTGAGGGTAGTCTTACAACATCCACACAGGAATGCACAATCACACACATTGACTGCATTTGTGTGTCTCTCCCCTCTCTCTCTCTCTGCAGGGATTATATCCACTTTCCTCCATGTCCACCCATTTGGAGCCAACATTGAGTACTTGTGGTCATATATCCAGAGCTTGGACACAAAGGCATGTTTTGGGATTATTATAATTTTAGCTATGATGTTATGAGAATATTTTATGTATTTAATAACAGAAACTCTAGGACTGAATTAGGGTTATTGAAAATGAAAACAATCTGGCTCTGATTTAATTATTTTTAAGAACACCATACGTAATGATTAAACAGGATTTTGGCCTAGGCTTTTCTTTATCTAATTCATTTCCTAGGCTCTACACCCAGCTCTACTCTGCTGACTCATCAGCATGTAAAGGCAAAGAGCCCAGCTGGTTTGACTCAGAGCCACTGAAGAGAAGCCGGCCCCCTTGACCTCATCCCATTTAGCATAATCACTGACAAATTTGACTGACACTTTGTCAATGCTCAAATCAGTTTTGTGTTGAATTGAAACTACATATGAGTATAAGTGTTTTCTACCCACCCTGTAAGGCCACAGAGCTGAACAAGCAGAGTGATTCACTGACTAGGGATAATCTGTTAGATTACGTGTACTGTCTGTGCTAATTGAGTGTGTCCCTCTCTGCTATATCACAGGTCTCTGCGAGGGAGCTTGAGCGCCTAATGTTGCGACTTCCAAATATGTTCAAGCAGGAGTTCAGCGGTGTGGGTGCGACATTGGAGAAGAGATGGAAGTTCTGTGGCTTTGAGTGCCTGAACTCAGCATAACCCCACAGGCCGCTCACATCAAAGGACTAACTGCCTCAGGAAGGACAAGACGTAGAGGTGTCATCATGGCCGCACCACATGACAGAGCGGCAACAAACAAAGGCCATTATCCTGTGGGCTTGCAGCAGAACGTGAGGCAGGAGGAGAATGAGCTGCAAGAAATCAGGACAGATTCATTTATTTGACTGCATTTTTTCTGCAGACTTCTGGGCCAGTTACTCCACTGTCAACCAAATCCTTCCACCAGAGGAGGATATCAATGCATCTATCAAGGGGTTCTTCAATTATAAATACACAGTCTGGAAGTTTTGAACTGTGTACAGATGTGAGACAATGACTCTTTTTTATCCAAATATACAAATGTGCTTTAAAGCAGATTTTTACATATGCAGCATTGCAGTATATTGTGAAATACTGCCCCTAATGTCCAGGTAGAGGACAACTTCCTTGCCTGAATATTTCAGAACTTGCCATGTCGTGGTCTTACATGTTGTGTTGACCGTGTACTTAATCTGATGTTTATTCTAATGTGTTCTAATAGGTTGCTGACAATATCTGTGTCAATTATTAAAGAAAAAAAATATTTAAGAATAACGTAAAATAAAGTGTTTTTAAACCCAGACATTGAGATTCCACTGGCATTCTTTCCTCTTCAAAGCCTGGTTTCAATTGACAGTCTCTGTTGAAATCCCCCCTCACAGCTTGTTTTGCAGTACAGTGGATCTGACATGTTCCTTCTGATCCATATTTGATCTGGAGTTGATAAACATCCAGACAGCTTGTGGGGCTGAAGCATCACGACGTGTTCAGAATATAACAAATGCTAAATTATTCATCGAGGGGAGGGGACATTCCTTCCAAATATGTGTTGAATATGATTCTTTTGATATTCATGTCAAAAACGATGCCATTTACTTTCTTGAGTGTTAAACCAGATTAATGTGAACAGATCTCTGTATATATGTCAGAAAGTTATACTGCAATAAAAACAATAATATTATATGTGTGCACTATGTAAGTATAGTATTTGAGAAATTACGGATTATGGAATATTCTTTTCTGCTAGTTTTTCTAGTGTTTACTAAGGCCTCTGCATTTGAGTTGACAGAAAAGACTCTGCTGCTTTGTATTTCTTTTTAGCCTTCAAAGTTGGTGCAGTTTTTAAGATGAATATTACAAAAGCTTTTAATGGTCTGACATTTCTTCAGACTACTGTTCAAAAGTTTGGAATCAGAGAAATGTCATTGTTTTTTTCTGAACTTAACTTTGTATTTTTGTTATAAATTATTATTATAGCTGAAGAACAGCTATATAGGCCCATTTTCTGCAATCATGTGCTCTGCGTGCAGCTGAAGGAAGCCATAAAAGTGTCCTTCTGTGGTCTACTTGGGGATCTGGAGAATCACCAGTTGTCGGTTCAATGGCCAGAAAGGTTTCTTCTTTTCTGTCATTGTTTGGAGAAAATAAAGCTGTTCAATGCAAATAATTGCCAAGTAACTGAAGATATTTTACAAAGGTATGAACTACTCCCTTCACAGAGCAGTGTAAACGTGTTCTTACCCAGATAGAAAGATGTAGGAGGTCCCAGTCCAACTGCTGAAGAATGAAAACATTGGATTCTAGTTAGAGAACCGTCCACTAAGCTGTTGTGGAAACACCTTCATGTAGCAGAAGGAAATTTCAGCAGATTACCCCAAGTTTTCAACTAGTATGTAGTTCTTTAGTATAGAGTACTTTAAATCTGCAGTTAATGCAGGATTATTTAACGAAACAAAGTTTGAAACACAAAATTATGTCAAGCAGTAATATTTTAGATTTGGATCAATATTTTGCTTTGATTTTATATTCATTTCCTTTTGAGGTATGAATATGTATATGACAGTGATTTTTTTTTTTTTTTTTTTACACTTGAAAGACATAGAGAAGGTCATGTGAGACTTTTCGATTCAAGAACATTCATTATTTCTCTGCACTCATTTGCTACCTTTCATTACATTGTTTGGTGAGTGAGGACTACATCAGGAGAGGAGCTGGAGAGAAAAGGAGAGGTGTGTGTGGACTACATCAGGAGGGATCAGGAGAGGTGTGTGTGGACTACATCAGGAGAAGAGAGGTGTGTGTGGACTACATCAGGAGGGAGCAGGAGAGGAGAGGTGTGTGTGGACTACATCAGGAGAGGAGAGGTGTGTGTGGACTACATCAGGAGGGAGCAGGAGAGGAGAGGTGTGTGTGGACTACATCAGGAGAGGAGAGGTGTGTGTGGACTACATCAGGAGGGATCAGGAGAGGAGAGGTGTGTGTGGACTACATCAGGAGAGGAGAGGTGTGTGTGGACTACATCAGGAGGGAGCAGGAGAGGAGAGGTGTGTGTGGACTACATCAGGAGAGGAGAGGTGTGTGTGGACTACATCAGGAGGGATCAGGAGAGGAGAGGTGTGTGTGGACTACATCAGGAGAGGAGAGGTGTGTGTGGACTACATCAGGAGGGAGCAGGAGAGGAGAGGTGTGTGTGGACTACATCAGGAGAGGAGAGGTGTGTGTGGACATCAGGAGGGAGCAGGAGAGGAGAGGTGTGTGTGGACTACATCAGGAGGGATCAGGAGAGGAGAGGTGTGTGTGGACTACATCAGGAGGGAGCAGGAGAGGAGAGGTGTGTGTGGACTACATCAGGAGAGGAGAGGTGTGTGTGGACTACATCAGGAGGGAGCAGGAGAGGAGAGGTGTGTGTGGACTACATCAGGAGAGGAGAGGTGTGTGTGGACTACATCAGGAGGGAGCAGGAGAGGAGAGGTGTGTGTGGACTACATCAGGAGGGATCAGGAGAGGAGAGGTGTGTGTGGACTACATCAGGAGGGAGCAGGAGAGGAGAGGTGTGTGTGGACTACATCAGGAGAGGAGAGGTGTGTGTGGACAACATCAGGAGGGAGCAGGAGAGGAGAGGTGTGTGTGGACTACATCAGGAGAGGAGAGGTGTGTGTGGACAACATCAGGAGGGAGCAGGAGAGGAGAGGTGTGTGTGGACTACATCAGGAGAGGAGAGGTGTGTGTGGACAACATCAGGAGGGAGCTGGAGAGGAAAGGTGTGTGTGGACTTCATCAGGAGGGAGAAGAAACACTCCTTCTCTATCTATCTTTCTAAATTTAATTTGTTCTGTCAAGGGATTTAAGGTCCTCAGATGAGCTTTTATTGGTTTTACCTACCTAGGTGTAATTTAAAATCAAAGGGTGAAGGAGCTCTTACAATTGTTGGTGCTAAACTATGGCGGCTTCCCTTGTATGTTAAATCTGCTTTTAAAGAGACTAAACTCACTTTTATACACTGGATTTTTGCTGTTATTTTAGTTTTTGCCTTTCAATTCTTATTCCCTTTCCCCATATTTTCTTTGTATCCCTTTTATATGCTTTTCCTTTTAATATGTGTAACTTATTACTTACTCATTTCTTTATTAATGAGTATTTGTATTATGCATTAATTGACCTTGACTGCATAGTACTGTGATTCAACTTCAAATGTTTCATAAATACAGTGATTTCACTTGACTATTTTGTCCCACAAGCATTAAGCAGTGGTGACAGGCACCTGATAGCACCAAATCTTGCTTCATGGTGCTTTGACCTTGGTGACAGAGAAAAACATAGCTCCAACCTTGAGCTATGACCAAAGCATAACCAGTTCCTCAACACAACTAATAAGCAACTCGTCTATAATATATCTCTGTTAGCAATGAAGGATATGGGTCATTAATTAGAGATAATTTAAAACCTTTTATTCACCTTGTGTTAATTCAACCACATATACATAAATTGATGGGCATGTGTGTACAGATACACCTGGTCAGGAGATCCAACATGCACACAATCCCTTTGTGGATATATATATATATATCACTTTACATACATACATACATTACACAATACTCATCCCAACACTATTTAACAGCAGCTTCTGAGGCGGTAGGCCATGGGTTGAACAAGCCTCTGAACTCATTCTTTATGCTCAGCACAACGCGACAGAGCAGGCAGTTTGATACACATTTAAATCCTTTAACACAAGGGCCCTACATCCTCAAAGGTAAAGCGAATCGGCCCATCAGTGCAAGATGGACTCATTTATACTATGAGAGCCTTTGATGAAAATGAGAACTAGTGCAAGGAGAATGCGAATTAGTATTAGGAATGCAGTATTCAAATTCAGTTGCATCTGAAGACAGCACAGAGCCGTGTCACCGCTGAGAGTCAAGCAGGTCTTTGGCTTCATTGATCTTTGCTGCCAAATATGGAGATCCACCTGCGGGAAGAAAAACAATTTTGCCATCAATGGCTCAGCCTCAATCTTACACCCAAACACTCCTGACTCTTCAGTCATCTTGCAGACCTCACACCTTAACTTCAAATATTTTCCTCTGTCCTTTTTTGCCAATACAAAGCCTTCAAGAAAGTTCAACATAACATAAGAGTTGAAAGGGTCATGAACACATAAAGGAGTTGATAGGGTCAGAGTTGAAAGGGTCTTGAACACATAAAGGAGTTGATATAGTCAAAGTTGCCTGGTACATCAGTAGTGGCCAGCGGTAAAAAACGGCCATGAATTTGCTGTGACTTCAATCCCAATATCAACATGTGTGTCTTTAAATTACGTTATACTTCTCCGTTGTCCTAGCTGAACATTTTGGAATGTTGTGACATGTTACTAGTTATTCACGAGTGGTTTTCTTCCAGAGAAATGCCCCATCTCCACCAACCCCTAGCACCTGCCCTCTCACCCCACAACACCAGGTGAGATGTGCGCTCAAACAGCACAGGAGGGCCACTGCTCCTTACGGAGTATCTGGCTCAAGCTACTGTGGTCTTCACAATGATCTTCAACCTCTCTCTGACACTAGCAACCAAAACACCCTGCCTAAAATCAGTTACCGTCACGACAGTCTGAACAACTGCAGACCGGTTGCACTTACACCAGTAGTCATGAAATGCTTTGAGAGACTGGTCTCACAGCACTGATCAAATCCACTCTTCCCCCCAACTTTGACCCACATCAGTTTGCATGAAGAGCAAACAGGTCCATGAGAGACGCCATTGCCATAGCCCTGAGCACAGGAGACCTATGTAAGAATGGCATTCATAGACTACAGCCATGTTTATACAGTGCTGCTTGGAAGTATGTAAACCCCTTGAGCAGTTTAGAGTTGTCTGTTGTTTTAAAATGATTTTTTTATTTTATCATCATCAGTTTTCCATAGATGAAATGTCAGGTTTATGTTTATCAATTGCATGTACTTGTTTAGAGTGTTTGAGTGCAAACAGGTAGAGAAGAGAACAGCCAAAGAAGAGAACAGCCAGAGAAGAGTTTAGCCAGAGAAGGCCACATTCACACTGTGTCTGAGAGCAAACAGGTAGAGAAGAGAACAGCCAGAGAAGAGAACAGCCAAAGAAGAGAACAGCCAAAGAAGAGAACAGCCAAAGAAGAGAACAGCCAAAGAAGAGAACAGCCAGAGAAGAGTTTAGCCAGAGAAGGCCACATTCACACTGTGTCTGAGAGCAAACAGGTAGAGAAGAGAATAGCCAGAGAAGGAGTCTAATCAGTCATGCAGCCATAGAACAGAGCCATACATCACAGTAGCCTTAGTTAAGGACAGCTTAGGTGAATACATGACTAATGAAACCCACACACAGACTCAGGTGAATACATGACTAATGAAACACACACACAGACTGAGGTGAATACATGACTAATGAAACACACACACAGACTGAGGTGAATACATGACTAATGAAACCCACACACAGACTCAGGTGAATACATGACTAATGAAACCCACACACAGACTCAGGTGAATACATGACTAATGAAACCCACACACAGACTCAGGTGAATACATGACTAATGAAACACACACACAGGCTGAGGTGAATACATGACTAATGAAACACACACACGGACTGAGGTGAATACATGACTAATGAAACTGAAACACACACAGACTGAGACAAAAACAACCGAGATCAGAGTAAAGGTGAAAAGAGTTTAAATATTGTGAGCTTGGACACAAACCGAGAGGACAGGGACGAGAGTTAGATTGAATGTAAACATAATGCTAATCTGAATGAGGAGTTAATAAATGGGAGACTGAGAGCATGGGACACCAAGAAGGAGAGTCGCAGAGTTTAATTTATTAAGGACTAATCCATCAATCATTCCATTTCATATTATCAGCCAAAAACTGCTTAAACGTTTCAATGTCTTACAGTAATTAACGGGTTGAGGTGATAGTCAAGCCTGACAAATCAACACAACATTGACACTACCATTAGCTGCATTATGAGAATGATGAGCCACTATTGCGCATTGTCAAGTGAGTCAACTTAAATAGGAAATCCATACAGATCCTTAATCCCACTCATACTAATTGTGATGTCTTGGAGAGATGTGTATTGACCCATATTTCTACATGAGGCGATGGAGTAACACCCAAACATGCACATCACTTCCCTTTTCCATCACAATTCCACCCTTCATCTGTCGCCAGTTAACACTGCATAGGCAATGAAACAGAAATCAGAATACAAACAGCAAAAAGCCAGAATAAGGGTGCCTTAACACTGCTGCAGATGACAAAGAGGTTTGAGTGTGATATGAAGGCTAAAATTAGCACCCCCGTCTGCTGGGAGGGGGTGAAACGTATCTGGCCACCAACCCCCGACGCCCCACCCCCACTACACAGCAGGCAGCTTCCATCTCCTGGGCTCCAGCTCTTATCTTCGAGACAATTTCTCATTTCACAGTAAGGGGAAATTCAGCCTGTGATGCAGAGCAATGGCTGTGGCTAGCACACACGGACACCTCTTAGCTCAATGAGTGGGGGCAGGGAAGGAGAGTCAAGATGAAGAATATTAACCTTGACAAGGTAAAACAGGCCAACAGCAGCAGTCAGCTCGAGTCGGACTGCTGTTACAGCGGCAGTATGCAAGACCTGCTGATCACACTAACAGATATCTGAACCCCCCCCCTTCCCTCTTTGTTGCTCCGTCAATGTTTTCATTGAATTCACTGAATGAAATCCCAGGGCTTAGTACCTGGTTTTGTCTTTTTACAAAACCATTAAAGACAGAATCGCTGTATTGCCCAGAGGGTTTAATGCCACTTGGTTGCAAAAGCCTTTGGTGTCTTCAGTTAAATAAACTGCTAAGCTAACGCTTTAGAGCAATTAGAGGGAGCATATTGAGGGAGTCATTGACTGCTGTGCATATTTACACCAAATCAGTTTAAAAAAAAAGACATATGATAGTACTCTGACCAAGCCACAAATGGGACTTTAGACACAGAGGTAGCATACCGATTTAAATATTTGCATATTTGGGATTTATCATTACAATTAAACATAAAGTAATGGAAATACAGCCAGTGTTTTCCTTTAATCATGGCACTTCAAATGCCTGTTTAAACTGGATTTTCTCTTTCAAGTTACACCTACCTTCAACCAGTATATTTGAGAGACTGTAAATTGTGAGTCCGGTTTACCTTGATGGTAAACTGTGATGAAATGTGTGAGTAACACTAACCTTTGTCTGGGTGATTCAGGACCATGCACCTCCTGTGAGCCTCTCGCACCTTTGCTTTTGTGCAAGTTGGACTGTTGAACAAAGAGGGGGCAGAATGTGAGAGGAGCACAGCTCCATCTAGTGGTGAAACAGTATAATGACCACAGCTAGTAATAACCCCCCAGATTATTATCATTATTATTATTATTTTTTTTTACAGTGAATTAATCCATACTCTCAATGAGAGAGTTGCACACAGAAGAAATTAGAATGTATTTAAATATATTGTATGGAGGACTGGTTTTGATAGAGCATGCGCCTTTAAACTATGGGTCCCTTATCCAAGCTCCCCCTCATCAGCCATCTTCTGACCCAAATCCTAAATGTCAGGTATTTAGCTGACTTTAATCCAAAACCACTTAAATTCACTTTAATCAACAGCACATTTAGAACGTTTCCACATTTTGTCATGTTTCAGACTCACCTTGAAATGGATTCAATTCATTTTTTTCTCATCAATGTACATTACTCCACAATGACAAAGCATTAACAGGTTTTTGGAGTGCTTTGTTAACTTATTGAAAAAAATAAAAGACCGTTCATTGACCTGAGCAGTCTGTAAACATGTTTTCACCAAGGACTGCGTTACATTGTTTTCTGTATCTTTTCCCCTCCATCCTGACTAGTCTCCCAGTCTCTGCCGCAGAAAAGCATCCCCACAGCAAGATGCTGCCATCACCGTGTTTGACTGTAGGGATAGTATGAATGAGGTGATGCTCAGTGCCTGGTTTCCTTCAGACAGACACGGCACTGGAAATTGTGACCAAAAAGTTCAATCTTCCCTCCATCAAAGACCAGATTGTGCTTTGCATGGTCTGAGAGTCGTCCTGGTGCTTTCTTTTGCAAACTCCCAGTGGGCAGTCATGTCCGTTTGAATAAGGAACAGCCACCTCACTCTTACCATAACTACCTGTTTGGTGGTGTGCTGCACTGATGACTGTCCCTCTGTGAGGTTCTCCCATCTGTGGATCTCATTCATAGTGACCACTGGGTTCTTGGTTATCTGCCTGACCAAGAGGCCCTTCATCCCCAATTGCTCAGTTTGGCTGGGCGGCCAGATCTAGGAACTTCTGGTGGTTCCAAATCTCTTCCGTTTCCGAATGGTGGAGGCTACGGTGTCTAGGAAACTTTTAATGCCGCAGGAATGTTTGTATCCTTTCATATATCTGTTTTGCAGGTCTACGGAAATGTTCTCAACCTCACGGCTTGGTGACATACACCATCAATTGTGAGGGCTAATATAGACAGGTGTGTGCCTTTCCTAATTATGTCCAATTTATTCAATTAGGCACAGGTGGACTCCAAACATGCTTTAGAAGCAGAGAAGGCACACAGAAGTAGGATGTTCAGCTCAATTGCAACTGTCATAACTAAGGGTCTGAATACTTATGCATTTCAGTCTTTTTTTTTTTTTATTAACAAAACACTCCAAAAACATGTTTTTGCTTTGTCATTGTGGAGTTATTGAGTGAATTGCATCCATCTTAAGATCAACAAAATCTGAAACATGTTTGAAACACAACACAATGTGGAAAATTTGAAAGGGTCTTTCAAAATGCACTGTGTATGTCCTTCCAAAGCAAAAGGCCGTTAACTCAGGATCAATACAGTGAACATAGCCTTTCCTGTCTGACAAGAGTCTTGTATTTACATACAGGATCATTGAAACGTTTGGAATCAATCACCCTGAAAATTACACATTTTCCAGGATATTTCGGTTTTTATCCATCAAATATGGCGCAGAGTACATAGAAAATAAAGGCAAGAGATTAACAAGATAGACATAGACATTCCAGCTAGAAATAGTCATTTTGTTCTCGAATATCTGTGGTTATCCTCCACCTGCAGCATCCGTCTTGGCCTCATGGAGTAATGGAGTAAAATACCTCTCTTGTTAAAATAATATTCCTTTCAGCCTGTACAAATTATATACTTTAGCTGCACCAATACACCCCCAGAAGATCGTTTTCCTCTACTGTGCTTGAAAAATAGTGTCAAGCACTCTTCCAGCATCTTTTCATTTGTTCTGAACTTCTTGTCTGTGATCCAAAAACCTCAGTTTAGATACTGGATGATTGACAAAACTGTTTCTGTTTACCCATTTTAGTCTTTGTCTAAATAAAAGCTATTCCAATGCAAGAAGCTGAAGATATCTGAGAAAGGTATATAGCACCGCATCCTTCCCCATCCAGTGAACTGGCTTTAACCTGGAGAAAAAGAGAAGCTGGAGGCCCCATGGTACACAGCTGAGTAGGAGAATTCAAAACATCAGATTCTCTAATCTGAGAAACTGATGAGCTACAGCTCCTCTGCTAACGGCTTTATTAAATAGAACCCAGAAAACACAAGTCTTATCTTCCGTGTTGAAGATGCTCTGGATTGCAGGCCTTTCTAGGCAGAGTCTCAAAGAAAAAGCCATATGTGAGAGTGGCCAATGAAAGACTAAGACTAAAATGAGCAAACGGAAACAGTTTAGTCAGTCATACATTTGCTTTCAATTATCCAGTATCTAAACTGTAGACAGGTACATGATAATGAAATAACAGCCCTAATGTATAGACATGATAATCTCAGCCCTAATGTTAGACATGCTAACAAAGTTTTACCTGATACCGAGGATGAGGCTGGCTTCACGTTTCGTCATCTTCTGATCAAACCCTCCTTTGTAGTACGTTGAAAATGACTGATAAAGAAAACAGAAGAATTAGAGAAAATCTTTGGAAAATTATATTTCCATTATATTCCACCACATTCTGAATAATAATCAGTTCCCTATTATTTATTCTAATGCTATTACAATTTGAAGTGCAGGCTGCTGTTGCTTGACATTTTGGTGTACCAAAAAAGAAGATATTTACAGACAGACTTTCTGGCTTCATTGGGAAAATCCAATCTCCGAAGTATTCATTCTGAACCCTTATGTTATAGTACATTTCTAAAGGCTATAACTGATTTGTCGACTAAACTAAAATTAAAAATAAATTAATTGAAAACTTACATTTTCTGGCAGAATTATTCACCCCCTCCAATAGTCTACAACACATTTCCTTGTGATATTGTTTAGATTGTATTTCCATTCATCATTACATTAATTATAAAAAGTTTTCCAGTTACTGCAGTCGAGAAATATCTATCATATTACCACTACCATATTTCACGATCTGGATGGTGTTTCTTGAGGTATTGACAGTGTTTGATTTACTCCAGCTTCAGCGCTTTGAGGACAGGCCAATATCATGACATTAAAAACCTTACCCCATGTCTTAGGTAAGCTCCAAACATGTTTTAATGTAGATCTTTTGAAGCAATGTTTTGTTCCGCCAGCCCACAATAGAGTCTAGTTTAATGGATAGCTTTTAAGATTGTGGTACTGATTTTCAGGGGGGGTGAATACTTTTTCAAGCCACTGTATCTGAACTTAATCTCTGACTATCAAATTGCAGACAAATTCTTCTACCAAACAAAACCATTTTGATGCAACGCCAGGTACACAAGATCCAGAAGACCTTCATAAGAGACAGACTACAGCCCTTTACAGGGCCAACAGACAAGGCTATGTGTGGCCAAAAAGACAGCAGTATAGTTCAAAGGATTGAGGTCTGCAACTGTTTTTCCAAACAATGAGCAATTCTGAGGGGTCCACCAATGGCGAATGGCTCAATCTTTTGGGATGATGTTGTGTCACCTCTGAGTTCAAAGACAATGTCAAACCAGTGATGAGCAAAAGTCCTTAGTGAAAAACTATTTTGGAGAGAGCAAGAGCAGATGATCTACAGAGTACGGGTTTCATTAGGATGCTGAGCTACTCAGAAACACTGAGATCAATACACTAGGCTATCTGAGTCAATGGTGGTGTTTCTTAGGCTAAAGGGTTCACTGTCAACTAATAGGCACTGGCATTCAAAAGTTAACTGGCTAATTTAATAGACTGACATAAGGTTCTTAATAATTTACTGATGCAATGTAAAATACTTTCTCAGTGTTTTTAAGATGACTGAACACTGTGTTCTAAATTATTATGCAAGTGACAAATCAGATGGCAGTAAAAAATAATATTAGTTTTAGGTTTTTCAGTGAAGTCTTTTGCTTGTTTCGTTTATACTTTCTTTTTAGACAATAAGTTTGCATCTCAGACATGTTTGTTGATAAGATTGCTGGTGATTCACAGGTGACTCTAAATCTACTTTCAAAAGGTTGTTCCATTTTATTAAGTAAGTCACAATTCTCAGGCAATATGGGAAACCGTTTGAAACAGGAAAAGGAAACTGAAGAGATCAATACAACACAAACACAGCAGATAAAGACAGATTAAGATTATTTTAGGAATGTTTTTATCAAACAAAGGAATAGTTTTAAAAGTGTAGCAGTTTAAAAGCCACTGTTGACCATCAAACACATTTTGAAACAGCTACTTTGACTTTATTTGTCCCCTTGTCATTCTTACACAAACCATACACCATAGAGTTCAGTTTAAGAGACATTTAAATATAATATTTATAATAATAAATATAATTATTCTAGGTCAAAATAGAGGTTTGTAGGTAGACCGGTATCTGAGCTCTGAGTGAAGAGGGTGCTTTGTATGGCTGAGTATGCCAGTATGTCAATGAGCTTGTCAGGTGTGTGTTAAGCTTCTCATGCATATTAATACTTGAGCTCACTCTCCATTCATCTCAGTTGTTTTTGAAATGGCCTATGGTTAGGGCACTTTTGCTATTTTTTTTCTTCAAAATAAAACGGATGCTCTCAGTCATGAGTATAGTGAAAATGAACTTAAACAATGGTGGTAAAAAAGAAACCTTAAATATGTTCTGTCCAGAAAAGAATATGTGAAGCAAATTGAAAGCCATGCTTGTGTTTTTTTTTTACTGTCAAAGCTCCATCTCCTTACTGAAAAGCATAAAGTTCTATCCCTTTACTGAAAAACACACAGTTGCCTCTCTTGGGTGCTCAAGTCATGCTTGCCTTCAGAAGGATTAAGTGTATATGTGAAATATGTGTGTGTGTCTATGCAAATGTGCAGTTTGTGCATAAGTCTTTTTTTAGTTGTTCTGCAGACAATACCTTTCGGTTTTTTTTTCCTTGCCTGAGCGCTCAGGCTAGGACCACTATTTGATTTTCTTGGTAGAATATTAATTAAGTTGGGAGCTCTATTTCACTTTACTTTTCTTTATAATATATGATGGTTATACTTGGTCACAGCAAAGAGAATCCATACTAGTTCATTTGCATTAGGTCTGGTCTTTAAAAACACATACGTTTTGGACGTTTTTCTTTTCAAGTGTACGTTGAAGGCTTATGGTGTGTAAGAGGCTTACAAACATGGTACAAACTTCTTCTAAAATGAGCCTAATGGTTTTAACCTTTTAATACCCCTTTCCTTTTTTGAATATAAAAAGGCATCTGAAAGTCAAAATCTCTTCTTAGAGTGTTCTTCTAACAAGTTCAGTTTACTGTTAATGGAGAGTAAAGGCTGACCTCCGAAACATACTGACTCAATTGTTCACATGGATAACCACGTGGTAGGCAACACAAATTAAACTATTAGTTGCTGCTATTGAATCCAGTGTGCAAGCCCCAACTGAGTAACCTAGGTGTCGAAGTGAAAACCGAGTCGAACACACACAGTGCTTAATTGTCCTGTGTGTCTGTGCCCCGAGGGTCGATTCACAGCTCATTTGCCCGACCAACCCTGTCTTTCACCCATCCCTATCAATGAAGACACTGAACCACAAATAAACCTCAAAGTTCAGATATAACTGCTTCTCGTACAGAAAACTACCGCAATCAATTAGTATGCTCTGCTGGACGAGGCTCAGGGTGTGTAATTAAAGGATATGGTGTGTTCACAATGGAATTCACAAAGTAACCATCATGGAATCCACAAGTAACCACTGTTGTGCTGTAAACAGGCACTGAGCCTGAAGATAAGTTGGCAGGCGAGATACAGCATGATGGCGGCAGGCAAGATGAGTCTAAGCTGATATGTTGTACTTACAGAAGTGGGAAAATTTTTGGCAGTGTTCGAGATGACTTGCCCAAGAGGCTTCCACAACTGGAATGCATAACGACCTAAAAAACAAAACACAAGACGGGAATAACATTAGTAAAGGGCATGCTTGGTTGCATAACAACCAATACAATCAACTGGCAGAAGTCATCAGGTAAGCCTTAATATCAAGCCAAAGGGCAAACCACACTCATGTCTTAGTTACACGCTAAGATGAAGAGTCTTTCAGCAAGTTTCTGGTCAGTTGCCATGGATTGTGGTTCTCTTCAGAGAAAGCCAATGCAATTCAGCATTTGCCTTTTGAATATCTTGCACTCAACAGCACTACATTGTTAGAGGCGACCCAAGAGTTGTTAACATGATACCTAATGGAGTCTCAGATTCCTCCTAGAGCAAACCCACAAACATTCTGACCTCATATGAGTGGAGAGCACAAACACCTGCCAGAGAACGTGAAAACCAACTGAATTGGCGGAGGACTATTAACGCCGTTTTACATTTATACTGATACTTTGACACCTCCCACAACAACTTTCACTAAATGTTTTTTTTACACACCACAGTAAAACATTTCATCCCTTCTCCCATTTCAGAAATGTCTCTCTATCCTAATATGAACGTATAGCACTGCACCCCCTAATTTAGAAAAAAATAATAAGTTAAATTGAAAGTTATTTTCAGATTTTAATATTGATATTTAATAATTATAGTTCACATTTGCATTAACCAATATGAACAATCCTCAGACTTCAGTATTAATAGCCACTGACTACTGCCATTTGTAATTGCACTAATGAAAGATGCCTTACAATACTTACATCCACAATTTCTTACATTTCTAACCATATTTAATCACCAGGACTTGCAAAAATCGCTAGCCCGATGTCCCAGGACAATCACGTTACCATAAGCACAGACGTAACCACACGTTCCCGAATGTTAAATGCAGTTTATACATTGCTTTTGTAAAGTTTCTGCTGCCTTGAGGTTAATACTTCGGTGAGGTCTATACATTGGGGTTGCATTTTTTTCTGCCTGGAAGTTAGTAACGCGCACATAACTCTGCCAAGTCAAATGGGTCTCTCTCACTCTTCCACATTCAAATCCATTATTGTTTCAGCTAAAAACAACATGGGACAGAAAAAATCTGTCCTCCATAAAGATAAAGAAATGTGTGTGTGTATTCCCTCTCAGCTGTAGTCTATTTCACAGGAAAAAACAGAGCTTGAACTTTCGTGAGAGGTGTGTAAAACATGCAAGGTTTCACGCCAGTTAACCACTATCTCTAGATTATGGAAACAGTTGATAGTTGCAAGCTTGTGTAATTGGAACTAATTTGAATATGAAGTGAACATGAAATTGTGTAATGAAGCTGCACGGGCACTAGAAGGTTTGTATCCATCATAGCTTTTTAACTATTCTAGCTATCTTGAGCTTAGGGAACGATCTTCACATTTGGCAGCTGCTAGCGTGTGTGAATATGAACTAATTTTAAAAGCTGCACAGGTACCCTGCGAGTTTCTACGTTTTCCTATTATATTTCTTAGGAAGCTTTAACATTAGCTTTATAACTAGCCATCAATGTAACTCCATTTAAACCAAACTTTAGCTAGTTAGCCATCATAGCAACCATAGCAACCAAGAAACCAGTTAGGGGATATCAGCTATGGCATTCAATGTCAGTGAAGGTTTTTTTTAAACACCATTCATCACTGACCGTGGAATATCTAGTATCCCCTGAAAACTCTGCCCCCAACCCCCTGCACAAACTCCTCTCCCTTAACCCTCCAGCCCAGTGCCAGAGAAGGAAGCGACTTGGGTCAGCAGGAACAGCAGCCAGCAAACCTTTCCAAGCACAGGCAGACCAGACGAAGAGGGTGAGACGGAGCAGGGTGCAGGCTGTCACCAGAGGAAGGGAAATGACTGGGTTTGAGAAAGGGTTGCCATCAGTAATCTGGCCATTTTTAACACCGCCACCTTCAAACAACAATGGAGCGACAAAGATGAGGTTTTTTATTGTAGTCTCTTGGGGGCAAGCGGCAGGTTCAGAATACACCAGCTGGTGTTTGAGGCTGAATGAGGCTGATGGCATCGCATTCTTTTTTGATACACAATTGAATTTAAAAATTGTCTTCAACAACAGTAAGAATCTCATCCGTTATATGATTTTGTTTTCGGTCTTAGGGAGGCTTGGCAAAGTTCATGAATTGTAATGTACTGAAGGGCTAAGACTTCTGTGTTTTTTTTATAATAATTTTTCATATTTGCTTCTTTGCAAAGATGAAAAGGCCAACTAAGGAGCCAAAAGAGGAGCCTACGACCTTCAAAAGAGAATGCGTCTTTAAACAGACAATACCAGGAGTCATATAATACGGGTTTATCGCAACAGGTGATTCTCACGCGCTAAGTCCGCTCTGTTTAATATGTGGCGACAAGCTAGCAAATGAAGCCTTTAAAACTGCTTCGGCACATGGAGATTAAGCACTGATTCAGAGTTATGGTGAGTTGCATTTTTCATGCACTTAAGGTTCGTTTTACAATGGTGTTGGCCGCAAATTAACTCCACCTAACGTTAATGTTAGCTTTTGTGTATGAGCAGACTGGGCTTCATTCTATCAAACTCGCGTGCAATCACGGGTGCAATTGATTGATTCACATCATTATGAATGGATGACGTGACTAATAAGACGTGTAAAATGACACCTTGAAGCCGGTCCGTGAAAAAAATGCCTACATTAAACCGGTCCGTGGTGCAAAAAAGGTTGGGGACCCCTGGTCTAAACCAACAACCACACATATATTGTACCGAGCACATGGTTCCTCAGTCCTGCCCTGCATATTCCACATCTTTTCCTACTCCCGGTGAGCCTGATTGGAATCAGTACAAACAAAATGCACTTGATTATGGAAATCAGGAGTGTTCATCTGATCAAGAGTTCCACTCTTCATAGTTCCCAATGACACAGATCTCTATCCATATACAAATGTCTGTAATGCATCTTACCTGCAAAGCTGACAGCTGCAACACCCAGACCGACAGCTATCAGAGTTCTGCCCTGCAAACAAGAAAAGCATGGCTTATTGCGTGCAAAGTTTGTGTGGCAGTCTAGCAAACAGAAATATATTGCAGGTTTTTTTCTTCGGCAAGTGCTCTGATGGGGAAAATTACACTGCGGCCGTACATATAATCATGTTTGGTTTTCAGTTTTTAGAACTGAGTAAATGTGGTGCACAATCATATCAATGTTGGACAGGAATTCTCCAGGGTTGCTAACAATTTGTCACAATGATTAATTTGGGGTTATTATTGGTCCAATAAATCTCACTGCTAACACAACATGTCAACATGAGAAATCCCAATAATGAGCTAGGGTGCGTTCCACCAGTTGACAGCCTAATAAAGGCACTATGAATGCCATTCTAGGGCCAACCCTTTAGATCCACCCACACAGCAAGCATGGAGTAATTATAGCAAAGTAGATCCTTTAATACCAAGGACACCACTGCATCATTTACAAATATGTATTTCCATGGGTGTAGTTCTACCTTGTGTTTCTGGAGAGGTTTTCTAGCAAAAAGTCTGCTTAGGAGCTGGCGCAAAACACATGCATAAAACACAAGTGCGTAGGGCACCAAGTGTGACAGGACCACCAAACAAAATATACCAAGTTAGTTTGTTTTCCTTTGCATTTAGTGGAGTGACAGGACCAAATGCAATTCAAAAGAGAGTGAGAAGAGAAGTAGGAGCATGAGACATAAATTGCCTCGTGTCTAGTGCAGGGACTATTCTTATAGAGAAATCCTGACACCTGCACTGTTACGGTCATCAGATGGTAAGCAGTTTCAATGCTCATCTTGTATTTCTATTAGTTCTCAATGGTCAAGGAACACAAGATATTTTGTGTGGTACTTGAGCAGACGGGATTTGTCTTTGCCATTAGCAGAAGAATGTTTGCATTGGTGCACAGGGCTTGCTTAGAAGGAGTATTTGGTGTTTTTCTGTGCTGTTGTGTTAAGCGTATTCTTACGTAGTTTTACAATTCTTGATCAAAACGAATGTATTTGAATAAGCAGTCAACTACCTGGTTATCATGTTTTGGCTGCCTGGCAACTACTGAATCCTCTGCTTGAAGTTCACCAGAATGAGCCATTTAAGAGTGCGTTTACCCCCAACTTTGTAAATCACCAGCCCCCATTGGTAACAGTTAACGTCAGGTAGACCGACCTAGAAAGTCAGTTACGTTTACGACAAAAACATAAACTCGGTGGGCGAGCTAGGTATAGGCGGCTCTTTCCATACTTATACGATATTCTTGAGGAAGATCCCGAGTATGGAGAGAAAACGTACAACCCACGATGTTGACCTGCCTCTGTTATCTCACCTTGGTTAGGGGTAACTGTCACGTTTCCTACCTACCTTTCCAAAGTCAAGCGTGCCCACTAACGCTACCTAGAGTGAAATCGGCTTTCAGTGGATGGCCACTGTACTTATGTATACTCACGAGTTGTTTGTCGATGTCAGTTTCACTATGCATGGTTGTATATTCCGAAGATTTAATCTTTTCAGCCTCCATCATTACAACACATCTAGCAACCTCGGTTACCAACGTAGCAAACGTGCGACATAGAATGAACTCATTTTCATCGTTTGTTTAGGTGTGTGGCAAACCCACTCACGGGTGCATTACCGCCACCAGCTGTTGTGGCGTGCATTTCTCGACAGCGTTGTTAATCCCATGTTTCCCACACTCAGGTGTTTAACCCTGCTAGACACTTATCAATTGCAAATATGGTCGCAGAGTTGGGTGGTTGGAACGACTAATAAACACATTTGTATACTTGCTTTCTGTGTGTATAGATGCTTCTGTTTTTCTATTTTATTCAGCCCCCCCATCATGGTAGAGTTCTACAGGGCCATCATTGAGAGTGTGCTCACATCCTCACACTCCGTCTGGTATGGCTCTGTCTCTGCCTGCTCTAAGGCCAGGCTCCAAAGAGTCGTACGGGCTGCAGAGCGCATCATCGGCTGCCCCCTTCCTTCCATCAAGGACCTCCACAGCTCCAGATCCCGCAGGAAAGCTGTGAAGATCACAGCAGACCCCTCACATCCTGTCTCCCCTCTGGACGGCGATATAGGGCGATCATGACAAAAACTTCACGACACCTCAATAGTTTTCCCCCCAGGCAATAGCCCTCATAAACAGCTCTTGCACATGAGCTTTATGGCTTCTCTCAGCACTTTATTTATTTAACTTATTTAACATTTCTATTATTGCACTACCTCCATGATCATACTGGTACTTTCTTGTATTGTTGTTCTGTCTTGTCCCTTTGTTCTGTTCTATTTGTAATGCTCCAGCCTGCATGGAGAATACCAATCAAAATTCCTAGTACCTGTGTACATGGCGAAATAAAGAAATTGAATTGAATTGTAATTGTACAGCACTTTGGCCAATGTGAGTTGTTTTTAAATCTGCTTTATAAATACATTCGACTTTGACCAGTCATTCTAGTAATATCACTAAAGGCCTCTAATGTGGAGAAACGAGAGGAAGTTCCCTATAGGCTGCCCTGGGGACAATATTTGAGTGCCCTCTAGGGTGGCCCTTCATGCCATATATAATGAAGATGTGCCCTCTAAAGCAGGAACATTGGATAACGTGTCTTACTGAGGGTCCTTCTTGTGGAGAAAACATGATGGAGTGCCCTGCAAGCTACAATGACAATTATGAAAGGAAATAAATAAATCCAATGGGTGCACAATGGAAAAGAGTGCCGATATGAAGTCCCCTCTATGCTGCAGCTATGTGACTGTGAGAAAACATGATCAATCAATAGTGCCCTATGAGGATACCCTACAGTGGGTAAAATGTGATGTGGTGCCATAAAGGTGTCTTTACAATGGGATAAACCTACAGGTTTCTTTCAGATGGAAGAAACAGAAATCATGCCCTCTTATGCCCAATTTATGCTCAGAGGCGCAAGCGCAGGCGCAAGAGGCCCTTGCAAGCCCCAAGCGCGTCTTACACAAGATTTACACAAGCCTCGCAGCCTGCTGGTCGGTTGACTACATCCTGTCTGGGTGTCTATAACCCATCGTAATGATACCAAAACAGTTTGTAATGAACCAAAGTTTATTTGAATTGTTTACTTTGATGAAAATGCTATTCGCTAGCGCAGTCTCTATGGAATTTCCCCTATACGTTAGCATTAAGCTAACATAGACTAGTTTCTATCACAGTTTAACCATGCAATGCTATGTGAAATGAATGTTATGAGATGAGATTACTAAAATGTATTCTGCATGTTTACTCACTTTTACAGTGCTTCCCAAGTAAAGGTTTGAAAGAACTTCAAGCTTTAGACTTTTTGTTAGGGAACCGGTTATATATCTGCCGAGCAAATGTCCGGCTCATATACAAAAACATTAACGTGAATTAATTGATGCTAATACCTAGCGCGGTCTCTATGGAATTTCCCCTATACGTTAACATTAAGCTAACGTATTTTCTATCACAGTTTAAACATGCAATGTTATGTGAAATGAATTTTGCAAGATGAGATTACTAAAATGTATTCTGCATGTCTGCTCAGTTTTACAGTGCTACCCAAGTCAAGGTTTGAAAATAACTTCAGACTATCTGTTAGGGAAACAGTTTTCTATCTACCGAGCAAATTACCTATTGTTCTGGAGGTGAATTGCTTTGCAACACGGGCAACCTTTTAGGGAGCATGAATTGCTATGAGTGCATTTACACAACAATGTGACACCGTTGCAGAAGCATGCTGGCCCCTTTAGAAACATTATGAATTGCCCTTACAATGGGGAGGTAAAAACACATTTGTGTACACCAAATATGTTTTTGAAGTGACCTCTAAAACCCTGCCTACATTCAAAACACAATGTATGGGCGCAAGCAATTCATTTTTACGTTTTTTCATTGGTCCGATAAAATAAGCTAATATGTAGCTATTAGGGGTATAAAAAAATAACCGATACGTATCGATATCTGTTTTTAGCGTGTAAGATATGACTACATTGATGCGTGAAGTCCCGTATCGGTTTAACATGAACCAGTCTTTGCCTGATTTAAAAGTTATGAATCGGTTCACAAGCGCTTGTCTCTCCGTTTTTTGCTACGCAAAACACTCGCTGACCTGTTGAATTTGATCTCAGTCAGAGCATCCTGTCATTGGCCAAAGCCCGCATAGCATAAACCAATCAGGCTGTATTCTCAGAAAGAATACCAAGACCCGGAGAGATTACAACTCCCATTCATTTCAATGGCCAATACTATGCTAGATACTCTATACATTTCAATGGCCAACACTGTGCTAGCCAAGGAAGATAAATCGTTGTTGATTGCGTGCTTCTACAGACATCCTCGGATTTAAATAATTGTAATAATAATAAAAAGTAGAATATTTGTATCATTAACAATTATGTTTAACATTTATAGTCATGATTCCGAGACTGAGCCATCGTGATGTCCTAACACAAATAAAAGCACTATATGAACACTGCAAATGGCAGTGAATAAATTAATAAGCACTGTAAAAAACGGCTGCCTCCACCAGCTGCGCACCCTGCTGTGTAGGCCACTCACGGGACCTGGGGTGATAGCGGGGTCATCCTATCAGTTGATCCCAGGGTTCCGTGGGGGCCGTAAACAGTGGAATTTCTCTGTCCATTTGGCCACCCTAACGCCCGACTCACATTGTTGCGTTGATGCAACGGACGGTGGAGGAGGAGTTTGGCGCATGGGGTTCTGTTGATAACGGAGACGTTATAGTGAGATTGACAGGTCAACAAACCAATCACGTCATTAGTAAGCTTTTACCCTGTGAGTAGTAGCATGCTAACCCTAACCCATCATTAGACAGTGTGCTCAGACACCTAGCAAATCCTATGATACGTATTTCTCAGTTAAAATAAAGGGGTTTTTACATTGTACAGTGTCTATTTCTCGGTAACTTTTAAAAAATCTAACCAAAAAAAAGTCAAACAACCAACTTGAAGGTACAAATACGACCATCTACGGAGTTTGGCAGCCATGTTTTTTTTTTTGAGTTTGCCGCTCTGTAGACGTGAGCATATACGGGATATGATTGGCTAGTGCCTGTGCCGTCAGTTATGCATGAACGGCAATATGATTGGCTGACGCATGCATTGTCTGTCGAAAAGTTGAACCTTCTTCAACTCTTGTCGCGAGCAAAGCATGAAACGCAACGCACGCGAACCAAACGGAGCCACAATTCAGTTCGGCAAAGGATGACGTCACCCCATGCAAAGTGAATGGGGATGCGTTAACCCTGACGCATCAACGCAACAATGTGAGTCGGGCGTAAGACAATTTATAGACAGTTTCAAGTCTACCCCTAAGGCATGCCTGGACTTGCCCTTTCATTCATCTCCCCCTATATAAGTCCGACCCTCTCATGGCCAAGTTGTCGGACACAAGAAACGGGAAGTGTGTGTGGACAATGAATTATCAGTCATTCATCATTGCTGTGCGTCTTTAAGACAGTGAGTGTTCTGCTATTACATGTGTGTTTAAATATTAAGTTTGTAAATATTAGTTTAGATAAATATCTGTTTATCATTTGGTGTATTGAGCATTCATTGTCGGACCACTTCTCATTCATGATACTGTTACCATTACCGTTGTTAACTTAGCCATAGAATGTTCACCGTGACGCAGCAAGGACATTTCATATTCACTCTTGTTGTAAATAATGGTTAATTTTTGTATTTGATTGTTAATGTTTGTATATATATGTCATGTGTATTATTTCATATAAACCACGGGTTCAACAGCCGTGGATATAATTTAGTTTATTAGGATCCCCATTAGCTGGGGCACAGACCCAGCTATTCTTCCTGGGGTCCAACAGTAAAAAAAAGTATACATGATATATATATATATAAAAGACAATACATACAAAAAACTATTACAATATACATTTACAAGAATAGACCTAGATGCTTTTTCACATGTTTTTTAAAAGCTGATTTATTATTTAATTTAGTTAAGCTGATTGGCAACTTGTTCCATGCTATTATTGATCTATATTCAACTGTACGTTGAAATGCATTAGTGTTTGTTTTTGGTACACTAAATCTCCCTGCTGCTGCATGCCTTGTATTATATGTATGTCTGTCACAACTTTTGCAAAGGACATTGTATTGTTGTACTGGAATTTTCTTGCATAAAACTGCCCAGGTTGATGTTAATACAGCAGCATTCAGTCTGTCCTCAACTTTTAACCACTGTAAAGATGAGTGCATGTGGTTGATGTTTGTCTTGTAGGAACATTTAAGAACAAGCCGCGCTGCTTTGTTTTGGACTCGCTGAAGTTTTGTAAGATGTTCTTTAGTGGCATTTGACCACACAATATTACAGTACTCCATTTGCGCTAGAACCAAAGTACAGACCACTCTCTTTCTCAATTATTGGATGAGAAATTGGCCACAGCGTCTCAGTAGTGCAAGCCCACTACTCATTTTCTTCACTGTGTGGTCAATCTGTTTAGACCATGACAGTCTACTATCTAGGGTGACACCAAGCAGTTTGGTTTCCTTTACTTGTTCTATGGGTTTATTATTAATATACAAGTTAAGCACTGGGTCATGACTTAAAGCATAACTGGAACCAAACACAATCATTTTAGTTTTTGATATATTGAGGACAAGTTTGTTTTGTTTTACCCACCTTTCTATTGTCCCTAACACCTTGTTTAAAGACTGGGTCAGTTCTGCTGGTGTCTTTTCCGATGTATACACCGTAGTGTCATCTGCGTACATTGCTAATTTAGCATTTTGTATAGCTGAAGGTAGATCATTGGTAAAAAATAGAATACATAAGTAGACCTAGACAGCTCCCTTGTGGCACACCACAGTCAAGCTATACACTGTCAGAGAAACTGCCATTAAAAAATACTTTTTGAGATCTTTTTGTCAGATAACTGCTTAACCACTTTATAGCTGAGGGTTTAAAACCATACCTCCCCAACTTTTGAAGCAGCAATCCATGATCAATAACATTAAATGCTGCGGTGAAGTCTAGCAGGACAGCACCACAGATGTTTTTATTATCTACTTCTTGCAGCCAGTCATCTGTCATTTGGGTTAAAGCTGTACATGTCGAATGTCCTTTCCTGTAGGCATGTTGGAACTCTGTTAGCAGGTTGTTTTCATAAAAGTAATGTTGTATTTGATTAAAAACTACTTTCTCAAATATTTTACTAAGTGCTGGAAGTAAACTGATTGGTCTGCAATTTGATGGGGTGAAAGTTTTCTTTTTATCTTTAGGTAGTGATATTATCTTGGCCTCCTTCCAGGTTTGTGGAAAGGTACCCTTATTTAAGCTGGTATTAAAGATGTGGCATATCGGATCAGAGACGTAATTCACTGCCATTTTGAGAAATGTTCCATCTATGTTGTCAAGACCTGCCTGTTGGTCCTTGCAACATGATTTAATTATCTCGCTTACTGTATCTTCCTCCACCCTGTTGAACTGAAAGCTGCAAGAATGCTCTTTTATTAGATGCCCTGTTGTAGGAGTCGAGCCATTACTTCCCTCTGATAATTGCTCATTCCTTAGTTTGTCCACTTTCTTATAAAAATAGGCATTGAGGTGATTGGCGATTTTCGTTGGATTTGTGATGAAGGTCCCATCATTCTCAAGGAATGTTGGTTGTGAAGATGCTTTTTTACCCAATATCCCATTTAATATTTTCCATAGTTTTGTCCCATCCCTGCTAAATTCACTTAACTGTGAAGTCAAGTGTGCTCTCTTTTTCTTCAGATTTAGTTTTGTGACGTAGTTTCTCAGTTTACAGTATTTTATTCTATCAATGATACTTCCAATCTTATTAGCTATTGCCTTTGCTTTATTCCTCAATGACATCTGCTGTTTCAGTTCTTCATCCACCCAAGGTGCTCCAGAGGTTCTGACAGTCATCTTTCTGAGTGGAGCATGAAAGTCTATCACCGGCACAAACTTGGACATAAATGCTTTTAAAGCTATATCTGGTTCCTCTTCCTTAAGCACACTTGACCAGTTTATCTTACTTGTGTCACTTAAAAAGGCCTCCTCAGAGAACCTTTTATTGGACCTCGTCAAAATGACTTTTGGCTTAGCCTTTGGTACACTTCCCTTCCTTGCAATAGCCACCACATTGTGGTCACTAAAACCAACAGGAACAGATATGGCTTTTGAATATAATTCTTTTCTATTAATGTAGATGTGGTCAATGCAGGATGATGTTGAAATACCTCTGTTGTTCATGCTTATTCTAGTTGGTTGTTTCACCATCTGCTTTAAATTACATGAATTGGCTATGTTCATAAGCCTCTGTTTTAATGGACAGTTGGGTGATAGCCAATCTACATTTAGATCACCTGTTAGGATGACCTCCATGTTTAGGTCACATATTTGATCAAGCATAGTGTCAATCTTGTCCAGATAGCTAATATTTACACTGGGAGGTCTGTAACAACATCCAAACAATATGTCTTTTTGATGCGGTAAGTGAATTTGCAGCCACATTATTTCAATATCAATTGACACAAGGTCTTCTCTTATTTTTGCTGGAATATGATCTTGAACATAAACAGCCACTCCACCACCATGACAGTTTCTATCTCTACGGCACATGTTAAAACCAGGAATATACATCATAGCATCACTAAAAGTTTCATCAAGATGAGTCTCTGAAATAGCAAGAATATGCACAGAGTTAGAAGTCAAGAGTTCATGAATGCCATTGATTTTGTTTCTCATGCTACAAATATTCAGATGAGCCACCTTCAACCCCTTTTTGGGTAGCCCTGCAGTTGAAAACATTTACACCAGTAAAAAGCAAGTCCTTTTTTAGTACAATGTCCAATTATTAAGATTCTTTTGTGGATTCTTTTTCCTTGTTTTGTCGAATTATTAGATTGTCGTATCGCAGAAAGGCAAAGTCCCCCCTCTCTCTGGCTTCTTTCATTTTAGGCAAGAGTTCCCTTCTTTTCTGTCTCACAGCCTCTGGATAGTCCTCATTTATGAAAATCCTCGTCCCTTTCAGTTTTCTCGCATTCTTTAGCACCATGTCTCTGTCCTTTGTTCGCTGGAATCTCACTATGATTGGACGTGGTCTGCCTTGTGTGCCGTCATTAGAGATGTTCACCTTTCCAGCACGCATTGCCTGTTCCATTCCGATTTTCTTTGTGTCCAGGTTGAGTTTCTCTTCAAAGATTTTCAGAACTTTTTCCTCAGAGACTACATTGTTATCAGCATGGACTCTGCCAGTCTCTCAATAGCCGATTCCTGTGATCTGCAGCTTGCTTGAGTTCCTTTATTTGCACATTTTAGATCATCCAACTCCTTTTGTGAGAATTGCAAACTTGTTCTTAAGTCTTGCTGATCTTTCAGCATCGCATCAATCCTTTTATTGCATGTCTCCAAAATAGTGCAGACACATGCTTTGAAATTGTTTTCTTGCTGTTGTAAAAGTTCTTTATAAAAAGTGATTTGTTGTTCAAGCAGTTCTTGTACTTGTGCCATTGATACAGTTTGATCATTGTCTTTTTCCCCTTTGTCTCTGCTCCCCTTTCCACCAGCCATTTTGTCTGGGCCCGACAGACTCTGGTTCAAAAACAGTTCCAAACTTTTCAGAGTCTTTCAAGTTAGCACCAACAAGATTTATTTTCTCTTGTTCGAGAGCTTTTAAAAAACGTTGTCGTATTATAAGTAAGGATTGCAGCGATATTTATAGATTTGCTTTACCCAGTTCAGAAGTAGTTCAGAAGTACAACAGGTGTCCAACAGGAAACATACAGCCGCGGAAAAAATTAAGAGACCACTTCAAAATTATCAGTTTCTCTGGTTTTACTATTTATTGGTATGTGTTAAAGTAAAATGTACATTTTAGTTTTATTCTATAACCTACTGGCAACATTCCTACCAAATTTCAAATAAAAATATTGTCATTTAGATCATTTATTTGCAGAAAAATGACAATTGGTCAAAATAGCAAAAATGATGCAGTGTCTTCAGATCTCGAATAATGCAAAGAAAACAAGCTCATATTCATTTTTAAACTACACAATACTAATGCTTACACTTAGGAAGAGTTCAGAAATCAATATTTGGTGGAATAACCTTGATTTAAAATCACAACTTTCATGTGTCTTGGCATGCTCTCCACCAGCCTTCACATTGCCGTTGGGTGACTTTAGGCTACTCCTGGCGCAAGAATTCAAGCAGCTCGGCTTCTTTTCATGGCTTGTGACCATCCATCTTCCTCTTGATCACATTTCAGAGGTTTTTTATAGGATTCAGGTCTCGAAATTGGGCTGGCCATGACAGGGTCCTGATCTGGTGGTACTCCATCCACACCTTTACTGGCCTGGCTGTGTGGCATGGAGCATTGCCCTGCTGGAAAAAACACTTCTCAGAGTTGGGGAACATTGTCAGAGCAAAAGGGAGCAAGTTTTTCTTCCGGGACAACGTTGTACTTTGCCTGGCTGAGGTTTGTAAAAGACCATAAGGATTGAAAAAGCGGACTGGAGGTTCTTCTAAGTTCGTCTTCTCTGATGAGTCCGATTTCACAGTAGGTGCAAGACTCTCTGGCTTGTAGGCCTCTCCAGGTCTCCGTCTAACCATCAGACGACCATGTGTTGGGCAAAGCTGAAAATTGGACTCATCAGAGAAGACGAACTAGAAGACCCTCCAGTCCGCTTTTTTCAATCCTTATGGTCTTTTACAAACCTCAGCCAGGCAAAGTACAACGTTGTCCCGGAAGAAAAACTTGCTTCCTTTTGCTCTGACAATGTTCCCCAACTCTGAGAAGTGTTTTTTCCAGCAGGGCAATGCTCCATGCCACACAGCCAGGCCAATAAAGTTGTGGATGGAGTACCACCAGATCAGGACCCTGTCATGGCCAGCCCAATTTTGAGACCTGAATCCTATAAAAAACCTCTGAAATGTGATCAAGAGGAAGATGGATGGTCACAAGCCATGAAAAGAAGCCGAGCTGCTTGAATTCTTGCGCCAGGAGTAGCATAAAGTCACCCAACGGCAACGTGAAAGACTGGTGGAGAGCATGCCAAGACACATGAAAGTTGTGATTTTAAATCAAGGTTATTCCACCAAATATTGATTTCTGAACTCTTCCTAAGTGTAAGCATTAGTATTGTGTAGTTTAAAAATGAATATGAGCTTGTTTTCTTTGCATTATTCGAGATCTGAAGACACTGCATCATTTTTGCTATTTTGACCAATTGTCATTTTTCTGCAAATAAATTATCTAAATGACAATATTTTTATTTGAAATTTGGTAGGAATGTTGCCAGTAGGTTATAGAATAAAACTAAAATGTACATTTTACTTTAACACATACCAATACATAGTAAAACCAGAGAAACTGATAATTTTGAAGTGGTCTCTTAATTTTTTCCGCGGCTGTATATATATACATATATAAGTCCCTTACAAGGATAGTTATATTCACGGATCATTGTTTCATTCAGTCCACGGATTCCATCAGTCATTCATGTCTTAACTTGTTGTGTGTGTGCAATACACCCTGTCATCATTGGAACTTTGGCATCATCGTTCATGTTCTAACCGGACAACCTGTGGCGATTGTCACCTATTTCAGTAATCAGCTATACAGTCCTTTTTGGATTTATTCATTCAATATCCCCTATTTTATAAGAACTAAACTCAATCGCGTCGACAGGAATGGACACATCTACATTTGGCAACGGTACCTCCGCCGTGAAATTAGGTCTGGGTTTGCTAGTGCTCGCTTTGACATGATTTTGATCAGTCTGAAGATGCTTTTGCGTTGCCTGTTGCATGCATTGCAATAGCATGCCCTTATAAGGAGTTGGCGGGGAGTTTCTGTATGCAGGTTCAGGTGCATGAGAAAGCGCGTTCAGTTTAAGAATCAGTGCACAACTAAGAAAACTTTGGCGGTTTAAGAACACATTTCCAGGCGTTCATGAATCCGCCAGAGATCTTGAAATTGGGAAGATATTTAAGAAGACACTTAAGAGAATGAGGTCCATTGTTTCCTCAAAACGCAGTGTTTTCCATTACTGAACTGCATCAACTCGCATTAAATAGCATCGTTTTGAATCGTACTGAATTGTTTTTTATCAACATGCATCTTTTCTTGTATCGTATCGTGCCCATTTATCTTGATATGAATCGGATTGTCTTTTTCATGAGAGATTCACACCCCTAGTACATATCATATACTAGGTCACTATGATAAGATAAAACTTTATTGCCACACAACAATGTTGTTGGTATTCTTTGTCATAGGTAGCTCAGGCCAGTAGGAGGTGAGAGAAGGGGATAGGGAAAACAAAAATAAAAGAATAAAAATACTCTAGGTCAGCTTTGGGAGTTCAGGAGTCTGACAGCAGAGGGGAAGAAGCTGTTGTTGAAGCGTGTCGTTCCAGCTCGCATGGATCTGTAGCGTCTTCCAGAAGGTAGAAGTTTTAAAAAGTCATGGCTTGGATGGGAGGAGTCTCTGATAATGTTCTTTGCGCGATTTAAGCTACGCTCAGCATACAATGAGAGGACTGATGGAAGGTCACTACCAATAATGTTGGAGGCTTTGGTCACCACTCTCTCCAGTTTCATTTTTGTGCGACTGTCAGAATTTCCATACCAGACAGTTATTGATGCGGTGATGACACTTTCTATGATGGCTTTATAGAAGAGCACCAAAAGGTGTTTGTTGACATTAAACTTTTTCAGTTGCCTGAGGAAATACAGTCTTTGTTGGGCTTATTTGATAAGGTGGGTGGTGTTGATATCCCATTTCACATTTTGGCTGATGTAAGAGCCCAGAAATGAAGCCTAAGCTCTGCAATGTGTTGGAGTTCCTGTGTTCGGGGTTGCAGGGGATTTACCTGTCCAGCCAGGGGAAAGGGGGGTTCGAGGCCAGGCCTACCAATTCGAATTGGCCATAGAGGAGGTCCTCTACGGCCACCCCCTCTCACACTTTGAACGCCATTTCTCTGCATCACTGGGCACCTGCACGGTGAGTGAAAGGAGTGTCACCCACTGCAGCAGCTAATCTCGCGGGTGGAAAGGCTGTGGTCCCTGACCTGCGTTCTCGAAGCTGCACCTGCTGTGATCGGGGCGGAGATGCTCAGAGTGGCTCTGGCTGACCTTTACAATGGTACCGCCAGAGACGTGCCATGGGGTTTACTCCAGGGATCTGTCCTTCCCCAACTATTCTCGCTGACGAGGGGAGTCACCGTGGAGAAGATGGCGGAGGACTTGGCCAAGGGTCTAACGTTACGGTTCCCCCACGTCTTCGGACGTGGGATGGACCTAGTCAAGAACGCTGGCCACGACCCAAAGGAATGCTTGGTCCCGGGTGTTGCGGACCTAGGGTTAAACTTTTTCCCTAAAGTCGCTTTCTCGGACAAGTACAAAAATGCTTGTGCCCGGAGGTTGCCTAACCTCTACTTGTCTCTCCACTGGGCGACATCTGTAGTGAAATCGAGCGACGGAACCTTAGCTACGCCAGGAATCTGGAAAGGTACCGGTTTTCAGGAATGCCGTGGCTGCAGACAATTCTTCGCAGGCTCCCTCCCCTCGGCACAACACAGAGACTGACTCAGCTCACATTTCTAAGCTGCGTTGGTCTACGCATGAATGGGGACTTTGTCGACTATCTCCAGCTGCGGGAGCTACTGAAAGAACTCACCTTTCCCCAGGCCCTGATGCAAAAAAAGAAAATTCAAAGCCAATTCCTTCTCGAACAGGTCACAGCATTGAAAGTCTGGAAGCTCCATAAGGATATTCCTGTGAGGATGCCGAGGATGCCAGCTCGACCTGCCCAGCTGGCTGGAGCTCAACAGGTTGTGGTCCCACAGGCTAGGCAGCCTGAGTCAATCAACATTGTTCAGCTCAGACAATGGAGAAAAGCCATGTGGGAGTGTCCACTAGTGTGGTTGCGCCCAACGCTGCCAGGGGCCAGAAGTGGAGCTCGGAGGAGCTGGCTTTCATCCCTCTGGATCCGAGTGTTAGTCTGAGAGAGGCCTGCTGGGCCTATGTCCGAACCTGTCAGGAAAGGCGGATGGTAGTGAGGACAATACAGGCATTCGGACACAAGAGGAGGTCCATGATAGACTCCTAGACATTTTCCTTTTACATGTAAATAGTTCTAAATGTGTGCAGTGAAGTTAGTTTAGTTTAGTTAGTTTAAAGTGTGTGTCCAAAAAGAGTCCAAAAGAAAGATGATCCCAATCAAACACTTCTACTAACCATAACCCCATTCGTTGTCAATGGGGAACTGACTTTTACTCTGGTTAATGTTGTCATGGGGACTACTTAGACACAACCAAAGAGTTTTGCCAAAGCAGGATGTTAGCACCTTTCCCATGCATTGTCAATGGGGAATGGTACCAAACAAATAGGTACCAATATATTACCAAGGGCCTGAAATGTGCTTCTGACAACTTTTCCCAGGAAGCATTAGAATTTTTTGACTCTGACACTTCTGACAAAAAATCCCATTCATGTCAATGGGGAAAAACGTTTTGCTCTATATCTCTCTTATTTTGGCTGAATCTCAGGAACGGAAGGTCGCACAGACTTGAAACCACGTCTGGCGTGTTCAGCGTCGAAAGGCGAATCTGAATGGTTAACTTTTGAAGCTCTACAACCTTTCCTTCTGGGGGTTAAGGACTCAAATGTGTCTAAAATGCTCAAAAAAGACAAGGGGGGCCCTTGTTGGTTGTATTTATCCCTATACTTTAACCCTAACCCTAACCCCTATCCACTAGCCCTACACATCTTCTACCAAAGATTCACAAAGATCCGGATACGTGGACAGTGCCTCGTCAAATTCCCCCCGGTAGACCGATTGTGTCGGACTGCGGGAGTGAATCCTACAGAATAGCAGAGTTTGTTGATTTCTATTTGAACCCCTTGTCACAGTGGCATGAGAGTTACATTAAAGACACGTATGAATTTGTAGGAATAGTAAGAGAAGCACGTGTCTTACCAGGGGCAATGCTTTTTTCCATCGATATCGACTCTGTACACGAATATCGATACAAGACTCGGTCTACAAGCAGTCAGAGATATTTTTAATAAGTATCCAGACCCTGCTAGACCAGATGAGGTCCTTCTCACTCTTTTGGAATTAGGCCTTACAAAAAACGACTTTGAGTTGACTCCAGGTGCTATCTCCAGGTACATGGGACCGCAATGGGGAAGAAGTTCGCTCCTGCCTATGCTAACATCTATATGGCGAACTGGGAACGAACAGTTTTCCCCAAATGCGTGAGAATACCATCCCTTTACACCCGGTACCTTGATGACATATTTGGCATCTGGAGTCATACTGAACAAGAATTCACAGAGTTCGTTTCTACTTTGAATGCACACCACCCGTCAATCTCTGTGAAATATAATTCACAAACAGAAAAGATCAAATTTCTAGATACGGAGGTCTTTATTATGAGGGGGGAGGGAGAAGGGAGGTTGGGAACCAGTCTTTTTTAAATCGACAGACACACATGCACTCCTGTACAAGTCCAGCTACCATCCAAAGCATACATATAAGGGGATCATTAAGTCCCAACTTCTAAGGTATCATAGGATCTGTACAGAAGAGGAGGATGTGGAGTCAGTGATAAGATACGTAAGAATGTTTACATGCAAAATATTGTTTAGTCTACTCTTGGCCGTCCCTGCTTCAGAAGTTGTAGGCATGGCGAAGAGAAAGGCAGAGCAGTTGCCCCAGAAAAAGGTCTGCCTAACTTTTAAGCATGAGTGGCTAGATGAGATAGTCCAGACTGATGCAGGTAGGATGACACTTTCAGAAATATTTTCATATGAAGAAAGGAGTGGTGTGAAGTGCAAATTCTGCTCGGAGGCAAAAGCAAAAGGAGAGTTTGCTCGTGGGATAATTTGGTCCGAGTGGAAGCTTGACTACTTAAAGCGTCATCTGACCCAGAAAATCCATGTCGACGCTTAGACATGGGAACTCCATCGATCAAATTCTCACCGAAACTAATGAAGCCAGAGAAAGACGAATTCAGAGAGCACGATCCGCCCCTGAACAAATTAAAATATTGATAGACAACGTGATGCTAGCAATTAACACCAACATTTCCATGTTATCAGTTCAGGATATACAAGATCATATGGCAAAATACGTCGACCTACCTCAGAGTTGGAGAAGCAAAAATTATGCCTTTGAATTTGTGGAACGTATCAACTCAGTTGTGCAGACTGAGATGATAAGCAGCATAAGAAGTGCTCGTGTCCATACATTAATTGTGGATGAAAGTACCGATATCTCAGTGCATAAGATGCTTTTGCATTACATTAAGTTTCGGGAGCAAATTGATTTCAGCTACAAGACAGTTTTTGCTGGAATCATTCAGCTTTCAGGATGCACTGCAGAAAACATCCTTGATGCCATTACCAAGTTCTACGCAGATCATGCGCTAGACATGAACAAAATGGTAATGTTTACTTCAGATGGTGCTTCTGTCATGTTAGGCAGACATAAAGGAGTGGCTGCTTTACTGAAGCTTCAGGTACCGCACCTGACTGTGCAACACTGCGTGGCTCATAGGGAGGACTTGGGAATTGATGATGCATGGAAAGATGTCCCTATGATGAAAGAGGTGGAAACGCTACTACGGACAGTATACTCCATGTTTTGCCGATCATCTGTGAAGAAAGCCAAATTCACTGAGATGGCAGAGGTTTTAGAAGTGGATTCACTGTCTTTTAGGCCTTTGAATGAAGTGCGTTGGCTGTCACGCTACCAAGCTGTGCACGCTTTTTTGCGAAATTACAGCGCATTGACCGAATACTGCTCCAAAGAAGCTGACTCTGACCCCATTGCGAAATACTGTCATAGAAAACTCACCGACACCAATTACAAATTTGCCATCACTGTGCTAGCAGAAGTGCTATTGGAACTTGCTCAGCTGTGCACCTGCCTACAGCGCAATAACCTTACGGTCATGGATGGGCACTGCATTGCCAGGGCGAAAATACAAAAACTACGTGCGAAATATTTAGGAGAGCGTTTTATCATGTCTTTTCTCTTCTTTTTTATCCTAAGGGATATCAAATTATTGTAAGAATTTAATTTTGACCTGTCCCAGTGCCTATCCTACACAGTAATGTGTGGGGATTTTCCCCTACCCTAACCTTTGACACAGAGAGCCACCTAGGCTATTTTTTTTATATTATATAACGGTGGAACTGGAGGACACGATCGCCGTCACACGGGGCCTCTATCACTTGAAGCTTGCCCTCAGCCGGGAGCAAAATACTGTGGCACCGCAGTATAGCTTCCTTAAGAAGCACTTTCGCCTCCAGGATTTCCCCCCCTTAGGCCTAAAGGCTGTGGCCCACTGCCTGTGGGGTACAGTTTAGACTGATAGATGGTTGCCCTGCCCAAAGACAGGCAGCGCCCAGATCCGAGGCTGGCGTTCCCAGACAGGTACAGGGAAATTGCGGTGGTTGCGTTCAACGAGGTGGTGACCAACTTCCGCGAGCAGTTCCTAGTGCTCAGCGAGAAGGACCTTAAGAGGCCCTCGTTTAGGAAGCAATTGCTCGCGGACACCCGCTTTTTTGAGGTGCTGCCGCAGGACCTGACTTTTGTCATGATCATGCTGTCGGTGGCAATTGAGCAGACGAACGGCAGTGAGGACGCCATCATCATGGTGCCAGTCGTCTCCCGCTTCGGTCAAAAGCAGGTGTTCTGCCTCGACCTGACATTTTTGGATGCCGAGCGCGTGCTCCATCCAGACGAAGGACCCAGCCTTCAACCTCCTTTAGACGAGGTATGGCCTTCAGGGCCTCTTTGGCTTGGGCGTTAACAAATTTAGCGCCTTGGGGTTGCATGAGGCCACCAACATTCAGACCCGCTTGGACAAACCACTCGGCGCTCGACCGCCTGTTCGCCCAATGGCCGGTTCTCCTCCCCTTCGCCGACACCGAAGACTCCAAGTTCAGTCATGTGGTACATGACTGCTTGGAGTTCTTCACAAATAGGCTGGAGGACATATACAGGTCTCACCATGGGGGGGTTTGAGCCTGCCTGGCTGGCCTTTCAGTCCAAATTGGCCTGCGAGGAGCTGCTGTACGGCCACCCCCTCTCCCGCTTCAATCCCCATTATTCGGCCTCACTGGGGACGTGCTCCGTCAGCCTGAGGAGAGCAACGCACTGTAGGGGGTTCATTGGCCTGGTCCCCTACAATAGTGCCTCCTTGGGGACCAACCCTCCCCCAATTTCCAGCTAGACCGGCAACGTCCAGCTGGTTAGCAGGGTAGAGAGGCTGTGGCCCCTCACCTGCACGCTTGAAGCCACGCCGGCCGTAGTAGGCGCGGAAATGGTCAGGGTGGCTCTACGTGTCCTCTTCGGCGGGGCGGCCAGAAGACGTGCCCTGGGGTGCCCTCCAGGGCTCTACCCTGCCAGCAGGGTACTCCCTGATAGGGAGCATGACCTTGGAGAAGCTGGCGGATGACATGGTGAACTCTTACCGGTTCACCTTCCCACATGTCTTCGCCAGGGGCGTGGCCATTGTGAAGCACGCTGGTCAAGACCTTGTGACCTGCATCCGCTTGGGGATTGAGGAGCTTGAGCTCGGGTTTTTCCCCAAGGTGGCCCTCACTGACCGGGACAAGCACCTCTGTGTGAGGATGTTGCTAAGCCTCTACCTGGCTCTCCACCGGGCGGACGCTGAAGCTCCCGTTGCGGCGCGCATGGCCACGCTCACTGGGGCTATCTGCAGTGAGGTGGAGCGCCACAACATCAGCTACGCCCGGAACCTGGAGAGGTACAGGCTAGAGGGCAGGGATTAAAATGAACATCGTCCCGGGGCCGTATGAAATTGTCATTGGGACGATCAACAATTTAATTTGGGACGACAAGAATTTCAGCCCGTTTTTTATTGCACTTGCAACTCATTTAAACGGAAAAGAAACGCAATTTCAATGTCCTTGAATGAAGACATTAGACACTGACAATAAATCTGACTTGACTTGAAATGGACTCGCGCCTCACGTTTGTGTTTTATTAGTGACAACAGTGGCGGTCTGTGCATTTCACGACTAGGCCTTCAGCGATGTCCTACACGATGTTAAACTGAATCCACCTCTTAATACCATCATTATGAAAAAATAATGGGAAAATTGTGTTGGCCTGTCAGTTGACAATGCCCCAGTTAATAATGTAGCTGTCATGCTTAAAAGTGACCGGGTGCGTAAAAGAGCCCGGGTGACGTAATGTTGACTTTCGAAAGTCACTTGAGTGACAGCTGCTATGCCAACGATAGCATTACGTAACCCGGACACCAAGTAGCCCGGCCACTTTTTAGCTATCAGTCAGAGTCTTAAGAGTTGTTCAAAAGCCATCAGGTACTTTTAAGCCGCTTAATATTGGCTGCCGGTCTCCTGTAAGTAAGCACATGACAGGTTTCGCCACTAGCATCTCTATGGCGACTCATATGCTCAGCCTCATATTCTAAAGGGCAAAAATCAGTAGCTCTCTCAATACGCATCTGCTTAGCCTCACATTCTAGAGGGCAAAAATCAGCAGCTCTGACCTGTCGCTCTCAGAGTAAAACCAAGACTCCCTACATTCGACTTCCTACATTCGAAGACAAGATACATATACCCCAGGGACCAACACCATTTACAAACAGGGGTACCCTTAACCAATCAATTAATTAACCTACAAATAACAGGAAAGACTCTGATAGGCAAATGTTACATGGTGCAGGGTACTATCAGGGCCCTGTTCGACGTACAACTGAAGCTAATATAATTAATTTAGCTCGCGACATGAGATAATATAGCTCGCTAATTGAGAACAGGCCAAAAGGCAGGAAAGGTCGATCACCAAAACCATGATTTTTAATAGTCTAAACTCAAAGAAAAAGACTAATTTTTGTCTCCGCTAAGGCAGGATATGACCATGAACGCGTCATGAAGAATTCAAGACCATAATCATGTCAAAATTCAACACTACCGCGGCTGCAACAGCAATATAAGAAACTGCCTATAGGCTGCCTAACACGTGATATTTTTATTTTATTTTTATTCACTAATGCACTAAAACTAGAAACGTTTGCAAAACTATACGTTTGCAATGATGTAAGTTGCATTTGTTGATGACGTATGGTTAATAACATAGTGATTGTAGAAGGGACATAAAATCAAGATCTTAAACAACTTTCACCAATATCTCCGTAAGGGAGATGGGTTACTTTTAATATATCACTGTCATATAATTATGAGTGCTTTTTTCTCTGCATTGCCGACATTACAAAAAAAGTAGGCTACCACTCAAACTCGGATCGCAAAGAACTCTCTCCCTACGCTAATCAAACTATCTAATATGACTCCTTTTAGTCCTTGGTCAATGGGATCCCTCCTTTTGCCAGGGGTGTGGCAAGTTTAGCCAGCTAAACTTAGCACTAACCTGCTCCAGGGCAGGCTATACTAAGTGATCAGAAGTTGCTTCGCCGAATCCGATAAAGGGGCGTTCTCTTTTTTTAGCCTGGAATCTAGCTCGCTAAACCGCTTAGCGAGCGTCGCAGAACAGTACTCAGCTTGATTCAAAGTCCAAACATTATAATCATGTATCCCTGCGGCAAAATAATAATTAAAAACGGATGCCGCTTGACAAGGCCGATCTCAGTCATCCCCACTGCCACAATCTGGGTAAACCTCCCCAATCGGACCACGAACCAATTAAAGATTCTGTTTCCCTGCGGCACCCTTTTCCTGTGGGACCGATGTATACACACATGGACAATCACAATAGCACGCTGCCGGTAACTCCTTTTACAGACTTTTTTAACCTGTTGTTAGCCTAAACAAAAAATGTCTTTACCACATAACAACAGACTCCCGTATGTATATGTCCTTTGCAATGCGTTGGCATTTGAATGTCCGTGTACAAGGTGTTAGTGTATTGTTTGCTATGGCTAGTTTTTCTGTGCGGTCTCATCCAGACTGTCACAACCATAAGCAAAAAGGGTTGAAGAAAGGCAGAACTTGAGATCCTCTTCATGTTTTGGAACTTTATATGTCCCAGTCAGGTTGATGAATTTCAGAAACTTTGCTGACCATGTCAGGAGCTGCACAAACACCAACTTCACAGGCTTTGGCCTTGTCATGCTTAAAAGAGCCTGGGTGATGTAATGTTGACTTTCGAACGACTCTTGAGTGACAGTTGCTATGCCAACGCCATTACGTCACCCGGGCTCTTTTTGGAATCTACTGCCTGGCGCTGAAATAAATTCCTCATACCGCAATTTACTTCAGAGCATCTTGCATTGAACTTCGCTGCCTGACACCGGCTTGCCTGTATTTTACCTGGAAAACAACCACTTGGAGACCGAAAATATCAACTGATAACCACTTTATTAATATCCATTATATATATGTACTAGTTAACCCATGTATTTGAACGTAGCGTAATCTTGCTAGCGAGCCAGTTAGCTAACAATTTATTAAATAGAGATATCTAGATAGATAGATAAATAGGTAGATAAGTGAGCTATCTGGATAGATAGACGGATATATAGTGAGTGAAAGAGAGAGAGAAAAGAATGTTAAATAGCGAATACTAGCTAGATAGTTTGATTGTTGGGACTTAGCTAAGGTTAATATAAGTATTTTCATTTAAACAATATAATATGGCTACTCTCAACGAAATATTTTTTCTATCTCTCTCTTGTGAGATGAAGTACCAAGAAGGCACCTCTGAAGCGTTCCATTCGAAAAGGTGCAAAAAGGTTCATGATACAGGGTAAGTTTGTAATGTGTTAGGGTTGTGGTAATCAAACCCATGATGTTGACAAGAGACCAAACAACAACTAGTCTTACACATCCAATGTTTGCAATAAACTCATATGTTGAGATGCCTGCAGTGTCCTTAATTTCAAATGTTGTCTGATGTTGTAGGCAGTTTCATGTATTTGAAGCCCACGGATGGAGAGCCAGCAAGGAGGGTCATCATGTCGGACGAGGAGAAGGATGTTGTGCTGGCAGAGGTCCACGCAGGCCACTTTGGAATGAAGCGCATGATGGGTAAGATCACTCAGCGCTTCTTCTGGCGTGGCATGGTGACCTGGAAGACTGGGTAAGCAAGACTTTTGTCTTGACCCTCGTGGTCATTAGCCAGTTGTTGAGGATGCATATGCACTTAACGTTATACCCCCACCACCACCTCTGCATGTGTCTGGAGAGCAAGACAATAGCAGTCTGTCTGCTAAATGTTCTCATCGTGATAATGGGTCGTGTGAATACTGTTTATGGTTAACTTAATTAAGTGTGAATAGGCGATCGGTCACAAAAATGCTAAGGTTAGCTTTCGTTAGCTACCAAAGCAGATCATAATATCTTCCATACAACGACAAGGATCTGAGAAACAGGTGGAACGAAGTGTGGAGTGAAAACCACTGACTGTGATTGTGCGTTTTACAATGACCTTATTAAAAACTCCAAATAAAGGCCTTCTTACTTGTGCCATTTCTCGGTCTCTGTTCCGTGACTGCTTACACCGCTTCACTCAACTCTCCCAGGTCAGCAGTTGCCAGTTACAGTCCCTGTATATTCGAGCCACCCAGGGCCCAGCCAACTAGCGCTGATTGGCTAGTCAGTACAGGTTACAATGTGTTGATTGGCGCTTTAGAAAATCTGCCTAAAGCGCTAGAAAGGACGTAAAAACACTGCCATAATTCGTTAATCTGTTGGTATCAATCTGTTAATAGATTTTGAAAGTGAAGACACATTTTGTTTTTGAAATCCGTATCTGCAGATAATATTTGAGAGTGTAGATAAATTAATAGATTTTGAAAGTGAAGATACATTTCGTAAAATATTTATGGCATTGATCTGATTCCATAACTCTCCCCTCATTTTAGATTGAACCCTGGATGTTAGCCACACTGAACAGCTGCCAGTAAGCGAATGATATTGTGACATTGGAAGAAGACCCCCAGGTCATACAGTCGTATGACAACGGCGGAAATATGAGAGGGAAGAACAAGGGAGTATGGGCCAGGCTAATACAATTGAACCCAAGAGCTTTGTTTGTTCTCTATGTGCCACATACACTCAATTTGGTAATTGCTGATTAAAGCATGGATCGGGCCAACTTTTTCTGTCCGAGCCCGGCAGCCATTAAAACTATTTTGTCCAAACCCAACTCGAGGGCGACTGAGTCAAGGCCTCAACTGTTCATAAAAAAAAATGACACATTCACGAACGTTTAAAAAAAATAGCCTGCCTTTATTAACTCAGGCATGAACAGGTACTTTCACTCACTCAAACAAGCGCTGTCAACGCACAAACACGTTTAAATTAAATTATTAATAATTATAACAATACAAAACCAGAGATAAATATTAGGTGCCGCCCCTGAACAAGGGCTTAGTAGGGGGTGTCCGTGTTATTTTTGCCGCAGTGGCGCTCCAGTCAGTCAAACCACAGGAGCACCAGGTTTAAAATGGAGTACTGAACGGACAGAGTTCAGGGTACTGTTTGGCATAGCTCGCTAAGCGGATTAGCGGGCTAGAGTCCAGGCTAAAAGAAAAAACGCCCCTTTATTGGTTTGGCGAAGCAACTTCTGATAAATTACCATAAGTAACCTATCATTTAGCACTAACCTGCTCCAGGGCAGGCTAACCTTAGTTTAGCTGGCTAAGCTTGCCACACTTACGGCAAAAGGAGGGATCCCATTGACCATAGTCATATTAGATAGTTAGATTATCTTAGGGAGAGTTCTTTGCGATCGCCAAGATCCATTTTCACCCGACAAGGGATAATTAATTTAAAAGACCTTCTCGAGTAATTTATTGCAAACACCACAGTCGAACATTGAATGTCTTCACTTTTTTGCGATTGGTAGCCTTCATTTTTGTAATGTCGGCGATGCGGAGAACAAAGCACTCATAATTATATGACAGTGGTGTTGGTACAGTTGAGACATGGGTACAGTTGACCCGGAAAAGGCCAGCTGAGGAGCCAGAACAGGAGCCTACGACCTCCAAGAAAGAAAGCTTCTTTTAACAGACAATACCAGGAGTCATACTTAAAATACAGGTTTATTGCAACAGGTGATTCTCAAGCACCAAGTCCGCTCTGTATAATATGTGGCGACAAGCTAGCAAACGACCCAATGAAACCTTTAAAATCGCTTCGGCACATAGAGATGAAGCACTGATTCATCGTTATGGTGAGTTGTATTTTTCATGCACTTAGGTGGTGTTATTTTATTTTTGCTGTATTTGTCTGCCACACCTTGAAGCCGGTCCGTAAAAATATTGCCTGCATTAAAGGCACAATATGCAACAATTATGCTTCAGGATTAGGGTTAGGATAAGCAGTTTAACCTTAAAATAACAGCTTAAAAAAAATGTGGGCGCTACAATGACTTTTAATATGGAGAATTGCGTCCGTGCCAATGGCATAGCAGGGTCGATAGGCATATAACTGCCTTCTGTAGTTTTGCCTGCCGATGCCCGCCGACCTGACTTTGATTACCTTCTGCCGATCTAGTAAGTAGCTTATTTGCCGTCTTGCTTAGTCTTGTGTTGCACATTATTGTTGTTTGACTGTGTAAGGACAGTCGTTGAGTAATTAGTTTGTCATAATGTCAAAGTCAGCACATTTCAAGAGATTTCGTTAGTTTTAGCTGCTAGCATACCTTTAGCGATTAGCTATTAATCCTTAATGCACCTTTAAACCGGTCCGTGGTGCAAAAAAGGTTGGGGACCCCTGTACTACACCATACATTGCAATGTTGGATTTTGCCATGATTATGGTCTTGAATTTCATAACTCGTTCATGGTCATCTCCTGCCTCTCCTGTAATCAAGAGGAAGATGGATGGTCGCAAGCCATGAAAAGAAGCCAAGCTGCTTGAATTCTTGCGCCAGGAGTAGCATAAAGTCACTCACCGGCAATGTGAAAGACTGGTGGAGAGCATGCCAAGACACATGAAAGTTGTGATTTTAAATCAAGGTTATTCCACCAAATATTGATTTCTGAACTCTTCCTAAGTTAAAGCATTAGTATTGTGTAGTTTTAAAATGAATATGAGCTTGTTTTCTTTGCATTATTCGAGATCTGAAGACACTGCATCTTTTTTGCTATTTTGACCAATTGTCATTTTTCTGCAAATAAATGATCTAAATGACAATATTTTTATTTGAAATTTGGTAGGAATGTTGCCAGTAGGTTATAGAATAAAACAAAAATGTACATTTTACTTTAACACATACCAATAAATAGTAAAACCAGAGAAACTGATAATTTTGAAGTGGTCTCTTAATAAATATATACAGCCGCGGAAAAAATTAAGTATAGGGGAAAAGGTAAGTGGAGAGTAAAGTGCTTGACATGCCCCCAGGTAAACAGTTGCAGTGTGGCAAGACAAACAGTGAACACAAAACAACAATAACAACCAGGCCTGTAACAGTAATAACAGGAAGAATCAGCAACACACTATTTTCTCAAATGACTATCACACAATGATGCCACCTCTGAAATAGGCTGTGCATTTTTGGGAAAAGTGAGAGGCAGATTTATTTTTGATGAACAGAATCATCTCTGCATGATCAGGTGTTAGCCTGTTTCTGCCTTCATTCACAGTATGTGACACTGAGCTAAACAGCCGTTCGCTCTCAACACTACTGCACGGTGCTGATAGGTATCTGCATGCCATTTTGGCCAGAGAAGGGAACCGGACTTTGTTAGTCTCCCAGTAGTGCAGTGGTTTGTCCTCACGGGCCATTGGGGCCTCCCCAAGGTATGTCTCTAACTGTGCAGTAACCCCTACAGCAGCTGGGGTCAGTGCTGCTGATGCTTGCTCATTTGCAATTTCGTCAAATATGCAGTCTAAACTGCTGCTGGCCTGGTCCCTGCATGGTTTTCTGGTAGGTGGTTCATACTGGCTGTGATCTTCTTGCTGATCCTGATCTGCAGTCAGCCTCTGCAGCTCGATCAACAGCATCTCCTTGGCATTTGCAGCAAGCAGTGTTGGTGTTAGAGAAAAACACACTTTTATATCTAAAACAGACAACATTTAGGGTCATTGTGTGGCCATTTAGGAATTCCACAAAAAAATCCCAGCCAAGAAGCAACTTGCATGTAATCCTAGCGTTCACTGCTCTGTATGCACACACACACACACACACACACGTATGTAGGCCTACCTTGGATCGAGGAGAGTTGCTAGGCTGTCCTTCCACGTTGCAAAATCGCTTCATGACAGCTGCAAACAATGTCCCCTTCATCACTTTGATGCCGTGGTCCTCCTCGGTCTCTCTAGTCAGAAATCTCCGCAGCACAGTAATTGCGGGAATTACGTCTGCTGCCATAGCATCCGAAGAGCTGACTCTTCGCATTCACTCCTCAAATGGACCCAGAACAGTAGCGTCTTCTCCAACAGTGTCCACTGGCTACTTATGAAATTGTCAGGGAGATCGTATTCAGACGCATATATTCCTAGCGCCCGTTTCTGTTCCACCAGGGACTGGATCATGTAGAATGTACTGTTCCAACGCGTTTGTACGTCTTGTTGGAGTCGTTTTGTGGGCTGATTGATCTGCAACTGGATGTCTTCGAGGCGGGAGTAGGCTAAATCAGAGTGTTTGAATTGCCCTACTATTTTGCGACTGACTGCCACAGCATCAGCAACGCTTCTCTGCGAGAGAAGGCCCTCGTGAACCACCAGTTGAAGAGTGTGCGCAGCACACGGCAGGCTAGGGAGTTCAGCATCCGTCATGGCCTTAATCATGTTCCGTGCGTTATCTCAGAGCACAACATGGACGGAGCTTTTTGGGATACCCCAAGTTTCTAGCATGTCGTCAAATATATTAGCGATAGCTTGGTCAGTGTGAGAGCCTCGAAATGGCTTTGCATGCAAGGCGATGTGGTGAAGAGTAAACGCTGCATCTATCCACTGAGCAGTCAAACTGAGGAGAGACATTGGACAAACACTACTAGTCCATATGTCAGTTGTAAAGCTAATTGACACAGCATCACGCACTAAGGACCTAACGTGATTTTTCACCTTTTCATACAACTTTGGCAACTTCACGTCTGTGATGTAGGGGCGACTAGGCAGTTCATACCTCGGCTCTAGCACATCGAGAAGACGGCAAAATCCAAGATTATTAACAAGCGAAAGTGGCTGGTCATCGAGCACTATAAAGTGAGTAAGTGCCTCTGTTATTTTTATGGCTCTTGGGTTGTCTTTGGACATTTTCTCACGCTTTTGCAAGACCTCGGTTAAGGTTGCTTGCTTTGGTCCTGAGCCGCTAGCATTGGTGAATTCGTTGTACTTAGCACTATGGTGCGTCTTCAAGTGTTTTATCAAGTTACTTGTGTTGAATGAAGTACTCTCCTTTCCTCCCCTCGACACCGTAGCAGTGCAGCTTTTACATTGTGCCTTAGACCTGTCGTCATCCTTAATCTTAAAGTGAGCCCAAATCGCTGACATGGCTATACTCTTCAGTTAACATATATCCGTTTGTAGCCTACCTACTTTCAAACATAAGAGCTTTTTGACAGAATCTCGAAGTACTGGCTCATTGTCTCCCCCTAGAGGTTGAAGTCAGGTAGGACAACGAATCACATTTTTTTTCTCCACAAAGCGCGACCTGTTTGTTGTTGTGAAATACTGTTGAGTGGTATCGGTAATTTAAAACGAATACGAGCACGAGTATTTTAACGGAGTATCGAACCGATACCGGTATCGATGCATCCCTATTACGGAGTTTATGCCCCATCGGCAGACCGGTATAGATTTTCTCATGTAGCGAGCTAGACAAATTAACTTAGCTTCTGTTCTACGCTGAACAGGGCCCAGGGTTAAATATACCGTGCTGAATCGGGTGTTGTCTTCTTTACGTATTTTACCAATGCCTTATTGTTGGGACTTCTTCGGCAAATTTATTAAGCTCAAAGCGCATCCGTGAAAGTGACTCTATGGCAGAGGTGGTGTAGACACACACACTCTGAATTTGACCCATCCAGGGAAGTGACACACACACAGTGAAGTGCAGTTACACACTAACCCGGAGCAGTAATCGGGGTTAGGTGCCTTGCTCAAGGGCAGTTCAGCAAGTGGTCTACCACTTCCCCCGCCCACATTTTTCCTACCGGTCGAGGATTGAACTGACACCCTACGGTTTCTGGCCTGAAACCCTAACCAGTAGGCCACGGCTGCCCCACTCAGTGTTGTATAAGCAGTGTTGGGCAAGTTACTTCAAAACTGGAATGCATTATTTATTACTTGTTACTGTCATTTTAAAGTAATTCGTTACATTACAATATTACTGTGAATTAGTGAATCACACATCCAGTGGAAGGTGATGTGGTATCTGTATTTATGGTAAACAGTAGAACATAATAGCCACAGTGATGGCTCATGGCACAATACAAAGAACAATCATCGCAAGAACAGACAAAAGGTCAAAGTCTGGCAAATTGTGTTAGAAATACTGTAACTTTAGGCCTATTCATATTAACAATAATTGGACTGTATTGTAATGTCTAAAAATATGACAGGAGGATACAAAATTAGCATTTCTATGCCTTTATTATTTCCAACTTCACAGCATTAAGCATTGTTTATGCGTCATACATTGTTTTAAATTGTTTGCAACTGGATTAGTGTATGGGCTGTACACCTATGGTGGGGAGGCAGTACACATAGCACCTGGGCATCTTCATCATCAGCGCTAAGCACACTGTGAAGGTCTGTAAAGTGCACTTCCTCTTCCCCACGGTCCTCCTCCTCTTCGGACTCAACATGCTGATACTCCCGAAATGCCTTCACAAAGTTGCTACCATTATCGGTCACAAATGCCATGATATTTTCATGAGTAAGGCCATATTCTGAAAAAATGTCCTCAGATTTCAAATTCAAGAGTCTAAGATATAAACACTACATATTAGTTAAGGGGCCTTACAATGTACAAACCCAAATGAAACCAACTATTTTTGTAAGGTATGGCTGTGCTGAACATGAAGATTGAAATATTTGGGTGCATTAGGCTACCTGCCCCATGAGAACATTTACATTGAAAAATGAATATGTGTCAAAATATTTTTTTCTATGGGACAGGTAGCACAGGCTAGTGCACCCAAATGTTTTATGTTCATGTTCACCACGCCCTTACAAAAATGCTCCTCATTATATTTCAAATTTATAAAATGCATACATGTAAAGGCCTTAGGCTAGATCTAAAAAATAAAATAAAAATCCATATGGGACAGAAACAGGCAGTGCATCACACATTTTCAAAATTAACCTACAAATTCAAGTTCATCTTATGGTTTATTGTATTAAACATCTTGTAGACTACGTTTCATCTTAATACATTGACGTGGTTCACAATGACGTTATGTATCTGTTCTGATCTAGAACTATGTAGGTTAAACCAGAGACATAGAAGGATTCTAGAAAGATATAAAGGCCCTGGGCTAAACTAGTGTTTAATGAATTGTAGGTAAAGTGCACTTTAACAGAAAGACGCTTTATCCTACATGTACACTGTATGGTAAAAGAGCTAAGTTAGTAATGTTACCTAGTATTTTCAGCTAACAAGCTAGTGGGTTATTCAGTGAAGAGGTGGGCTTTTAGAAGTATTTTTGATATGAAACAAAATCCCTGTGTTCAGTTAGATATGTAGAGAATGTCAATACATTTGTTTGCTTTGATAAGAGTCTTAAGTCAAACGATACAGCCACAGTGGCGGGTGAAGTAACATCACATAGCCTATCCTAGGAGGGAGAACCTTGGTGCTAAATTAGGCTAACGTTAATTCTCTGAACTTGTCTGATCATGTTGATGGCCACATATTTAATCGTTTTTTGATTCATTTTTTAAGCTATATTCTGAGAATGGAAAAGTACATTTTCATTCATGTCTGTTAGAACCAATTCATTTGTGGCTCCAAACCACATTTAATTTAAATGTGCATGGCTTCAGAAGGAAAGTTACCTTAGCCCAGTAAAAAAAAAACAGGGATCTTGCTGCCAATTTTTCGGAAAGCTGGCGATTCCACCGTTTAAAGCGGCATCGATTAGCCTAAAGAAAAAGGAAGTGAAACATTTTGCGCCGACGTTTCACCTCTGCTGATCTCGCGGTGATTTTGGCGAATTTGGATGAAGGAAAATAAAACACTTCATTCCAGGTTAAAAATGCATTGTAATGCGCATTACTGACATTTGTACCGAGGTAAATATTACCATTTTTTTTTTCCTGTAATGCCTTACATTATCGCGTTACCGCTAAAAGCAATGCATTGCAGTAATTCGTTACTTTTGTAACGCGTTACTCCCAACACTGTGTGATCATGGCAGTCGAGCCTGTGGTATGGTCTGAGGGCACTAATGATGTTGGAGCCTTGGTCTGTCACCCACACAACTTTGTTTAGCAGACACATATCCAGCCAATACTCTGTCAGGAGTCTTAGTATTTCTCTCCTTATATTATCGCCCGTCTTTGCCTACTGTTGTGGGAACACTGCTGTGGTTAAAACTCTGCTCACCAACTTGAAGGAGTCGCGTCACGAAATGGCAAGTGATTGGCATGTTGCTTAATTTGTGGTAGTCCTCTGTCCAGATGTCGGTGGTCATTCCGATTGTTTTGACCTCAGTTTTATTCAGTTGTGCCACCATTCTTTTGCGTTCCTCTTTTGGCACCGTTTTGAGACTGTTGTAGAGTCAGGCTGTACGTCCTGCGCTGCCACTGGCCAATAGACAGCACCGACATGAATAACCTGCTGGGTCAACTCACAGAACCCCTTTCCTTCAACGCAGCGAAATGGCCTCAAATCCTTGCAACAGAATGCAACACATTTTTGTTGTATCCTGGAGTGGGATTCGTCGTGTGCTACTAGTAGCAAAGGCGGTTATGCTCGTTTGCACAAGCCCAGCGCAGTGTTGCCAATTTAGCGACTTTGTCTCTATATCTGGCGACTTTTCAGACCCCCTTGGCGACTTTTTTTTAGCAAAAAGCGACTAGCGACAAATCTAGCGACTTTTTTTTTTGTCATTTGGTGGATTTTTGTGTTGACAAAGCACTGAAAAAGCATCTCACATATCCTGTTCTGCAGTTCATGTTACAACTGATCTCACGAGAGCTGAGAACAGCGAGGGCTGTCATGGTCTCCTCTCCACTCACATAGCGCAGTCTGACGAAATAACAGCAACATTAGAACTTTGTATTCGCGGGAAAAATATTAGTGTTACCCCGTCAGAATTGCATATTGTGCGCATCCGCAGCTTATTTACATATTATGCAAATTAGTTGATTACGTCTTCTGGCGACTTTTCAGAGAGCTTACAGCTACTTTCCTCACAGAAAAGTTGGCAACACTGGCCCAGCGGCATCTTCAGTTGACTTACAGCCTAGGACGCTGCAGGGAGGAATTCCCCGTCCGCCTTCTGTCATACTTCATCAAACAGACGCACTTTTTACATTGGACGTAACCAACAGCATCATTAGAGTTGATTTGCACTACAGAGAAGAAATACTTCAAAATGGTTGATTTCCCTTTTTAAACTACAGTTTTGAACTCTCCGGATGATAGCTTCTGTTTCACGTCCTCTATGATTTGTTTTTGTGTTGTTACTAATCAAAAACCAGTTTCTACCAGCGGCTTCCAGCTGTGCACCCTGTTGTGCATTAGCCGACCAAATGAACCATGGTGGTGCTTTTTCGCCAGCCACTTGTTCAACTCTATGTGGGACAAATGGTCAGACAGCAGACTTTCTGACCGATTTCCCCTCAGTCTCCATATCTGCTCCTTGTAAGTCCGCCAGGCCCTCTCCACGTGCTGAGTATGAGCCCCAGTACGGGGATCAACATACCACCTTCTGTGATTCACAGAATGATGGTTGTACCCAAGCCCTGAGAGTACACGATAGGAACGCCATTCATCACTAATTATTGATGTCCCTGGTCTGACGTGTTGAACATCTAAAGGCACAAGGTACCCCCTGGACCGTTTCTCCACAAGGCGCAGAACTGGCCTCCTTGACTCTCCATTTACGCCAAGCATCCCAAATACCCACTTCCACCGTCTCCACCCACCAGCCATCCTTCCTCTTCCAAACTAATGCAGGGAAAAACCAACACAGCTATAATCAGTTATATATATATTACTATAAAAAAATAACTTGATTGACAACTGTTTTTCACAAGTATCAAAATGTTGTAAACTAAAGCTAAAAACATACCTTTCGTTTGTGTCGAAAATGGCTCTCATCAATGACTACAAACTCCCTTCTCCCACCAATCTGCTGGCGTGTCCTCCTTCTCAACCTCTCCATCGCAAACACACATACCTCCCTTATTTTTTGGGCCATTTTGGTCAGAGTTGTTTAACTGGCTGCAATGCTGTCTTCCATCATGTCAATTTGACGAAGTCTAAGACCCTGTGAAAATCTTGTACTTTTTACACATTTAACACATTCAAAGAGACCAGCAAAAAACAACACACTGTATTGTTTCTTCAATAATGAATTCAGCTTGACTGGTTTAAAGTCTTGCTACGCAGTGTCTTAGCTAGAATATTTATTTTGTCACATACAGCAATCATCTCCTGACGCCCGACTCACATTGATGCGTTGATCCAACGGAAGGCAGAGGAGGAGTCTGGCGCATGGGGTTCTGTTGATACCGGAGACGTTATAGTGAGATTGACAGGTCATCAAACCAATCAAGTCACTAGCAAGCTTTTCCCCTTTGAGTAGTTGCATGCTATCATTAGACAGGGTGCTCAGAGACCTCGCAAATCCTATGATACGTATTTTTCAGTTACAATAAAGGGGTTTTTACATTGTACAGTGTCTATTTCTCGGTAACTTTTAAAAAATCTAACCAAAAAAAAGTCAAACAACCAACTTGTAGGTACAAATACGACCATCTACGGAGTTTGGCAGCCATCTTTTTTTTTTTGAGTTTGCCGCTCTGTAGACGTGAGCATATACGGGATATGATTGGCTAGCGCCTGTGCCGTCCGTTATGCATGAAAGGCAATATGATTGGCTGACGCATGCATTGCCTCTCGAAAAGTTCAACCTTCTTCAACTCTTGCCGCAAGCAAAGCATGAAACGCAACGCACACGAACCAAACGGAGCCACAATTCAGTTCGGCAAAGGATGACGTCACCCCATGCAAAGTGAATGGGGATGCGTTAACCCTGACGCATCAACGCCTTTCAACGCAACAATGTGAGTCGGGCGTAACGATCGACTAGCTGCCTTTCCGCTGAATATGCTAGCTCTCGGTTTTGTTTGAAACATCAACAGCCGTGACGGCACCCAAAAATGCTACGAGAACCTTCAACATAAAAATGTGGTTAACATTTTGTCACGCAGGTCTTGAAAAGAATGCTTGACATATGTGAAAAGAATGCTTAACAAGTGGCAACTAGTAAAGAGAGACATAGGCCTAATAATTAGCAATGTAACTATTCGGCTAACGTTGTAGCATTGGTTAATATCGTTGTAGTTCAAGGCAGCCCTGACATAAAATGGGTCGACCACACCGAAGTGATTATTAAAAGGGGTTTATTTACAAACAATACAAACAATCAGTATAATGTATTAAAATGAAAGTCTCGTGCAATATGTCTAGGGGTAAACAAGTCACAAACTAAAGTGTAAAACGCAACGAGGACGGAGGAAGTGTTCAGTGTGGAGTTCCGTAGTCGGACGTCTCGCACCAGGCTCTCACCACTCGATCAACCCAACCTACGACGGCAATGCAGAAACCCAGAGCAGAGCTGAGCTTCTTCCTCTGGGACCATCCTTGACATCATACTGTCACTGTGAAAAAACTTCTGAGGGTCAATCTTTGTTTGTCTCCCATCTGTTTTAACTGACACCCCCTTGAAAATACCATATTGAACAGCCTGGCAAGTAACCCGATAATGAGGACCTGGTGCCTCCACCATCATTGCAAAAACGTCTGCCTGGCGTTTAACATTTTATAAAGCTTCCATCAGACTGATCTCTCTCTTCTGCAATGCCTCAGACAAGTCTTTCAGCTCCTCTAATCAAATGCATCAAACGTCAGTCCAATATTCAAGATGAAATCAACTGAACTTAGTTTAGGTGCAAGCCCCTGATACATGGACTTATCCACTAAACTTCTTGTCGCATTCTTGCTGGCATTTATAAAGTGCTGATGGTAAAGCCCCATACATGTTCCAGACAGCCTCAAGAGTCCTGTATGAGAAGGCCACCCATCTCACACTCAACACACGCCCTATTTCGTGCAACTGTGTGCCCACTGCAGATGCAGCCTCTTCCAGATCTCTGAGATTTTTTTGGTGACTGATTGTAAAGGCAATATAACGTATCTAGGAAACGGGTGAAGTGATTAATCTCCACACAGCTCTTGACTGCATCCCCAACCGACAGCTCAAGCCTATGATTAGGGCAGTGCCAGCTAACCACTGCTGGATATCTGACCCTCAACTTCGTGTACACCCCTGCCTTCCTACCTCACATCACCGATGCTCCATCTGAACAAAAGCCAAGAAGGCACTCTTTCAGAAAATCGTAGTGTAACCCGCTGTCACTGAGGCACTTGAGCAAAGCATCTGCTGTTGTATGGTTCAGTTCAACAATATCCAAGACAAACGTAAGTGGGTCTGAATTTTGCACAGATGCCCGAATGTCAACAATAAAACAGGACTTCTTGCTCAATGTTGTGCTCTCATCTACTAATATCGACATTTTGGGCCTTAAATTCTTGATACTGCCAGAGGGCATTTTTCATTTCAAGTGAAATAAAATCAACAATGTCTGTGCATGTGACATTGCTGTGTAAAACTCTCCATATAAGGCCATTGTATGGTGATTTGTGTAAGGGTGGTCCCTTTTGGAAAGGTGGCACGCTGTGCAAAACACCCTCTCAGTGGTGAACAGTAGCCCCTGCTGGCATCTTGTTTTTGAAAAAAATAGACTCAGCAAGTTTCTGGCTGTGTGATGTTCATGTATTTTTTTCCCCGTAGAGATTTAATTTGCTTTTCTTAAAAGTATCACCATATGGGTTCACTCCCATTCTGCCATTCAAATGAAAACGTGTACTTGTTGCAACCAAATCTCAATGCCCCTGGTGGACCTTCTTCTCTGCACACATGACACCCCAGTGCTTTATTGGACACAAAAATAAATGGGTATTCGGTTTGGAAGTGCTTGTATTGCGTCAAAGTCCAACATATTGGTAAATTGTTGTTGAGGGCTACTGTTGAGCTGCTGCTGCTACTACTGCTGAGGGCTGACGCTGGGCTGCTGCTGCTACCACTGCTGAGGGCTGGGCTGCTGCTGCTACTACTGCTGAGAGCTGCTGCTACCACTGCTGAGGGCTGGGCTGCTGCTGCTACCACTGCTGAGGGCTGCTGCTGCTACCACTGCTGAGGGCTGCTGCTGCTGCTACCACTGCTGAGGGCTGGGCTGCTGCTGCTACCACTGCTGAGGGCTGGGCTGCTACCACTGCTGAGGGCTGCTGCTGCTAACACTGCTGAGGGCTGCTGCTGCTAACACTGCTCAGGGCTGCTGTTGCTGCTACCACTGCTGAAGTCTGATGCTTACGATTACTTGCCTGACTCACATTGAAAGCTGATCTTTCAGTGTTTGAGTTAATAGCATCAGTTCACTCTTGCGAAGTTCAGAAGTACCTGTTGAATGAAATCAAAGGTGTTTTTCATGCTCTTGGGTTAGTTAGAGAAGCATTCCGGATCAATTGCTATTCGCTAACAATATGCTAGCGGCTAAAACTAACAAAATCTCTTGAAATGAGCTGACTTTGACATTATGACAAACTAGTTACACAACCACTGTCCTAACACAGTCAAACATCAAGCAAGTGCAACACAAGACAAAGCAATACGGCAAATAAGCTACTTACTAGTTCGTCAGACAGTAGAAAGGTGAAGGGACTGTGAGGGCTGAGCAACGTTCTATTCACGGCAGAGGATCCCCACTAACACATGGTTGTATGAGTCGTCATCATCAACATCCTGAACAAAAATGACAGGGCATGATCATATCAGCATGACCACAAAGTGCTTTTTACAGTGTCAAACTAAATTGCATCTGCAAGCCCTTTTGAAGGTCAATCTTGGTGTCAAAATATACATTTTCTTGGTCAATGAATGCAATAAAGGTATTGAGAATATCATTACATAATTATTTATGCCATAATTATCTATGCCAAAAATCTATTAATATATCCATTCTAGACACAGAATATAAAGTTATACTGAACTTTAATGATACACAAACAGGGGAAACAGTGGTGCACCGAAACCCCTTCCCTAAAAGAATTTTCCTTTGTGATAAAAAAAAAACCCAACTCCTCTAATCTAATCCTTCTAGCGAGTATGCTCACTGCAACTAATATATCTTTTCGTGCAACCATTGTTGCCAACTTAGCGACTTGGTCGCTAAATCTGGAGACTTTTTTTTAGCAAAAAGCGACTAGCGACAAATCTAGCGACTTTTTTTTGTCATTTGGTGGATTATTGTGTGTTTGCAAAGCACTGAAAAGCTTATCACGTATCCATTCCCATTCTGCAGTTTACGTTTCAACCGATCTCGCGAGAGCTTAGTACAGTGAGCGCTCAGTCTCTTCTCCACTCACACAGCGCCTGCGCAGCCAGACTAGCTAGCAACCCACAGTCCCAGCCAGACCACGCTGCTCCGTGACCGCTCTGAGCAAGAACTGCCTGCAAATGAATTGCGCGTGCGCAGCTTACCTCCAATCACAGATGATGATTTTGAGCAAATGGCAGTTGGCTGGCCCTGGTGACTTGACATTTGTAGATATGTATTTGTTTAAATATTCACGTATATTTCGTCTCACACACTCAAAAATCCTTCCCACTAAATACCGCTAAAATGCGTTTTATTCGCGGGAAAATATTAGAACTTTGTATTCCCAGGCCAAATATCAGAACTTTGTATTCACGCGCAGCTGACCTTTCTCGTGATTTATCTGCGCATGCGCAGCTCATTAGCATATTATGCTAATTAGCGATGACGTCATCTGGCGACTTTTGGGAAGGCTAACAGCTACTTTCCTCACAGAATAGTTGGCAACACTGCGTGCAACAGCATGCGGGCGGGGGGGAGAGAGAAGTGGAACCAGTACGTCAGCCCCCCCTGGATTTCATTTACCTTCCCCCCTCCCAAAAGCAACCCTCCTTTCTTACAAGTTTGCCAGAGTATTCAGTTGATGTCACATTTGCAACTGCAAAGACCTGTGCAATTCCACTGTGCTTTTTGCATGAGCTCCTTGCCGTTCAGTCCTTTTGTACAACTGCATTTGATCAGTTCACTGCAGGCTTTTGATGCGATAGGCAGAGGGCTCTACACAGGAAGCCAGGCCTGGCCGTCCTTATCCAGTGTCCATCCCAAGCCTTCAGGGCTGGGTATTGGCTGCTGGGTTTATTCAGATGTTGATCAGATCCCAGACTGGTAAGTGACTCGCTTTACATGATCAGTGCTCCTTGGGATGGTGGAATATGTTCCATGGCTTTGGTCTTCTGGCAGAACAACTCTCTTTTTACAAGATTTGACTGATTCCAAGTCACTTGTCTTGTCATCAAGGACAACAGTGTAGCGCTCCAGACATTGAAAGTATTGGGCACCTATGGTCACAGGAGTGTGTGGATTTGCTGCTATGTAGTTGAAGGCCTGGGTGACCTCTGGGTAGGAGATCCAAGCAATAAATGCTGACTTATATTAGGCACAATGTGGTAAGGGCACCACAAATGGCTTAATGCATAACCCCCACAAGAGATGGTGGACATGCTGTAACTTAACTTGTTTACTCTTCCATCATGATTGACAGCCAATACAATGTTATGTAATTCAAAAAATAAGTTTTATTGGCAATTCATTCATTCGTTCATTTTTTTTTTCTTTGCCTGAACCAGTGTCTCCATGGCCCGCTTTAGCTGTTTTGCCACATGTCTCAGCCTCGCCCTCTTCTCTTCTCGAGTTGATGTTCTTGCAAAGTGTTCTGTCCACCTCCCCAAACTTCACATCATCCCTTCTGAAGAGCTGCATGGCTGTCTTCCCCCTGGACTGCAAATGTGTACTTGACCGTCTGGATAGCATTAAATGTTGGTACATTCATGTTGCCACTCCTTTGGTCAATTACATCGTTCATCAAACTAAAAGATGACTCCACTCTTGGTGCGTGAAAGATGGAGGCAACATTTCACCATTGCACTCAGGGAGGGGTACTTATCTGTCTGGTCAAAGACATGACCCCACCACTCCACAATGCTCTTCCTCCTTGAAACTGGGGCTGGTAAGGTCAACATTGAACTGCACAAGTTCTCTTTGGATGTCCTGGTCTGCTGGCACTGCTGCCTGATTGGTTCTGGACTCTGGCTTGCCTGACTCTGGCTTTCTGGACTCTGGCTTGCTGGACTCTGGCTAGCTGATGCTGGAAGGAAGGTGCTGGCAAGACTATGCTTAATCTAAGTTACTATGCAGATGAAAAACGGATGTGTTAATGTTGTTATAGACCTACAGTTTGATGACATTCGTGCATTGTTTTAATAATGTCGTCCGTAGCAGCCAGAACCGAAAGATTCGGGTTAATTGAGACCACGGACTCGTGACTCATGGGTGAATGTAAGGATTCGGATCTTTGAATCCGATTGACTCAGATTCAACCACCACTACTGCTGCCTGATTGTTTCTGGCCCCTGGCTTGCTTGACTCTGGCTTGCTGGACTCTGGCTAGTTGATGCTGGAAGGAAGGTGCTGGCAAGACTATGAGTAGAAGCTATCATCTGCACCTTCTTCTTGTGAACTTCCGTCTGGCAGTGAGCCTGCAGAGCATGGCTGCCTTTGTTACCATAATTTATATCTTTGGTGCAGAGAATGCATCTGGCGAATCCCTGCCTGTTGATATGGGAGAATACATCTCCTAGATGAAAGGACACCTCTTGCCCTTTTAATGAGACCTTGCCTTCCAGTTTTCGCCACGACCAGATCCAGCTGCATTTTAATCCAGCATCCAACTGTTTAACAATGGCTGCATCCTTCTGCTCTAAGAAAGAAAAAATAATGTTTGTATTAGCGTTAACTTCTACTTTAGCCTTAGTTATTGAACGGTGGACCACTTTCTGCCTTGCCTTGTCAGTCCCCTCACCTCAAAAACGGTAGCGTTAGCTAATTTTCCACCGGAGGTTTAGCTAGCTGGTGTTCAATGACTCAATTCATTAAGCTGTAGCTAACGTTAGCTAAGTCTATGTCAACAGAGCTCCTGCGTAACTTAACTTACATATACCAGAAAATATAAAAATTATTGAAACCATCACTCACCTAATTCAGTCAGGTAAATCGGCGAGGCCAGGCGTGCTTTCAGCTTCTGTGGTCTGCACTGGTGATGCAAGTCCCTTCGCGTTAATATGCACTCGCTAGGGATGCAAATTATCGATTAATTCATTAATCATTAGTTGATAATCTTATCGATCGACTTTCGATTAATTGATAAGCGCCGTTTTTCACCTGAGTTTCAGTGCTTCAATAGGGCCTTTAAAAATATCAGCTTAATAGTTAATTATTATATTACATTACATTATGATAATTCTATTCTATTCTATTATACATTCCTCAAGTAATTATGCATTAGGAAAAGAAAGCAAAAAGTTTTTTATGGTATAACAAAATCCATTCATTAATTTAAAAAAAAGAAATAACTTATGGACTGGCTCAGTTCTTGCATTTGAAACGGACATAAAAAAAAAAGAATAGAAGAAATTAAATAGAGCCAAACAGAATATTATTGAGCCTATAGATTATGAAGAAACTGCATCTAGGCTATTACAAGCTAAATAGCTAACACAACTCTCTGAAGTTTAACTCGTGCTCACGGTAGTGAGGGATAGAGTAGTTACATTCTTAATGACAAGCCATCAGGCAAAGGTAAGCTAGCCCGCTAACGAGCTAGGTATCTAATCATTAAGCCTGAGTGAGCTAGTCCAATATCAAGCTAAATAGCCAACTCAACTCTTACTTACTTACTTACTAACTCTCATGAGCCAAACTCGCGGGCACACGTTAGCGCGGGAGTAGACAGAGATATTCACATTCATAGCAAGGTGAGCTAGCCCGCTAACGAGCTAGGTAGCTAACTCTATGAAGTCTCAGTGAGATAGCCCGCTAACGAGCTAATAGCTAACCTGAGTTTTAAGACTATAAGCCTAACTCGCGGCAGTAAGCGAGAGAAGGTATAATACAGTGTAGCCGTGATTTTAGGTTGACCAGGTGAACTGGTGGTGCCATGCAGGACAGCAGCATGCACGGTGTTCAAAATCAAATGATAACTGAGTGAGCTAGTGGAACTATTGTATTTCAATACCGCATTACACGGAGACCATTTGTTTTCAACCGGTCTCTCGCGCTAGCGCCCTCTAGCGATTAATCGTGATTATTACATTTTGATCGAGCAACCTCTTGATCGACAATTAATCTAAAGTCGATTAATCATTTGCATCCCTAGCACTCGCGCACTTATTCGCAATTTACTGAATAGCAGTTGGCAGTTCACTTATAAAACAAAATCTCATCGAATTTACACAATTCACGTAGGTCACCTATTTTGGTTTCAAAACGGCGAATTTCGCTGAAAGGTGAGGGATTCTCATGCCTGTGTTTATATGCAGATAGGTGTAGTTATTTTCAATGCCAAAAGCAATCCGGATGTTTGCAGCTGGATACTGGGTGAGCAGGGCATGGAACTTGGCAATGAGGATAACAACAACATCTGTATCCACGGTGTGCACCAAGTAGGTAGAAGAGCCATGCTCCAGGGCATCAAGCAGGTGAATCAGTATCCTGGTGTCGGCCTCTTCATGGTTGCATGGTAGCATGGAGTGGCTGGTGTCTGCGCTGACCACTCTGGTTCCAATGAAGACTAGTTTCCCCTCTGGCCACACAGTGGACTCAATCTTCCCTGAGAGAAAGGTGAAGAGTTCCTCCTCGTTCTTAGGTTCACACAGGAAATCTGGCCAATTCCCCGGCAGCTTGTTCTGACCCGACACCGTCTGTCATATCCCCCTTTTTTTTTTTTTTATGTGATAACTCTTTATAAAAACATATAACATAGCATAATATTACAAATACTGTTTTATAAAAACTGTTTAAACAAAAACGAAACCTGAACAGTGCAAAAACCTAAAACATTATATTTGACCAATATTGGTATCTATGCAATTCGTCAAAATGCCCACCACAACGTCTACCATGCCTGGCCCTAGACCATGGCTAAGGTTCTGGAAGACTGTGCTGTTTTTCTTTAGCTCCTCAGCCAAATGTTGCAACTGTTGCTTTAGCTCTGTTGCCTTTCCTGCAGCAAGAGCTGCATCACCAGGCAGGGACATAGTCACCGCCTTGAAATCGATTCCCTTGGTGGCAAGGGTGGCAATCGACTGGCACAGGTCCTTTGCCTCTCCCTCTGACAGTCGGCTGCAAAGGGATGTCACCCTGGTGACTGGCCCCGGAATCACCCCAACTTTCTTCAGCTCCTCTTTCAGCTTATTTTTTTTTTTTTTTCATTTTTATCTGCCCTTAACAGGGATGTCAGGCTGTTTATAGACATTGCCTCTGGAGGACTGGTCCTACACTTCAGCTCCTCCACAGTCACAGGTTACCTGCGTGCATGGTGGCCAGAGCACACCTTGAGGAGGCTTGGAACACAGCGAAAAGCCGGGGGTTCCTGGGAATGTTGGGGGTCTTCGGCTTCATGGGGTTCGTCTTGGTTTTCCTGGGATTCGTCTTGGGGGGGGGCTTGTTTGTCCTGGGGTTCGTCTCAGGGGTTGACTTGGGCTTTCAGTGGTTCATCTAAGGGGGGATGGGGGGGGGGATCTTGGGGGGGTCTTGTTTGTCCTGGTGAGTGTCAGGGTCAGGGTGTGGGGGCTGGAAGGCCGGTGTCATTAAAGGTGACCTATGAAATATATCCAATCTGGCCCTTTTCGCTGGGTCGCTATTTGTATTAAGTTGTTTCCTTGCTTTATCTCGTGTGACCACCATCATCAAAAAAATAAACCGTTTTGCGCTCGCTGCTTGCTCAAATCTCAAACCAACGTCTTCTCTAAGCTTGGAGATCCCTCTCTTCTGTCATATCCCTTTGCTTCGCTTCTCCCTGGTGGACTCTTTTATATGGGGAGGTGGACTCTTTTATATGGGGAGGTAAGTATCCCAGACGACGTCAACTCTTTCAGAGGTCCCCAAGTGTATAATGACACTTAGAGTATAAAAAAAACGCACTGACGATGGCTTAGGCCGAAATGGTCTGGAACTAAACTGGTCTAAATGTAATAGCAATGAGAAAACCTTGAGTGCGTTTTTTTTTCTACTCTAAGTTAACATTATTTTACTTGCACCAAAAATCGCATTTATTTTGGAAGTAGAGCGCGCCTATCCCTACTAATAGGAATAAAGACAGAGCTGGCATATTCGTCAAACATGGTGATGTTGGTAGGGGACAACCCCAAAAGGAGCAGGAGGTTCCTGTTGTGTTTTCTGTCTTAGGACGTTTAACAGACCAGGGGCCGTATTCACAAAGAATCTTAGGGCTAAAAGTAGCTCATAAGTGGCGAATTTAGGAGAAACTCCTAAAAATAATGGGCGTGTCAGTCTTAAATTTAGGACTCCTATTTTTTTTTTCTAAGAGCAATTCACAAAGTATTTTATCCCTAAAAGTAGCACCTAAGTCTAAGACAGCTTTAAACTCCTAAGTCACTAAGACTTATTCACAAAAAATCGTAAGATGGCTGCAGCCGACTTGGAATTGATAAAAGACATTGCTTAAACAGTGAAGGTATTAATATTGTCGTAGAATTAGCGCGGGATGCAATGACGCCTTTAAACAACGATGTGTCCCGAAGTGAAATGTTTGGAAACATAAAGATAACCTATTTGGCTTCGCGGAAAGCGCAAATGACGACACTGGGAATCATCAGTCAGCCGTTTAATTCATCAAACTATCAACGCACTGTAGACCCCACATCATCCAACAGTTTATCCAGTTGCCTTTGGACAATCGCCAATTACACAAGATCAAAGTAAATTCCATGGCGATCGCAGGAATGTCCAGTGACGGGACACACATTACAATAATTGCCCCATCAAAAGATGAGGACGTTTTCGCCCACCGTGGCCTGGATGTACCGATGACTCGTGCATTTCAACGGATAGCGGTGTGCAGCAGGTTTTTGAGAACTTACCAGCTGGATGCCGCTGGGGTGACAGTGGCTATTGGTCCTGGGACCAGTAGGCTTTCGCTTAGGCTACGTTTCACGTTCGTTTCGCTTGAAGGGCCGTATGTGCTGATATTTGAAGTGGTCAAGGGCTGGAAATATAATAGCCTAACAGTTTGCTGGGTGCTTTAATTATTACTGCCTTGATTACATGCAATTGCCATATTTTATATTAATCGCTTTCTTTTTCTCTTAACGTGCAAAGTGTCATTCCCGTTGGATGCACAAACTTGTCATCATGCGTGTGCATTCTGCTAACTGCACTGTCCATAACTATTTAATATGACTTAATTTGAAGCCTAGCTTATTCTCTTATTTTCAGTTGATATAGTGGGATTGTTAGAGGGACGTCACAAATGAGTTTTTAATGAGAGAGCCTGTCAACAACCAATCACCGTCCTCACCCCTTCTAAACTCGTGCATGAGAATCAGCCCTTATAAGGAGCAGGCAGGGCGTTTCTGTATGCATGGTGCATGAGAAAGCACGCTCAATTTAGGGCTGCCACTAACGACTATTTTTCTATCGATTAATCTATAGACTATTTTATCGATTAGTCGATTAATCTAAACGATTAATTTTCCTCCCCAAAAAAAAAAAAATCACCATTTCAGCTCCGTTCATTCATTTAATTTTTACATAATGCAGCACAAAACAAAATGTAAACAAAGGCTGACATATTAAAGCGCAAAACTGCAAGTTTAAACTAGCAACTCCCAACATGATTAAAAAAAAAAAAGAGGACTTGTTATAAGTCAGCAGCGCAACTCCAAAAGAAATGTTCTTTCTATTAAACCCCTTAAAGTAAAAGTGCAACATGTTTAAAGTGTAAGTGTGTCCAGCTCAAAATGTAACTCAAATATTAATATTATGTCAGTTAGAGATGTGTATGCAGCACAAAACAAAATGTAAACAAAGGCTGACATATTAAAGTGCAAAACTAGGGAGAAGAATTAGGTGTGATGTACGAGTATCACAACAGAAGTAACAGGGAACAGCGCTCAAGACATCCAGGAACATGAACGTGTATGGTAAACCATCCTGTATGCGATGATACGGTCCTCATGTTTTCAGCAAAAGAGGCTTTATAGCAAGGTTTAGTAATAACGGAGAATGTGTTCACAAGTTTATGTTCAGCCGTAAGAAAACAGAAACGATGGTCTTGGTCGCTGATTACACACTATCAGGTCAAGCTTGAAGAATCATATATTGTGAACAGTACAGAGCTTAAATATCTTGGCACCATGCTATCATCTATTGAACTCAAGAAGCTCATCGAACATTGCATTGCCTCCGCTGTTGCAAAGTTTGGAGCACTGAGAAAGGTGCTCACAGACCACCGCTGCCGCCATGATTTTTCAAAGACTGAAGCGTTGACTGAAGGCGACCAATGACTGGTGCCAAAAAAGACTGACGTCAGGCACGCAGCAATTACGTAGTGATACGGAAGACGCACATTCGATATACTGAACTGAAGCGTCAATTTTTGAACCGTATTGAATCGCATCGAATTGTTGTTTTATTAACATTCATCTTTTCCTGTTTCATATCGTGAGCATGTAACGAGATACTAATCGGATCTTCTTTTTCATGAGAGATTTGCACCCCTAATAAATGCCAAACATCACTTATCTCCTGGAGACCTGGGAGCTGATTCATGTATAAGACTTGACAATTTTGCTCTCCCGGATGGTGGCCATCTTGGATTTTGGGATCAACAGGTTGTCATAATGTCAAAATGATGTCAGAATCATCTTTAAGGTCAGTTTACCATAAAATGTGTCTTCATACATTATTCTGGGTGCTCTGGTTAAAAAGTTAAATGTGTATTAAAAATTACATATTCGCTCTACCAGATGGTGGCAATCTTGGATTTCAGGGGTCAAGATTTACCAAAAAAAAAAGTGTACTCATTAGGGCTGTGAAACAATTAAAATTTTTAATCAAATTAATCACAGTTGTCTGTGGATCAATCATGATAGATCACATATTTTTCTCTGTATATTTTTATGAGAAAAAGATGTATGACAAAAGACGGATGTATACATTTAAAATGTTTTCTTTTTTATTCATAAAAAACTAAAATAATGGTGCTGCAAATGCTTCAAAGCAATAATCTTTGCTATTCCATATTGGACATTAATACATCTAAAATGATGATCCTAATGTAATGATATGGCTTATCAAATCACCGTTTATTGCTCTCAGGTTGTGCCTTATGCATAATGTTGTGTTCTGTAATACTGTTCTATATTGCTACCACTAGGAGGCACTGTTCCGAAATCAATCCTAGCTAATTCACGTACATAGAGCAGAAGAAGAGTGAACCTCAAGTCACGTACTTTCATGCTGATGACAGTTCTCAGTAAAGAGTGTTAATATCATCCTGCTTGTCGTTATTCTGAAGCTTCACTACACCACACATACCTTGGGATACTCAAAAAGTTCATAATGGCATTTTGGAACGTTTGGTTCAAGATTGATACAGTATATTAAGCTCCTTGCAACTTCATGGCGTTTGCTATCGCTAGCTAAGTGTGCATCATTACAGACGGTAACATTAACATTTTGACAGTAACATTAACATTTTATTTAAACATTAACACATTTGTTGGAGAGACTAGTTATGTACTTGTAGTTGTTATAATACTAGTTGCCATTAACCATAACTGTTTGGGGGTGTTCTCTCTACTAGATAGTTAGCTAGATAGCATAGTTAGCTGCAAGAAGCTTCATTTACTTTGGAGCAGACATGTGTGTTTGTTGATCTTTGAGTTGGGAGCGGGGTCTCCCACACTGTTAAATCCACAGCCGGCTCCTTTCCTCCTTTGTTTTGGGCTTTAGAAATGCGGGGGAAAAACGACGTGTCACTCTAAAATCTCAGGGTACCTTGTGTCAGATCTACAAGTCCCGTATGAACACCGTTTCACCATGCTCATCAGACCTCAAGGTTGTCTTCTCTTATAGAGGTTGCTCAGGTAGGATTGGACGAGGGCCGTTCTAGGGATGAGTTTTGCGAACAGTCAATTGTGGGTTTATTGGAAGCTCATTCAGCACATGCGTTAAATGAGTTTAAAAAAATAATGCATTAATCATAACCATGTAGTGTAGAATATCCCAGTCGACCCCTTAAGGAATGACATTAGATCAGTCTCCCGAGACTTATCTACGGGGGGTTTGGGTGACTTCCAGTGTAGAAGATACATCTGCGGGCAATCAGAGATCTACAAGTCCCGTATGAACACCGTTTCACCATGCTCATCAGACCTCAAGGTTGTCTTCTCTTATAGAGGTTGCTCAGGTAGGATTGGACGAGGGCCGTTCTAGGGATGAGTTTTGCGAACAGTCAATTGTGGGTTTATTGGAAGCTCATTCAGCACATGCGTTAAATGAGTTTAAAAAAATAATGCATTAATCATAACGCGTCATTTTTTACAGCTCTAGTTTTCATACATTATTCTAGGTGCTCTGGTAAAAAAAAAAGTTTACAAGATGGTGCCGGCTGCCATTTTTGATTCAGCCCTACATGCCTACATTTTAGCGAGGGACATGGGGGCTAAATTTTGTATAAATGGTGTATAGAACTCAAATCAGTTGTCAAAACATATAAGCCAGAGAATGGTCAAGGAATTGAGGTTCCTGACCCTACTACTAGCAGAAATAATTGTGCTAATTTAAGCTTATTCAGAGGGCTGAGTATTTTCTTAGCTAGGCTAAGTAATTTCTATAGCTATTCTATTTAGCCACTTGGATAAGGCTAGGTCAGTTTTTCAATATTTACAATGATTTACCTGTCAGGTAAGGAAGGTGTCAATGAAGACATAGGTGTAGTTATCTATAGCGGGATCCCACCAGTAGCCGAGTGTAGCCGGCGCGGGTTGCACTTCCCTGACTACTGGGTTGTGTTCTGGTGCACTGAAGCCAGGAAGCTGACGTTCTTTTAGGCACTTTATTATGTACAATTTCAAAGAGAGCAAAAGTTTAGGATTCTATCTTCAATCAGAATCAGCCTCTCTCTCTCAGCTAAAATATATGCTATACAATACACCATTTATAAAAAATGTAGCCCCAATGTACCTTGCAAGAATGGCGAGCGCTAGCATACAGCAAAACAAAACACAAAGTTAGCTATGTTAGGCCTAAAAAAAAGTTAGTTTTGGTTCCGGTTTCCGACCGACCCTGTCAATTTATGTGCGACCCAAATTATTTTATGAGCTTGGGAAAAAAAAAAAAAAAACACAAGGCAGACTATAATTTTTTTAGGCAGACTATTACGTTTTTGTACAGCACCTCTTCATTCTGTACAAGGATGAGCGCATTTTCTCGTGAAAACAACGACTTCAAAAAGATCACATATAAACCGTATTATGATTCGTCCCTTGCGCCGGTAACGCGCCAATAGGATTGGCCGTACTTTTTTTTTTTTTTTTAAATGCCGTTACCAATGTTGACCAGTGACTAGCGGTGAAGTTCGTGGCTGCTGAAGCACCGACTCTTTCAGTGTCAGATTTACAAATATATGAACCCAATAGAGTAGCTTAAATCACCATTCAATTGGCAGCTTGCACATTGACAACTGGTTGTTTTTCATATTTCATATCAGCATTCTTTACACACACATTGTTAAGGTATCATATACAGTTGGCAGTTGCTAGCTTGTGATAAACTCTTGTTAAGATATGTGAACTCGTGAATATGAACGGTATCATACGAAGTTACACAGGCACCCTGAGGGTTTAAGTTCCCACTACAATTGTATAGTTAAATCGAAGATGCTATAACATCAGCTAGATAACTAGCTATCATTTCATGCAAATTGAACTCTTCCATTTAAATCGTTGAAGGTAACTCAAAGTGTCCTTAGCTAGTAAACTAGCATAGCAACTACTTAAACGTATCAACCAGGAAACAACTTCAGCTGGAAAGTTGAATCCCTCAAAATCAGCTCACCAATAAAAAGCAGTCTTTGGTTCAAAGTGATCACAACCACTTGTATGATGTTAAATGGCTTCGCATAGATATTAAACAATCTTCAGATAAATAATGTGAAATCAACGGAGCAAGGGCTTACTCTAATAACGATGTAATGTTAGCGAATGAGGGGTGAGAAGCTCCCCCTTGCTAATATTTAGTCTCCGCTGTTCGTCCAAAGCATATTCTTGGGGTTCCAAATAGCAATTTGGCTTTGAATGTGAGAAGACGATCGAGCTATCTTCTGTCCCGTATTTTGAAACAAACATTTTAGCTTCAGCATTGGTCTCCCACCATTATTTATATCACTTTACATTTCGATTGAAAGTCCCGTTTTCAAGCTCCCGCACGCCCCCTTCATTGAGGCAAAGATACTGCTTTTTCACTGCGGTTTTAAGATCAGCAAGTCTAATTAGCTTCTACACAGACGTGAAATACATTAACTTTTATATGGATAGAAAGGGCATATAATAAAGGTGTCTACAAATATGGCGGTGGTAACAGACAATGAGAAAGCAAAAGGCATGCACTCAACCCAGTTTGAGAGGGATTGCGCCATCTGCAGAGACGCAACTCGTCGCTGCCTCACCTCGCGTGTCTCCTCAGCGATTTTGATTATAAAAATGCTTAAAATAATTCGAATCCTACAGATATTACATATATACCATAGATCAGTAGATACATATTCATATTTATTTTATGTTGACTAATGTTCAGTGCTTAGTGACCATGTGTTTGGGTAATAAAACACTTAATAAAACACTCGTGTAATAAAACACTCGTGTATGTCTGTGTATAATTGTGTGCAACAGGGAAAAGAGAAAATTATAAACTCAAAATAGGCCTACTGCAGTTATTTTGCAGAAAAACATGCCCTAATATGACCTAGATTGCATCTCAGAGCACGTGAACTCTGGCTTTTCAGACCCCCCCGCCTAAAAATGTTTTATTTTCCCTTGCTACTACTTTATGAATCACAATGTTGCCAGCTCTGCACACTGGCCGAGGCCCTGTCAGATGATGGTATGGATTTTTACATGTGGGAGTTACATCCTGGAGCCCAAACATCAACTTTCATCTACTGTGCAGGTCAGGCTGTCTCTCTCGTGTGGTGATCCCATAGAGCTGGACTACTACCGGGCACCTTTTGGGAGGCAAGATCTCTGTGCACACTGTGGCGGGCCTCAAGGCAACACCTGCCTAGCCCTGTTATTGAAATTTAAGACGGTCTTGCCCTGCTGCCACATTTGTATTGGGGCTGGAAAAAAGCACATTGTGGCCAGACCCTATGGCAAGCAGAAATGAGCAGTGTTCATGTGGTTTAAAGAGGCCCTGCAGTTGTATTTTCCTTAATTTAACTTAAAGTGTTAGTGTTAGTGTTATTCAACCCATAGCCCTGTTGTGCGAGGTCACCATGTGCTGTCTGTGGGAAAACAATGAGAAAATGTGGTACAATATAGAGCGAATAGTGACCTGGAAGAGTTTGCCTAATGGGCCAGTTGGCTTTTGTTTCAGTTTCAGTTTTAATGTCCCATGAATAGGTTAGCTTTAGCTGACAGACCTCTATTTGCTCTCGGTTGTACCAATGTTTTTCCTACTAATAGCAGGCAGTAATGTCGGACAACAGGTCTATGAGACGCAGAACACCAGAGTTACACTTTATCTAAACAGCTTCGGAGTCATTCATGATTTTAAAACATTTTCCGGGTTGATTGGATGTTGTCTCGCTAATATACTGGGAGTATCCATTGCTGCTGTAAAAAATAAAAAATACAAAAAAAATCTACCTATCACTCGCTGCCACTGGAAAAATAAAAAAATAAAAAAAAATAAAATAAATTCCCTACCTACCCATGTCCTCAACTGACAACCAACAGGAACCAAACTTTTTTTTTTTTTAGGCCTTAGCAATCTCTTAAGCTCTCAAAACAGCAAAGTTCTCGACTAAATGTATGTGCACTCATCATGAAACACATGTACAAGTTACCATGTGCACTAAAACTAAAGTAAGAACACATATATTTCAAGTTTACATTGCACTGCTGTGTGGACACGTACCTCTCTCAGCCAAGTAGAATGCAGACTGAGAAAGGAACGCGAAAATGCAGCATATAGCCATCACCATCCAATAGAGGGTGCACTTACACAAGAAATAAGTCTCCCAATAATACCTATAAGCTACCATGAAATGGCTGAACAAATACAGGATTTTGGTGAAAATACACGTACTCTACGCTCTGTTGCAGCATCTTTGAAGGCCTGTGGAAAGCTCAATGTTAAAACTAGAGACTTGATTGATATTATACACAGACCATCCTATGTATGCTCTGTATATTGTAATTAAAAACTGTCCCTATGTGATGAATGGTCTGGAAGATATCAAAGTTGGATGAAAACCGATTTTGTGCAATTTTTGGCATGTTATAGCAAAACAAGTCCGAGCGGACAACAAGATGCGTCAACTCAACTCTGCCACCTTGTGGACACAGGAGGGAATTACAATTGAAAGAATGCGTTTCAGACAGGCGTTTCAGACCGACGGACGGACATACCCTCTTATAGAGATGCCGGACGCATCTAAAAAATGACAGCATTTACCAACATGAAACTAATTGTTTTGGAAAGATTAGATATTTGTTCTCTAACATATCCGTCTGATTGTAGACGCATGTACATTTACCCCAGATGCTGCCAGAGAGGTATGCAACTCTTTACAGGTTATGTGTGGGTTGGCTTTTACCTGATTTATTATTCTTCTGGTGCTTCTTGGTTATATAGTTGGAACTATATATATATATACATTTGTTTATTGCAACACATAATTTCAAATAGCATAGATCTTGTACAATTAGATGTGTAATCATCTTTTTTTTTTTTAAACAGATAAAAAAAATGAAAGATATACAAGAAAGAAAGCAACGTATACAAAACTTACCTACGCTCCCATCCCAAGTTGGTCCACCTTTTTCTGTCAATGTATCAAATCAAAGTATATGTATGCAACAGTACAACTGGTACTGCTAAGGAGTAGGAGTCGTAGCTACATTATCAAAATATGAGAGGAGAGGCTGCCATGTAGTGTAGAATATCCCAGTTGACCCCCTAAGTGAAAACTTGATCTTTTCCAGTTTAAGGAATGACATTAGATCAGTCTCCCGAGACTTATCTGCTGGGGGTTTGGGTGACTTCCAGTGTAGAAGATACATCTGCGGGCAATCAGAGAGGCAAATGCTAAAACATTTAATTTCTGTTTACTAAATTGAGAGAGGTTCAAATATGGCAATAAACGGACAGGAAGTGATATCTGTATCTAGAGCCTCAGATATTATCTTGAAGAAGTTCTTCCAGAATCCTGTTAGCTTTGAGCACAACCAGAAGGTACGGGCTAGGACAGAGGGGACAAATGCACATCTACTACAGGCATCGCTTGTGCCCGGGAAAAACTTTGTGAATTTGGCTTTGCCTGAATGCAGTACTTTGAACTGTATTACGTTAAGACGGGTGCAGGATGAAGAGTAATATACTTGTCATTTTGCCCTGTCCCACCAGGGGCCTTGAAATTGGACTCTTAACTCGTTTTCCCACTGCTGTTTAACTATGAGCAGCGGTGAGGGGTTGGATTGAAGGATATTTGTGTATAACTTAAACACTAGGCTTTCAGGTATGTCAAGAATCTTTTGTAAGTCTGCAGGCAGAGATGGGAATGACCTGCAATTATCTTTGACAAAAAAAGCGAGCCTGGAGGTAGCGGAAGAAGTTGCCTTGGTGTAAGTCATGCTCATGGGACAAATTTTTAAAGTCAACAAAAATCCCATTTAAAAACAGATCTCATTCGAATGTGTAAATGTAGAGTCAAGTTTGGAAGGTAAAAAAATGTGATTATTGCATAATAGACCAAGGAGGATGAAATAGTTTAGTTTGAAGTGTTTCACTTTCAAGGTTGACAAGATTACAGGGTTTGAAGTATAGTTTATCTCTGAGAATAGTAAAGAGGAGCATGTCAGAGCTACCAGTGAGGAGGTGTGGCAGGAGATGGACTCACTCTCATACCACCAGCTAAGCTGGCACTATTTCAATTGTAATACCTGACATACAGGGAGTCTAAATTTACATAGAGGTCACTGAAAAAAAGAAAAATCTTGGTCAAAATGGAGTTTCTGTTTGTGGGAAAAGTTCTGTCAAGATAATAATGTCCCCATATTGTATACACATTTGTGCATTTTCCTCAGGAGGTGGAGAGAGCTTGGTTGAGCAGGCCAGTTCCCCTGCTACGACAGCAGGGAGATCTGTGCCAACATCATCTGGGGTAAGAAATTGGCCAAACGATGCACTCCCAGGCCCATGATCAAGCCTCTGATGCATAGTTGTGGCACTGAGGTTACAGCTTATGGCTACGGGGGTAATTCACACCAATTGACCCCGTCTTCGATATGTTTTCAAACTAAACATATGCTCTTGGAGCTTTCATCAATATAGAGCCTGGGTCTGCAGTTGAAAGCATGCCTGCTGTGGCATTCGACTCCCCCAATTATCTCCTTGTTTTCCTTATTGATGGAGTCAGAAACGATGGTACATGATTACGTTTTTGTAAATGTAAATACATGGAACGTTTTTTTTTTTTTTTCCTCATCATGTTTAGTCAATGAGGACGCTCTGATCTTCCACCACAGAGGCAAGCAGAGTTCAGGGGACTTCCCAGAGTTCAAGGCAAGTCTGCGTGCTGAGAGCTGCGAGGCCTGTGAGGGCCAGAGGATAGGAAGAGGGGTGCAGTGTGGTGTGGAATAACCTACATTGTTCTCTTGAAAGTACCTGGAGCGCCGCCAGGATATTAAGCAGGATGAAGTGTGGGAGGATACAGACAAATGTGTCCATCACAGGGTCAGCCCTACTGACATCACCCACATAGCTGTCTTGACAAGTATGCTTTCATGTTAGATGGCAGTACTAATTCCACGACATTGGAATTTTTGTGGTTCTTTGCTGCAGTAATACAAGAATGAATCCACTACAGAATTTGTTGTCACTGCCTTTTAGTGTAATGATACTGCAAAAGCACACTAATACATTGGCTGGTTGTGTGTCGCCTTTTTGTTACAAATGTTTTCAAAAAAGGAACTTGAACCCCAAAGGGAGTCTAACTGAATTCAGGGTCCTTTAATTCTCTTTAAGAGATGGCATATCATTTCAGGGAACATTAAGATGCACCAAAGTTTATTTTTAAAGACTAGTTTCCAGGGATGTGGTGAAAATGTATGAATATTTGAGTGCACTTAGTAGTACTTTGGTTAGGGCCTCTGAAATGACTTTATTGTTATATGGCTTGACTATGTTGTAATAAGCAGCATCGTAAAAGTGAATATGCATACAGTATAACTATAGTGGATTACAATACAGTGGATTTATGTAACAAATGTTTTTCAAATACATGTCTTTCTCTTTGCCTCTCAAGATTTGTTTTGCCATTATTGATTTTATGGGCTTTGTAAAACAATGGGATTAATGGCTTACATCAGGACAGATGACTGTTTTAAGTGTAAAGCCTGGTTTTAAAGAGTAATACTCACATTATCTTTTGAAAGCCTTAAACAAGGCATCACTGTTCACAGCTGTAGAGTGTATTCCTCTGTTGTACAGTGTATCACTGTTTCCCTCTGGGTGCTTACGTGGGGAGAAGGGGAGTGTGATTGTGCCTATTGACTTAAGTGTCTGGAGAGTTTCCAGACAAAGTAATACAATGCTCCAACCTAAATGTCATAGACCTTTGGATGAAAGTGTTTGTAGAAAGGCAGGGTATTGATGTGGTTCTGTGGCCTCTGAGAATTGTTATTATTTCAGAGATGGTTCCATAGGACAGATTAATCTCCTTCATACTCTCTTGTTTGTGCAAGGGATTCTTTATATTAGCTTCCCAGGGTGTGATGTCCAGGTCAATCCACCTATTCCCCTTACTCTTTCGCCACTGCAAACAGAACACCCTCAAGTCCATGGTTCTGCCTTGTCCTCAGGTTCTCTGACTAAATACACAAAGGATCACAAACCCACTCCCAACCCAAACCCACACACACACACACACACACACTCATTTCACAGTGAACTCAGTGTCTCTGTTGCATCACCACTGAAAGTAGCCTGTAGTGGAGTGCTGGTGTCCCGCCCATTAAGTCTCTTAGCCATGGGTAGTGTTACTTGTCAGCCCCTTTTTGAGGCCCATCGTACAGCTGTGTAGCATCTGCATGTCCTCTACACACAGACAGAATGTCACCAGTTCAAGGAGGCTGGGGTCCTAGTAAAATAACACCTCACAGGAGACACACGGCATAGGGAGATGTAGGTGAGCAGAAGTCTTGTTCAAGAAAATACATTCGATCAAAACACTGTCCTTCTTTTATTTATCATAAGTAATGACCTGTAAATGGACCCAGTTCTAGATGGAGTCAGAGCAGACTGCCAGCTGGTTGGGGAGTGGTATTTCTGTGGTTTGAATAATTCTGTCAAACATGAAGTGTGGGAAGGGGCCAGGAAAGAAATGTCTGAATCATTATGAGAATAGATTAGCAGCCATGTGTAAAGAGCATTGCTTCAGCTGGATTGAATCAAGACACATCAGAGTAATTTCATGTCAACTCATCTAGAAGTTTCCACAATGTATCTATCTGAGTTCTGTTTGCTTGGATCTAATTATTTGACTTTGCTGCAGTCATAATAAAATAATGATGTCAAAATAATGTGCAGTGGATAACTTGAAAACTCACTTTCTGAATAAAGAAAGGCTGGTTCTCCCGGAGTGACCAAGAGCTGCAGTTGAAAAGAGAAATGACCTACATTACATTAATGAGCGTTGTATGGAATCATTGGATAGTATATAAGATGACTGTCACAAGATTATGGGATCAACTCCCTTGTGAAAACTTTTCTGACCTGTGTGGACAAAGATTTGTAACTGTTCCACACACGCAAGTCTGCATGAAACCACCGTTAAGACCTCAGCACCACGACCTGGGGGATAGACCACATGAAAGGGACCGCTGGAGGAGTCTGAGAGATGGAGCAGTAACCTTAGAAATCCAGCAGGGACAAAAGCTCAGCTTCTACTTCAGAAAGGATCTTCCTGCCTCTCTGTTGTGATTTCAAATCCACTCTTGTTTATAGCCATAACTTTGATTTCAGTTTGACCTGTATTGATAATATTGAACATAGGGAAGGAAATGTTTGTTTTTTTGTGTGCATTTTTTGTTCTCTTTACATCACGATAACAATGAATAAATAATAACGTAATAATAATAATACGTTTTATTTATATAGTGCCTTTCTAAAAACCCAAGTGCGCATTTATATGCCAGCAAGTACTATACAACAGCAACAATAGCTACACATCATAATTGTCAAGGACAACAGCGTAATGAACCCCAAAGGGATGAATGGCACAGAGGGAAGATCGAACACAAGTTGCAGGGAGCAGAGAGTGTAAAACTATGAGTAGTGGAGTTAAAGAGATATGTTTCAGTTGGGCTTTGAATGTGGTGTTGCACAGAGAAGTTGCGGTAGGGAGCCTTTCTTTCATGTCTAGCGTGTTTGTTTTACATCCATGATTGTGCTCCTTGGCACAGATACATGAGGAAAAACAGCTGCAGAGTTTCATCAGCTGCCTGACTACCATGCTTCCAGCACTGCTTCTAACCACCTTAAGTTAGCCGACCAATTGAAACCATTAGTAAACCATTTCTTCATTTATTATTGACATGACGGGTCATGATTTGACTGTGTCCGACAGCCACAGTAGAATACTGCCCACAACAGCTGCACACAATGCACCGACTAATCCTTTCAAATCATTTCTTTCCCATCATCTACTTAACCAAACACTTACATTTCTATGTAGCATGAGCCCTGTGCTGTGTCCTTGAGAGAATGAAGAACAATTGTGTGCCCTGTAAACAGATTCAGATGTTACTCTGTAATTACTGTTAGCAGATTTGAAACTCTTGGTCCCTGCTTTACTTGAGTGACACTTGAGTGACACATGGTCATCTACCTTCCCGTCCACTGTTTTCATTTAGTGCACACTGTGTTCCATTTTCTTTCAATTTAGTGCACACTGAAGGAGAGCCAGGACTACAGCTATATTGCAGACCTCCAGAGTACTATCCTGAGGCGAAGGTGGTTGGGTACTGGGGGGATGCCACAGAGCAGAACCATGAGGCCTGATGATCCCCGTCCACATAGGGTTTTGTCAGGTGTCTCTCTCTGCCCCATACATACAGTGGGGAAAATAAGTATTTGAACCCCTACCGATTTCTCAAGTTTGGCCACTTGCAAAGTGTATTCTCAGTGAGAAACAGAATATCAACAAAAAAATTCAGAAAACTGCATTTTATAACATTTATGACTTTATTTGCATTTGATACAAAAAATAAGTATTTGAACCCCCAAGCAAACAGCAAGAATTCTGGCTCACAATGACCAGTTATGTGCCAAAGAAGCACACAGATTAGTCCTCATTAGGTCTAACAAGGTACACCTGATCTCAACTGGTGACGTTTATAGAAGAAATCTTCCCAAAGAATCATACTTCACACCTTCAACCTCACCACCATGGGCAAGACCAAAGAGTTGTCCAAGGACGTCAGAGATAAGATTGTAGACCTGCCCAAGGCTGGAATGGGATACAAAACCATTGGCAAGCAGCTTGGTGAGAAGCAGACAACTATTGGTGCGATTATTCGTAAATGGAAGCAACACCAAACATATGTTAATCGCTCTAGGTCTGGGGCTCCATGCAATATATCCCCTCGTGCGGTATCAGTGATCATTCGAAAGGTGCAGAATAACCCCAGAACTACACAGGGGGAGTTTGTGAATGATCTCAAGGCAGCTGGGACCACAGTCACCAAGAAAACCATTATTTTTTTTAAAGTACTACAGCACTCGCAAGGTCCCCCTGCTCAAGGAAGCGCATGTACAGGGCCATCTGAAGTTTGCCATTGCACACTTGAATGATTCTAAGGAGGATTGGGAGACAGAATGTGGTCAGATGATACCAAAATCAAGCTCTTTGGCATCAACTCGACTTGCCGTGTTTGCCAGGGGGGGGGATGCTGAATATGACCCCAAGAGTACATCATACCCACCATCAAGCATGGAGGTGGAAACATTATTTTTGGGGCTGTTTCTCTGCCAAGGGTACAGGACGACTCCACCGCAACAAGGGGACTATGGATGGGGCCATGTTACGTGGAATATTGGGCTTGAACCTCATTCCCTCATTCCCTCCCATTGAAAACGCAACCTTAAAGATTAGGAGAGGATCTGCAAAGAGGAGTGGACCATAATCCCTCCTGAGATGTGTGTAAACCTGGTGACCAACTACAAGAAACATCTGACGTCTGTGCTTGCCAACAAGGGTTATTCCACCAACTACTAAGTCATTTTTGTCAGTCAGTTTTGCTAGGGGTTCAAATACTTATCTTTGGCATCAAATGCAAATAAAGTCTTAAATGTTATAAAATGCATTTTTCTGGATTGTTTTGTTGATATTCTGTTTCTCACTGTTAATATACACCTACCATTACAATTATAGATCACACATTTCTTTGCAAGTGGCCAAACTTGTGAAATCGCCAGGGGTTCAAATACTTTCCCCACTGTATGTGCAAAAGCAAGTTTAAATTCCACATGGTTATGTCGTAAAGAGTTCCAAAGTGAAGGGATTTATGCCAGGTTACACATACCATCTTCAGGTCTGTCCGAACCTCAGAACTCTAAAATAGTTATGGTCACAAAAAGTCATGGCACATCCATGTGAAACACGTGGCTTTGTCACCAAACACAAACATAGTAACACAACAATTGTGAAATTATGCAAATGATGAAAAGGAAATTTCAAAAATGAATTCTATATTTGGCCATAATATTTATTTCTCACAATAGGTGTGACTTTGAAAACTAGGGCAGCATTTTATGCATTTACAAAAAAATTATCATAGTGATATAATTCTTTGACTAATGTGGGTGGCTTTTGAAATGCTGATATTACAGTTAACACTGTTGTTGTTATCAATGTAATTGTTATTCTTTCTGAAGGTCAATCACAGTAAACAGTAGAAGATTGGCAAAGCACCCATATGAGGCCAACACTGACCTGAGTTTATAATCAGCAGTTTATATATATATAATATGACTAGTCAAAAATATGGACACACCTTCTCATTTAATGTTTTTCTTTTAAATTTTCTTATTAGATGAATATTAAAGACATCAAAACTAACTGAATGGGGCGCACTGTGGTGCATACAGTAGCCCGACCACATTTGGGCTCGACGCCCATGGAGGACACGGGTTCGAATCCGACCCTGATGCCATTTCTCCTGTCCACTCCCCACCTCTTCTGCCTCTCATTTCCTGTCCCACTCTTCACTAATCTATCAATTAAAGACATAAAAAGCCCCAAAAACGAATCTTTTTTAAAAACTATAAAAAGAACACATATGGAATGGTGTAGTATCAAAAATGTCAGAATATGTTTTATATTTTAGGTTCTTAAAAATAGCCACCTTTTGCTTTGATGACAGCTTTGCACACTCTTGGCATTTTTTTCAGTTAGATTCATGAGGTAGTCACCTGGAATGTGTTTCCAACTGCCGTGTCTTTGAGAGACGCGGAGAAGGTGAGAGGATGTTTTCTGCATCTGTGGTTCCCACCGTGACGCATGGAAGATGAGGTGTGATGCTGTGAGGATGCTTTGCTGGTGACACTGTTGGTGATTTATTACAAATTCAAGCCACACTTAGCCACAATGGTGACCACAGCATACAGCTTTTGAAATTATGTTATTACTTTATATTTTAGGTTCTTAAAAATAGCCACCTTTTGCTTTGATGACAGAGCTTTGCACACTCTTGGCATTTTTTCAGTTAGATTCATGAGGTAGTCACCTGGAATGATTTTTTTTCCCAGAAGGTGAGAGGATGTTTTCTGCATCTGTGGTTCCCACCGTGACGCAGTGAAGAGGAGGTGTGATGCTGTGAGGATGCCTTGCTGGTGACACTGTTGGTGATTTATTCCAAATTCAAGGCACATTTAGCCACAATGGTTACCACAGCATACTGCAGAGACATGCCATCCCATCTGGTTTGCGCTCAGTGGGACCATGATTCGTATTTCAACAGGATAATGACCACACTTGACCTTACCATGGAGATGGCAGCCTCTGTGTTTTGCTCTCTTGTACTTTTTCTGTTTTGTTTATTTGTGCGGTATTCAATACTCGTTTCCTGCCACTTTAACCAGGGAACAACTACTGTATGCTCGAGAGTTCACTATACAAACATGTTTACCGGTGTTAACACACTAACAAACTTTCATTTTTTTTAAGATATTTTGGTCGGAGGAGCACTGTGTCAATGGCAGCAGTGGTGCCTGTTTCAGTTTGTTGCCATGGAGATGACAACAAATGCGGTCTTCAGCACTCCCTTTCCTATCACTTTCACCAGGGAAGACCTACTGAATATCCGACTCCACAAACTTTTTCACCGGTCTTTACATACCCATAATCCTTTTTAGAGATATTGAGGGATAGCAGCACTCTGTGGAGCTTGGACAAGACTGGTGTTGTCTCACCTCAAAGTCATCACAGGCCCCCTGCTGGACCCTCTGCAGTTTGCCTACGGGCTAATAGGTCAGTGGAAGACGCAGTAAACATGGGACTGCACTACATCCTGCAACACCTCGACTCCCCAGGGACGTATGCAAGGATGCTGTTTGTGGACTTCAGCTCAGCGTTCAACACCATCATGCCAGAAGTCCTCCTCACCAAACTCACCCAGTTCACTGTGCCCGCCTCCACCTGCCAGTGGATTACGAACTTCCTGACAGACAGGACGCAGCAGGTGAGGCTCGGAGAAATTAGATCCAGCACACGGACAGTCAGCACTGGTGCCCCCGAGGGATGTGTGCTCTCCCCACTGCTCTTTTCTCTGTACACAAACGACTACACCTCAGGAGACCCGTCTGTTCAGCTCTTGAAATTTGCAGACGACACATCAATCATCGGCCTCATCCTGTCTGCATGCAGGAGGGAAGTTGAACAGCGGCCCTGTGGTGCAGTCGCTACAACTTGGAGTTGAACTCGCTCAAAACTGTGGAGATGATAGTGGACTTTAGGAGGAGTCCCCCCCCATCACTATCCCCCCTCACCATAATGAACAGCACTGTGTCTGCTGTGGAATCCTTCAGGTTTCTAGGTTCCACAATCTCCCAGAACCTATAGTGGGAGCCAAACATCAATACAGTCATCAAAAAGACCCAGCAGAGGATGTACTCTGTGCAGGGGCGGTTTTAGGCACGGGCGACCCGGGCAGCCGGGGCGGCACTTTTTCATGACACGTGGGGGGGCGGCATGAGCACTTGAAAAAAAAAAAATCATCTGGGCTGCGAAGCAAATTGGCAAATTGGCGCCCTCTGCAGCTGCAGGCGCCCCTGCTCGCTAAAAAGGTGCCGCACATATCCTGGGTGAGAAGGGGGAAGGGGAAGGGGGCGCGGCGGACAGTTTACCTCTGGGTCTCCCAAATGGAACGGACAAGGGGGGGAACGGGGGCTCCACTGTATAGAGCAAAACGCTAATGCAATAAGTGGGCTGAAGTCCGTCACACATTAACTTTCTTCCAAATAACGCACATTCATAACATTATAATTACAGGTCTATGAGCTCGGAGGGAGTCTCGCCTGGGGTGTAATTTCGAACCGCCACTGACTCTGTGGGTCCCTGAAACCTGCTCATATGCAGCTGCTCAGCAGAGCTGTCTGCTGGAATCAGATTCCAATTTGTTTATTTTTTCACGGTGGTCTCTATCGGTCACAGTGGTCACTATCGGTCACTTGCAATCATAGTGCCGTAAATTCTTGCTGCGTCTTGGTTGGGTGACTGGCAAGACTACGAGTTTGACCCTGGCCAATCATTGTTCACATCCTTGCATGTTATCGGGGAGGACTGTCAAGAAACTGTCAATCATGGCTACAGAAGTGCTATGTGTGATGCTGGTCTTGTGTTCAGGAAAGAAAAAGAAAAATTATTGTGGACCCATTCCTGGGAGTCACGTAGAGGACAGTGGGCTGTCTATCCATCTAAGAGAGCTTGAGGTAGTGTCTATGTAAGCGTTTATGTCAAGAGCGTCATGTAAATGTAGCCAGGTACCACATTTTTTGAATGTACACATAAAGTCTTGTGGAGGAAAAGTGATTGGGTTTTGAGAATTGTATTCTCTGCTGAATGAAGATACAAATATCTAATAAATATCAGGTGGTTTCACTATAAAAAAAGAAAAATACACCTGACAACAACAGTATCATCCCTCTTTCTCGTTGCCATGTTTAAATGTATGCTAGAGAACACTGTTATCCTATTGGTCGATGCTCGAACAATGTATAAGTTGTCACAAAATTCTGTCATGTTAGACTTTTGTAAGAGTGTCGTGGGGCGTCCCAGGTGCCACATCGCTGTTCTTGTGTCGTACTCCATAGCCCGCTCATCGTTTGGCATTGTTCCCAAAATTCATGTAAATACAAAATCATATCAAAACCAGGCTGACTTCCCAATAGTCTGACAGTATGAAATGTTAAAGTTATTTAATAAATTGTGAATTTTGCAGGTTATTCTATGGGAGCATGTTAAGGCCTTGGGTTGCCGAAACAATAAGGGAGGCAGAGGCAAGCAAATTTTGGTCAAACAACGGAATTAATTAATGAGCCTCCCAACAGTTCACGGAAGCAGCTCCTATAAAGGCCACGGCTACACCTGCGGGCCGGGGGAAGCTCCTCAGTTGATCAAAACGGCCCCCGCCCACATGCACACCTGAATTCAAGCACTGTGGAATTTATTAATGAGCTTGAATTAACTTTTTCTCCAAAAGGACAGCGGAACAGTCAATCGTGCAGTTCAAAGAGCCTCCCAACAGGTCACGGCTCCTATAAAGCTGCTCCTATAAAGGCCACTGCTACACCTGCGTGCTGGTGTAGCTCCTCAGCTGATCAAGAGCAGCCCCGCCCACATGCACACCTGAATCAAAGCACTGTGGAGCAGTCATTCAGAAAATAAAACAGAAAAGGCCCAGTGGCCGTCACAGAGCAATAGAGATTCTGAGATGTTCCCTCAGGATGCCTTTGACAGCAAACAATGCTTGTGAAACGTTAAAGCATTCACTGGCCAATAAGGTAGGACTTTCCTAGTTAATATTCAAGAGTTCTCTCCATCCATCCCTGCAAAAAGGACGAATGAATATGAAGAGCTTATCTTGAGTAATTAATGTAAAATATGAAGAGCTTATTGTCAGTAATCAGTGTAAAATATGAAGAGCTTATGGTCAGTAATCAGTGTAAAATATGATGAGCTTATCTTGAGTAATCAGTGTAAAATATGAAGAGCTTATTTTAAGTAATCAGTGTAAAATATGAAGAGCTTAAAGCTGGAAAGCTGCATAACCAAACAAATACAGATGTATGAAGTCATGTGCAGGCAAGATCCCATAATCCTGTTCTCTGCACATCCTGATCACTGAGAAATTGAGCACACAGGCACCACGCTCCACCCTCTCTTCTCCCACAATTACACTCATTTGAATCTGCTTATGAATAAAAAAAGGCCTGGGCTAACCACGTGTTCCGATTTAAACAAAATGACAAAAGCAGGCAGCAAATCAACCAAAAAGGAAAATTCAGCGAATTCAAAGTCGCTCTTATCCAATGTAAAGGCAAGGAAACTACATTTATTTGACAATTTATCATCTGGCAGTAATAACTTAAAAAAAAAAAAAAAAAAAAAACATTTGGAGTGGCAGAGTGGTAGGGTCAGAGAACCGCATGAAATAATCCTCTGTCATTCTGGGAGTTGTGAGGGGGTTAGAAACCGTTTAAGTGGGAAACCACAGTATTGTGATGGGCAGTTTCCAAAGGAACCGCACACTCTCTGGCCCACTTACATGTTGATGGGCTGAGAATGCTTCCTATTGACAAAGTCATTATACCAATGTACAATGTCAGCCAATGTAGGCAGATTAAAGTGAGCTTGTATGCACTTTCTAAAAAGTAGCAGGTGTTAAATGATCTATGTAGATTCTTTCTGGATGTCCTATAAAATTGCTTTGCTTTTCTCTTGTTTTCCCCATGCATCAGGCCATGCCCCGTTCAGAGATGTGTTGCCCCCTGGATCTTTGCTAATCATAGGTTTCTTTCCCTTCCTTTCAAACCCCTCCCCCTCCATGCCAAAACAGAGACAGAAAGATGGCATTGAAAGGCACTGACATCAAAAAAGACTGGCAGCATAAAAGAGGAACATCAGAACAAATAAAAAACTATTTGGGGGAAAAATGTGTTCTCTGCTGGAAGCTTGGATGATTGTCTTTTATTTCAGTGCCCAAAGTAAATTTAAGCATAAGTGTTTCAATGTCAATAGTTTTTTTTTTTTTTTTTAATCAATGTTATTTAATGTTTTGACTGCCAAACATTATGTCTCTGAATTAGCTCCATACACATCCATATCCGAGGCTCTGTTAAACCCACAAATGTAATAACTTCTCACAAACATAATAAACCACAAACATTATTTCTAACAGGCATTTAGTATGTTTGTGGGTAGAATACATTTCTTTATTCCAGAAAATATTTTAATATATGGTGAAATCCTATGTTTGTCAAAAAATCATCACCATGTAATGACATTTCCTGACCATCTAATTCCTTTCTTCAGATTCTTTCCTATTTAGACTGGTTGAGTGTTGTGTCTATTAGGCTGTGTCAAGTTTATAGAGGCCAAACAGAAAAACTGAGAAGGCACCCATTGTTATTGTAATTTTTATGCTTATGTTTGTTGATCCTCTCAGCTGTATATTTGAGTGCACCCACGTATGTGTGTGTGTGTGTATGAGTGTGTGTGTGTGTGTGTGTGTGTGTGTGTGTGTGTGTGTGTATGAGTGTGTGTGTGTGTGTGTGTACACATGAGATTTCCCTCACTGGGTTTGGGTGGACGATTATCTCACTACATTGAGAGAAATGCATCTGTGCAGTTGGTGCATCTGAGATTTATTTTAAAAAGGTTACATTGTTGGAAACTAATGTGTGGGTACTTTTTCAAATTCAAATACCTCTTTGGAAAAGACCCCCAAGGATCAAAACAACCGGTCACCCTACTACCTTAGCATTTTGGAAGCCAATTTGAGAGCAGAGGTGGTGCTTCATGTTTGTGGTCTGAAAGAGTTGAAAGAGTACAGTTAGAGGCAAAGGTGTTATTTACTAGTTTTTACTGGCACTGGCTTGTAAAACACATTGTAGCAGTATGACAGGGTTATCATCAAACACATTGTAGCAGTATGACAGGGCTATCATCAAACACATTGTAGCAGTATGACAGGGTTATCATCAAACACATTGTAGCAGTATGACAGGGCTATCATCAAACACATTGTAGCAGTATGACAGGGCTATCATCAAACACATTGTAGCAGTATGACAGGGTTATCATCAAGTACTTTGAATCTAAGATAATCTGATACTGTAGTGCCGGTCAGGCTGAACTGTAGCCAGTCTTGTCTTCATTACTAAGGCTGGTGAAGACAATGCCAACACATCTAGAGGGCAAGGCTAAGAAGCGTAATGTTAAAGTGTTAGGATTCACTACATGTATTGATTATTATATCTTTCAAAAGACGTTTGAAGACTGAAAATAAAATATTCTAAAGACTATATTTTGAGTATTTGTGATATACTTTTACAACTGATGTAATAGGTAAGATTTAATACTGATGCAATAGGTAAGATTTAAAACTGATGTAATAGGTAAGATTTAAAACTGATGTAATAGGTAAGATTTAATACTGATGTTTATAACCAGGTAACTTAGTGATATTTTTGCCAGGTGATTGGCTTTCCCATATTGTTAATATAATCTAAATGGGAATTTTACCCAAATCTTAATTTTTTCAAAAATGTTCCTGTTATTATCAACAAAGCCGTTTTCTCCACCTTGTATCCATATAGAACTGTCCTAAAATGCTAAAATCTCAATTTGGTGTACAAGATTATTTACAATGGATGTACCTTCCATGATTCCTGGGGGTGGGTATAAGATGCAACTGGCAATTATGACTCTCTTCAAGCATACCGCATAGGTAATTCTTTTCAGTTTCAGTGAAACTGTAAATTGCAGGGCAGGCTGCTTTTTTGAAGTAAGCAAACAATGTATGTGTGATCTCTCTGGCATGTATGGTTATCATTGAGGGTTTAATTTTTTTGTTTGGACAAGATGGCAGGGGTGTGCACATACAGTATAATTGCATGGGCTGTACTAACATATGTTGACAGCTGACCATGTCTCTAATTGAGCTGGTTGCCCACCCCCTCCACAGCAGGTCTCAAACGGTCATTATGCCGACCTACGTGGAAGCAATGTCAAGTACTAGTGCAGAGATAAAGGATGGAAACTAAAAGCAAAATAGAAATAAGACATTAAAGATAAATAATAACAAGAGCATGAGTGGAGCTTCCCATTCCTCTCCATGGGTGACAGAAAAACACAGCATGCTCTAACACGAGGGAATGAGTTTCAATGTGTAGAATATTTGTCTTCGACTAGATGAACATGGATTTACTCATAAGTATGAAAGGCCTCATTCAAACACATATAGGGAGAAATGAGCAGGCTGAACAGCTGGGGACACTGTATGAAGCCGTTAAAGTGATTCATTGATCTCCAGTAACATTCCAGGGGCCCACCAGGCGCCCCCAGTGAAATGGCCCACACCAGGGGGTACCACACACAGGGAGTACACTAAGGAGTTATATAATATTAGAGAGATAATTCTGAGTGGTCTTGGCAAACAGCCATACAGAAAGAACCACATGAAGATGGAGGCCTTTAGAAAGGCCTGCAGGGTGTTCACACAGTGAGATGATCCATGGGCCTCTTCTTATTGTAGCTTACTGATTACAATAAAACTTCTAGATTCCTGCATCAAGTCTCCGGGCTTCTGATTGAAAAAAGGTGTAGTGAGACGCTGTGTCACCCCTACAGTTACTCTGGTAACTACAAAACTACCACTACTTCTCAACCTCTACCAATCTACAAAATGGAGGTATGAAGTAGGTTGCATTTGCAACCAACTGTAGCTGCCTACAATGTCTGTCATATTGCAGCTGTCTGTCCCTTTTTCTATGAACTGATAATAATGTCTTTGTCTCATATATAGAAAATGTATCGGCTTGAAACACATGTAACAGTTATCTCTCTTTTTATGGATTAACACCGTGAATGTGAATGTGATTGTTTCACGAAAATGTTAAGCAATAGTGATCGACATGCAGAGTAGGGTATGTAAAATCATCTGATATTTGAACTATTATTATTATGGCTGATACATGAATGATGTGTGGCAAAAATTGTAGAAACATTTTTGATTTCATCTGCTGTGTTTGCATTTTCTGCTTTTTCCCCTCTCCTTCTCCTCTTTCCCCTTCTGTCACAAGCCCTCGGTTCTGCTTATGGTTTTTTTCGTGTTTAACAGGGAGTTTTTTCTTGCCCCTGTTGCCATTGTGGTTGCTCAAAGGGGGTTCAGGCTCTGGGCTCTGTAAAGCTCCTTGAAACCATTTTATTGTTTTGGTGCTATATAAATAAGTATATGTCATTCATGAGAGAATTTGGTGTCATATTTCTTAAATTTATGATAAAAATGATAATCGGTTGGCAACCCCTACATTTTACTTATTTCATGGAAGCTCAGACCATCTTTATAGGAGTTTGGCATCCATGGAACTGGAACCCCACTCACAGAATTGCTCTGTATTTTATTAATGCATACCACCAAACATTGAAATGTATTCATGGCTATTAATAATACCCACAATTAGTACAAGCAAAACCCAATTTCCTTGGGGACACAGAGTGGGGGCTTATATTGAGACATACCAGCATGTGTCAAGACAGTACAGTAATTGGATGGGAAAGACAGGAAATCCTATGTGTCTTCAGCATAGCGACGGTAGGAGAAGCTGTGCAAGAGAATAAAAGCAGGTGGTGTACGAAGACAGGGGGACCAAAACAGATACCCCAATGTAAAGATAGTGAGAGCTGGATACTCACGTTTGAGAAGTAGGACTTCAGTCAGTCATGGCTTGGAGCAGAGATGCCCAGCTCAGAAGTGAGGACAGAAGCGTCTGCTGGTTTACTACAGTACCAGTAAAAAGTTTGGACATACTTTTCTAATTTCTTGAGAAGGTTTTTCTTTACTTTTATTATTTTAGTGAAGTGAGGACAGAAGCATCTGGTGGGTTACTATGTCAAAGGCTTCAGAGAAGTCAAAGCAAGATCAGAACAAAAGATTGGGCTATGGCTTCTCCAGGCCAGGCTTCTCCAGGGGGCAGTGGCTGTTCAGACAGGCAAAGATTTTAGAACACAGGAGGTCTAGTAACACATAACAGGTCACACAAGACAGATACAAATAAAAACCCAGAAGCGTCACAAATACATGCTTTTCCTGTATAGGAAAATAGTTCTAAGAGAACAGATAAGTCAACCCTGGAGTTGTACAATCTGCAATCATACAATCAGTTACTGGATTCCTGCTGAAGTCCACAAGTTAATGTTACAGGGCATCTTACATGAATGGAGTTCTGGTGTAGGAGAAAGCACCCAAGGACAAGTAGATTCAGAGTTCAGGCAAAGTCTTTTATAAACCCAACATTTTGTAACATTTGCAAATGGAGTATGGGAAGGTACAAGAGTTAATATGTAACCTTAAGACATGTGAGGGGACAAATTAATGTCCAAGACTAGCTTATCTGGCTGCAGAGTGAGAGTATTCAAACCAGAAGAATAGGGAAAGGACAGAAATCAAATGCAAACCATGGTCATATGATTGTTTCTAATTCTATTGTTGTGGTGGAAGAGTGTTGTGGTTGATATGCACCACCATGTAGACAAACAACAACCAACTTTAGAACAGGGCTCTTGAAAAGACAATGGGTTAACAGCATAACCATAGGATGAGATCAAATGAGTTATTAGTACTAGTACTTATTTCACGGGTATGTGTACTGATGTCTATTGGGCTACAAGGGGGTTACCCTGGGCTGTGTTGATTAAGTGCGTTTAGTGAGCTAATTAGGTATAGTGCAAGTTAGTTTATCTTCTCAGTCAATGTTAACTACAAGGACAATTGTCTTTTTTTTTAACAATCTGTTGCTTTTATTCCATCCTTCTAGAAGGAGACATCCCACCCTTCGGGCACATGCGTCCTATTCCCCCTTTTATCCCCCCTTTTGTCTTCTCAATCAGTTAAAAAAAAGTTTAGGAGCAAGCGTCTACTTGCCGCCCACATGGCAACATTTTCAAATCAGCTAGATTGGAAGCTGATATATCTTATTGCAGCCTATATAATGAAATAATTATCATTATATATCATCATTATATTAACGTATTACAGTGACTGAAGTTGATGTTTTCAAAGAGGACCTATTTAATTAGCTGAATTGTTAACATAAGTTAATTAAAATAAATTATATGTAAATGAATGACTGTAATGAATGTAATGTGAAATGAATGTAAATAAATAGTGCCTATTTCAATATACCATACATTTTGCTGTAATTAAGCAGATAGCAGCATTTCAGTATTTATTTATGATGGTTTAATATATGCACTGTGAAGTGACGTGTGTTGTTCCATTCTTTTTTTGCAATGCAATGACCATAAATAGAGGTTAGTGAAACAGTGAAAACAGGAAACAGAGCTACATTTTAGAGAACCCACAAGGGTGTTCATTATGAGTCTCATCATTATTATCCCACAACTCAACGAGTGAAGCCTAATTGGTGTTGTCTGTCAGTAATGCTATAGCTCCCTCTTCAGAACAGCATAAACCTGGCTTTCCTGGACAGACTGTGGGCTGCTGCCACTAACGGAAACGAGGGATTAGGAAGGCAGTATGAAGGATGTCAGAACCAAGAGCCACAAGAGGAGGCTGTGTTATTGCCTGAACACATGCACAGCAACACTGAAGACGAGTCTGGTGAGCCAAGCCTGGGATTTACTATAGGGCTGTAATGTCTACTCCAGACAGAGAGCACATTTGTAATGTCGTAGGTTAAACATTGATTCATGTTTCCCATATTCGGTACTACTCAGTCAAGCTGAGTGAAAAGTAAATATGATTTGAAGCACTTGGAAATATGCCCTAAAGAATGTCTTCTTGGACACCGGTTCATCCAGTTTGTCTGGGGTTTTTCTTTCTCAGCAATGAGGAAGAAACATTGGGCCTCTTGTAGTCACTGATTATATGAATTGAGATCTGAAGGTGTCCAAAGTTCATGATCACTTACATAATCCAGGAATGGGAATTTAATGTTACGGTTAAATGCTTTAACCTTAATCTTAAAAAGCTTACGATACTGACTTGATCTTTTCATATTTAAAATAGCCTTGGACGGTTTTGATTCTGTCACCGTTGTTTACCCTTATTAGTAATAAGCCAAATAAGCTAGCACTTGAACTCAGTTATATTCTTAATCATACATACGTAGTAAATCTTCAGCTTAGTTGATTATTTTTTTTTTAAATATCATGCCAAGCACAGCTGAATCTATCACATAGCTCCACTTATTTCTTATACTTTATATTTCAGTGACTTCTTTCAGTTCTAAAAAAGGTTCCATGTGTTTGATGCTGGGAGTTCCCTACAGCTAAGCACATTCATAAACTGACAATGATCCAAAACCAGTTCCATATGTTGACCATTTCTCAGCTTTCTACCGTGAGATGTTTCTCTTCCGTGGTTGTCATGCAGACGCAGTATTTGTGCCTCCAGGCCAGGCGCATGGTGAGGGTGTGGGAGAAGCACGGCACTCACCTTGTGCCTGCATGTCTTCCAAAATCCATAATGATACATTACGTTTGTGTACTCAGCCCCAGTTACACTAAAATCACAGAGAGGAGATGTAGCATTATCCACCACTGAGGTTTGGGGTTAGCCAGCCATTCCCAAGCTCTGATGTCCTGTCTCTGATTGCCAAAGACATTGTATACATATCTCACTCCAAGCCGAGGCAAGCTTTCAGCTGGATGTGCCTCAGCATTCTCTGCTCCTCACGGCAGTGACTTGGGGCTGTCCGTCTGCAAGATGTGGATTATGTTTCTGTTATGCTTCTCATCCCATCTGTACGTTGCTGTGAGCACAGACTTATCAGGCCCTTCTGTATTGCCTCTGTTCTGTCTGTCAATATTACCACAATGATTAGGCTCATAGCCTCTTACCACTTGCCTTACTCAATTTCCTGTGTCTTGGCACCATCTCCCCAGTGCTATTCGATAGGCCTTTTTCAACCAAGTACCCATACTGCTCGGGTTTGTCGTAGAGGCATCCTTTTGTTACTCAGCTGCTCTACCCACTTAGCGTGTGGTTGGTTGATCAGGATGCCACCATTTATGGAGCAGGGTTGACAGAGGGGAAGTGGTGTGGTGTGGTGTAGACAGATGCTCTCCCACCCCAGCCAGCAGACAGCTCCACTCCACGTAATGATTCAGATGAAGCTGCTGCTGCTGTCGGTCCTGTAGGCCGGTCAGGGGGTTCATTCGGGACTCCACTCCTACTCTGACTCCCTTGTCCTTCCATGCCCGTCTGTCCCTCCGACTTCTCCCGCCCATCTTCCTTATTCCGGAAAAGACTCCAGTTTCCATCTTGAGGCCACTCAGTGTTATGATATTATTATATGTTTTTCTTAGGGGCTGACCTGGAATGGACTGTGATGAAGCTTTTCAGTAATTTTCCCTCACTGTGTCTTTGTGGAAGATATTGTAAGTGCAATGGTGACTTCTAGCGAGCCTATAATCTTCAGAGTCAATGAGAGGATTTCAGCATGACATGAAGGATGTGTCCTAATCGGTCATCTTGATTTTGAAGATGTTTGTTTAACTTTTCCATGTGTTATGGTTTGTCCTCAGAGTGAATTGAATTTATAGCTGACATATACAAAGAACTTCTGTTTTGGTTGTGAATACTGTTCAGTGAATATTAGATTTCCTTATGTTCCATACTCTTTGTGTGGGATATTTGATAGCATATGGCTCATGTGGTCATACATTATGTGTAGTATGAGAAAGGAAGTGCGTAAGGGAAAACAAGCTCCCTCTCTTTTGTATATTCTATTGTAAGCCCAATGCTGATATGCTGTCAGTTGATGCATTTGAGTAATTTATGCAATGTTTCATAATAAAACAATCCTTATACACCAGAACATATGCCGTCTCTTCAATGTGGTGTGTTGTTCAAGAATACTAGTCCAATGTTTTGTGTCTGATTTCATCTATGAAAGGGTAGACTACATTTGGATCATAGTTTCAGCTGAAGTATGGAACTGGCATGTCATCATCATCATCATGCTTTTTGAATCTCTCAGAGCCCCAAGGCCTAGGTCTCCCCTACCCCTCTATAACATCAGCACACTAGAGTTCTGTACTACAGTACACTATGCAGGGATAGGTTGCCAGGGGTTACAGGGGGAGCCCCTCCATCTTGTGAATTGATGATATGTTCGTTTGGTTGTCCCAGTAAACTTTGAATTAAGGTACTAAAGCTGAGGAGCTTAGCATTCTGTAGAGCACTATCACCAGAGAGGAAGACTAAAGATCATCTGCATCAGGACAGAGAGTCACAGGTCGAGACCGCAAGGACTTAGAATGAGCACACACCACAATTGTTTATGTTGTAACAGTGTTTAACGAGACAGGAAGTTTGGAGATAAGATCTGGTGGTAGGTGCAGTGAGTGGGTATAGCACCAGTCATCCAGAAAGTCAAAACTATGTCATAGCTCCTCCACTTCGCGTTGTGGCTGCGTTGAACACGCAACCTTTTCTGATACCCGAAATGCCCTGTCATCCCTTATCCCTTACATACGTACATTCCGTTGATAAAGAAAGCCTTTTCAGATGATGACTATGCAGCAACAAGACAGGGAACATTGCACTAGTGAAGAAGCTGCAAGGAACTTCACAGTTTGAGGGGCCCTAAAGGAGACTTTGAAGTGAGACACCTGTCAAAGTATCTGACTCCGAAACCGTGATCAAGAAAGGTGGAAGGATTTTAAAATATATCATTTGAATGTCCATTTGAGTAGAATGTCTTTGACAATGAATTGTCTACACGTTGGCCTTGGCTGAGTAGGTATTACTGTGATTATGGTCATGGAAATGCAGCCAGCACATCAGTTCTATTACCCTGTGTAGAAGAGAGGCTTTGATTTTAGGGGTACACCTAGATTCTGACTAAGCCTTAAAGAAACGTCTCTCAGAGTTTTACTAGCTGAACTTTGTAAGAGTTGAAACCACTGATTTTAATTCAGTGAAAGCCTTGTACGTTTGTAAAGGGTCAACAGCAGAGCACACGAAAACAAATGATGAGAGTATTATTTAGACTTCCTGATGAGTTGTTTTAAGTCTAAATAATTCTCTCATCATTTGTTTTCGTGTGTTCTGGTGTTGACCCTTTAAAAACGTACAAGGCTTTCACTGAATAAAAATCAGTGGTTTCAACTCTTACAAAGTTCAGCTTGTAAAAACTCTGAGAGGAAGGAAACACCCAGCATGCAACATTTCATTTTTTATTTAGTATATAAAAATGAAAGGAAATTAAATCGATATCTTATTTTGTTTTTGCATTTGTTTTAAGTGACAGAATATAAAGTATGATCTTTTAAACCTCTTACCATTTTGCTTGCTTCAGCTTATTAGAGTGAAAGCACTCTGTCACCTCTAGACTTCAGCTGATTAAATCTGACTCACGATGGGCGTGTGATCATGAGGAAATGGAAAAGGAAAAGGCTGTTTAATCTGGTGATGTGCGGTAGGTGAGTGCAGGTGGGCACACATAGCCCAGGAACTCTGCCCATGCCGCAAATCATGTTGATCCAATCATCACATCCTGCTGCACGAGACATTCCCAGTGCTTCAAAGCTAAGAGACCATGAACAAAGAATCCTTTTCACTCTCAGTGAGACAAGAAACATAGAACAGCAGACACAAAGGATTCAGGGTCCTGTTTGATCACCAATAGAACATGAGCCATGGCTTGTTTTTATTGAAACAGGATCAATCACATCACAGGAACTGGCATCACATAAACTGAATTTACATCTTGGGTTCTCATGCAAACCTCCAATACTCTCTTGGTAACGTGTTGCTCACTTGTTGCTTGTGTGTAAATGACCTATGTTTTGCTTCCACTACATTAAACCTAAAAATGTCATTGGTGGTAGGTCAAATGTGTTGGATTTGATGCTTTACTTGTGATAGAGTACACTTTTAAAGACAGGTAGAAGTCTCCTGTGCTCAACAAAGCAGCATCAGAAATGATCTCACACCCATCTGGGGTTCCAGACTATATAATGAAAAAGCCCCCAGCCCCCCCAAGAAACCAGCAGAATGGGTATGCTAGCAAGACCCTGATTACCTCAACAACAGTTAAGGGGATTTCCCGTGGGTGGTTCCCCTCGCGCATTAGGTCACTGCATACCCATATCACCAAAGAATTTGGAGGAAAATATAAAAATGATACACCCAAGAGATCTGGAGGTTATTAACCACGGGTGTCAGAGAGCGAAATAAATTGATAGGTTTAAATAATCCTTTTTGTTCGTATTGCATAAGCAGGCACTCTATCGATCTTCTTAAGTTCTATTTATTTGGTTTATTTATTACTAAAACTGCTACCGGAGAACAACTTTAAACTCCGAAATATTAAAGTTGAGTCTCGGTTCTCATAATTTCATTCCCTTTTGCCTTGCTCTGCTGGCTGGAAGGTTCAGGCCCTTCTTACTGTTGTTAAAGCTTTACTTGAAATTGGATGATTTTGAAATCGCTGAATGTCCATAAAAGCTCATTTTATTCATGCATTTACTGTTAGTGACCCTCAACTTCTTCTGAGCAAGGATACTTTGTATTTTCTCGCAGAAAATGTTATTGTTGATTGTCTTTTGTGTTGGTGTTATTTTTAACTGTTTGTTTTTTTGTGTTGTAAAAAAACTATTGTTATATCTATCTCAAGTACAATGCTCAAATTGTGAATAATAAAATAGGGCCCAGGTTTTTAAAAGATCAAGTAAAAATGTAATTAGGATAAAGCCGAATGTGTTGTTCAGTTATTCAGTCAGACTGTATATACTGTGTAGTGTGTTTTCATGTGATAAATTGAAATATTAGCACTGTAGGAAGACAGGGAGACTTCAGGACAACAGAGGACCTTGGAGTGAACTAGGAAAGTATGCCAGCTGCAGGGCTTGAGCATGCCGAGATTTCCACACTCAACCACAACTGAGTCACTCTACTTCCTGGGGAAAATCAGCTCCACAAGGCAGGCTGCGGAGGCACGCCTCAACTGCTGGCTGACAGCGCTGACAGTGAGGTTTTTACACTAACAAACACATAAGCAATCTTTTTCTTTGTCTCTCTTCCACACACATCGGCATTCTCATACAAAACATACACAGAAACATCAAGGGTTGCTCAATCACAACACATTATTGTATCATTTAATTAAAACTGTTATGAGTACTATGGTACTGCAGGAGACTCGTGCATTTTGGGCCATTCCCATTAAAGATCAGCTATGAAATCAGTCAGAAATCAACTTATGTTTTATGGTTTCATGGCATTCTGATTCAAGTGAGAACAGTAGAAAATACCTTTATTCCGTTTGTGGTCTGCAATCTACAAAAAGACAAACTATCTTTCAAAGTGATGAGTGCCTCTCATAATAGTTATTTCAAAGTATTAGGGTGAGAAAGGGTTTGTAGGGCGGGCTACAAACCAACGATCAGGCAGAACTTTCCCCAATCACTGAAGGCGGAGTCATGGGGTAAGAAACCGAATCATGACAGCATATGTCATATAAATCTGTCTTCAATGAGGCCTGAGTTCACAGGTACTATGTCAGGCCGACAGATGCAGAGGTGATGAGATCTCTTGGCCACAGAACCATGCTGTTCCTCTATCCAGATGGATTCCTTCTCCAGGACGAGGGATAGAGCGAAGAGCTGACACCACTGAAAGGCCTCCATAGCTTTTATGATTTAACACTCCAGTTATGGCCGGGATCTTTGTTTTTTTTTTTTTCATTTCCACACTAACTGGCATTTTGCCAGAGTGAAGTCATTCCTCATGGAACCTGCACAGTTGCAAGACTACAATAATATTGAAATTACAATAATATTGGTCCTTTTTTGGTCTGGCAGAAACACAATTCAACAGTTCGGCTGCTGGCCTCTGAGACTCACATCCCTGTCCCAGCAGACTTCTGTGGAAAAAGCCTCAGAGGGTAAGGGCTCTAACATGGGAGAGAGGATGTGAGATATATGTTTGGCCCTGTGAACCTCCCCTGCCTTGGCTGTTATTCAGCAACCCATCTGACCTTTTTTTACCATCTGATCTGAGACTGCCTGCCTGCCTGCCTGCCTGCCTCAGTTCCTGCTTAAGGAGAGGAGAGGAGGAGTGGAGAACACAGGAATCACACCATGCTGGAAACCACCAGGACACTGTTCTGTGGCCGTGCTGTGAGGAGACCCAGCGAGCTGAGAGCTGGGTAATTAAAGGCCAGGGTAAAGCTGGGAATGGTTTACAACATCCCCATTTGTATCAACATCAATGCTGTCAGTGACCATTCATGTACTGGAGGATTAGCATTACTCTGTGAAAGTCAAGGAAACAAGGCTGGTTTGGGCCTCGCCGTGTAAGCCAGAACTGAAATGAGAAAAATGCTTGTCAGCTCCCTAAGTCCTCCTGTCTGACCACGTGTGATGTGTTTCTTAATGTATGTCTCTAATGTCATGGCCATTGAGAATAAAGGATGCTGGATTTTTAAGCTTTGCGTAAAAAGTATCGAAACAAAAACCTTCTGACTGCCCGAAAGTGCATGTAGGTTATTGTTAAAATGAATGCAAAAACACCATAAACAATTATAATGAACCCCAAAAAAAAGTTCAACTTTGTTTTCGTAGAGCATGTGGCCAGAGAAACTCAGAGACTTAATTTAGAAGTTACATGAAACAAAGGCCTGACCATACTGTGGTCTCCTCTCTGTCTCGATAACATCTTCCCTGATGCCAATGAACCTCCAGCCTATTCTCATTTATATCTAGCATAATCACTTCAGGAGCCTTTGGGGAGGCCTATGGCCAGCACACAGCCAACCCACTTTCACAACACAGCTTCCAATAGCTGTGACCTTGTGTTGGAGCAACTGTGGTATCTTACCAAATAGGGTCTCCGAAGAACAGAGGGTCTAACTCGACAAAAACACAACTATGTGTTTTTACTCAAATGATTCCCCTCCATTACGTCCCAAATAACTTGGAGCTACCAAAATCGTCTCATTATAACTTCAGTATGCTAAGGTTTCATAGGGATCCTGACTCATAAGAGCTCTTCTCTTCCTGCACTGACTCCTGTTCATTGGTTTACATAGAGGCAAGGGTTTCCGGGGACAGTCCCTGTTTTTCGTTTACAAAGATAAAAACATTACACTGTTTTGGTGAGTGTTTACGTGTCTGAACTGAAAATGTCTCCGGATTTTGCCTCAGAAATCAGGTCACCTCAGGTTAAAGTCTATTATACTTTTATACACTACACAGTAATACTCTGTTCAGCCATCTCCACTAGTTCATGCAGAGTTCATTGAAATACAATTAGGCTAAAGCCTTCCAGGTACTTTATTTCTCAGACTATTAACCGGGCTGTATACAAACCAATTTTCTGTATTTTATGTAATTGCCATGCCACGTCATTGTGGTTTGAGCGCTACTAGCACATTTAAAAGTTGTATGAAGTAGGGATGAGCATTTAAAGCAAAAAAACTACACCATCACTTTCAACTTTCCCCTCATGCACACACATACAAACACAAACACACACACACACACACACACATAACACACACGTACACACACAAACAAATACCCCATTCCCACTCACAGTGAAAACAATTTCTCATTTAGTGTTATGATGTACATAATGTGGGAATGGATGCTAAACCTTTAAGTTCATTAATCATAAATTGGTACCCTGAACTATAATCTTGAATCGCAACCATTTAATTTATGTGTTGGACCTCTCCCCCCTCATTTACAAATCTACGATCTACTACCTCCCTTTTTGATTTGTTGTGAAAGGCTGAGTCAGTGACAAGGCATGCTGAGCCAGCAACAAGAAGATCAGACCCAGTTACTGACTGCGGAATTAGTCTGGTATATCCTGTATGATGGGCCATACAGGTGTCTTATTACATCATGTGTTTGGTGTGGTCTGACTCCTGTAGGCAATCTAAAGGTATTAAACATGTCAGGTAAGCACAGGGTGGTTGGACTGCTGTGAGTTGCCTCTTGCTGTGCGTGTACCCGGGACTTGGAGGGCCCAGGAGGCTTTCATGCCCAAGGCCCCTTGATTTCATAATCCATCCATACTCATTCTCTCTTGGTGCGGCAGTTACATTACACATCTTTACGTGGTACGTCTAGTTCACACTACATTGTGAAATCTTTATAAATACTTACCATCTTACTTCGAAGAACAGTCAACTGTATATGCCACTGACTGCTGTCTAAGCACACACAAACTGACTGAGGGAGATGTCCCAATGCATTGCACAGTATAGATACCGTCATAGAGCTCACAGTCTTAGATGTCTGTTCACTTCTGTCTTGTGTACCAGAATGACCAAATGTATTGTTGCTCCACAAAACCACAGAGGAATATGCAGATTATTTCGTAAGAAAAATATTTCTAATTAGGTGCAAATAAACAAATCAACACTGCATTAACAAAGACAGTTAAATTCAGCTGCCATCATTGTGAAATATATTATTGATTATTTCCACATTTGCATCTTGATTCACCCCTTGTTTGTTATTCTGGTTCAGTTATATTTGGTGTGCACATGTTTGGTATTTTAAGAGGTATGACAACCGCACAGTTTTTTTGTGTAGATGGCAACAAAAATGAACCGGTGGGTGTCTGAAACCCATGGGTTGACAGTTCTGAGTATTGCGATACACTTGTTGAAAACAGTTTTTGCCATGCACTTGTTGAAAACAGCTTTTTCTATGTTGTTGATAAGTTTCATTTCCTTTTTCTTATGATATATCAAATGTGGAGACATAACATTATGACCCAAAATGTTGCAGATGCTGTGATACTACAGTGTGTAGAGAAGTATAGAGCATAGAGATATTCCCCCTCACTGTTTTTGTAAGAGTATGTTTAGATTTAAATTTAAATAAAAAAACGTTTTTCTACTACATTCCTTTTACTCTCATGTTATTTTTGCTGAGGTCTTCTAGAATATAATTATACATGCCACTTTTGCCTCATTGTTTTTAGTAAGGTGAAATATACTAGAATGTCAAGGCATGGCAGACTACCTAAAAGAGTCAAAAACAGGCCTTAGAGTCTGAAGCGTTCACTGCACTCACTGCATTAGAAAACACAGTCTGAGACATGCTGAGCAGTACAGTAGACCTTCATTCTGTGACCTAAAATACTCATAATAATAATAATATTATATTATATTATATATTATAATTTTAGAACATAATAATAATTTTTCAATGTCTACACTCATACCTATGCATGCTGAAACTACATTTTGTACTGCAGTTGATGTGCTTAGTTGATTTGCTGACAGCATATTAAAAGAAAGCAAAGATTTGTAGAACTAAAAACCAGTGGTTTGGCTGCAGCTTGTGGTTCACTGTCTATGCAAAGACGTAACCGAATGGTGCCTAGTCACTGCCATCTCTCTTAGTCTAACCCCTTCCTATCCGCATGCGATGGGGATTGGGGAAGGAAGGAAAATCAGGACCATATGAATGACATTCCTTGTCGTCTTCAGTCTGGGTGTGTTTGCTTGTTATTGCTGGTGGTTTGGGAAGTCTGAGAGCCCAGCTGATTTAGGTCTAAATTTGACATGTGTTGGCATGGCCTCCCCTGAGTCATTCAGACCATCACTACATCAGAGGTCAAACAGGCACAGACAGCACATAGCCCTGGGGAGGCGAGTGGGCCTCTGATGTGAAAAAGCATTATCAAAATACATACTAACCACACACAGTTTCAATCAGAATATCAGAAGCAACCATTCAGCCTGTCTGACAATCTCACAATCAATTACAGACACATTAGCAGTCATGCTGTTTCTGACATAAAGCCTTATTTATGAGGAGCTGACGAGCTATGTGCTCCAATGCACATTAGCTATTGTTCTCTTCGAGGCATGATTTGGTATGTTGTAATATGAACTCATACGGGTAAATGATTATGTATGTCTCCTGTGAATATATCTCATTGTAAGAACAATGGCTCTGTCCTCGTGCAGGGGCACCAAAATATATAGGATAATGTTGGCATCCCCACACAGACGCCAAGTATAATAGAACTAAGGATGGGCGCCAAATTGTTCATACATTTTAATACTCACAAGGGCCGCCAAGATTATGTTGGTACTATCCCACAAGAGTACCAATTAAATGTTGGTGATCTTACCCAATTGGATAGACATCAAATATTCAACACAAAAGCAGACAAATTGTGGTGTCCTCCACAGTGGTCGAATAAAAGATCAGTCCCAAATCCACTTCATAATTCAGCCTCATTACTGGCTGTGTTAGCATAAAACATACCTATCTAACGTACCATGACTGTCAACTTTGGAACTGTGACTTATAATTCAATTCCATTGAAGGTCTTTGAAGCTCTTAATAGTAGAAGTTGGCAGCAAAAAGCTCAGCATATACAGTATATTCAAAGACATCTACTAAAAATATAATTAAAAGTAAATAAAAATACACCTAAATTTACCTAACTAATTAACTTAAGTGTGTGTGTGAAAGAGAGAGAGAGAGAGTGTGTATGCAAGTGTGCATGCTCATGTGTGCATGTCGGGTGCGTGCCAGAAAGAATGTGTGTGTGTTGTTGTTCTTCTTTGTAGGCTCCATGTATGTCCTCATGTGTAGCTATGTTAAAGGCCAACGGATGTGAATGTAGTCCGCAGAATATGACAAGTGCAAGGTTAGAAAAAAGAAGATGGTTAGTTTGCATGCAAGACCCTGCATCTGTGTGAAGCATTTATAGGCTTTAGGTCAGTCATGTTTCATTGTACAACGGGTCATCACCTTCATCACTGAACAACTTCTTATCTCAATGGGGAAAAATGTAACAAGATGTTCACACTGAGGTGCTGTCAAAATTAACAAAGTCATTTTTGGGATTCATTTGAAGTATTTAACACGTTAAAAATGTGTATGCGATGCCTGGCTTTTGTTATTCTGTTTTGTTAGTGTATATAATGGTTCAAATATGTGAGGGCATCCAATGTACACATGACACAGAACTTTGGTTTGGTAGTTTACTGAGCACTTCAACTAACCCAGTGGGCTGCACGCCACCTTCTTACTACCCACTGAGCAACAACAACAAAAATGGCCAACCATTCATAGAAATTAACTATTCCAGACTGTGAAGGGGATGTCAGCCCTTTCCAAAGAACTGAACTGTCATTGGGCATGTTTATCTTTAACAGGATGTCAAACAACTTGAATTCAATTGAGACGGGAGATGGGAGGGGCAGTTCCAACTGTATTGGCATCATAAGCCCAACTGCAACCTGTAAGCAGCTTGTCATGCTGTGACTTTGCACATTTGTATTTCAGAGTACATCATGTCAGTACAGGATGAGTCACCTCATCCGTGTATCAATGAGATCAGTGTTCTATGTTGTCCCGCTAGACTTAAAGCTGATGACAGAGTCCAACATGTACGGTTGCAGTCATCCAGAAAGGCAACAAACTGAAAGCCAATGTTCAGAGGTCAATCAGGAAGATGGTGAAGGATGTTAGTGTTAAGATCAGCTCAGTCAGAGAATCATCAAAAAAGATGTTTAAGCTTACTGCAGACCTATCCATGCCACGCATCTAGAGAGAAAAGACTGGAAAGTCTGTATTGACATTATTTTTAGTCATGAGAAACTCACTCAGGTTGATCAATTTATGAACCACATGACAGATACATTATATTAAACAGAAAATGTATAAAGTTTCAGAGAATTTTAAGCTTATTTTTAGATCCAACAATCCAATGAATGTTATTACCTCCAGCAAGGAGGTTATGCGATCGGGTCCGTTAATTTATTTATTTATTTGTCCGTTTGTCTGTCTGTGGACAAGATTTCTCAGAAACTACTGGGCGGATCTTTCTGAAATTTTCACACGAGGTAGATCTTGGTCCTGGGACATCCCCATTAAAATGTCAGGATGATCCGGATTTGTGTACCTCCTTGCTGGAGGCCAGAAATCTCGGATTGCTCTTGTTGGTGATGTTATTGGTCATCGTAGTTTCAGATGGTCAACAGTGGCAGCCCATATTCATACCTCAGAATGCATATGCTTATTGAGATGATAACAGCAACTCAACAAGACGGGGCTCCTTGCCATGCTGATGGAGGAAATGACAAGACTTCTATGACAGATACTTGGCCTTTCAGGTTGCATGACCTCAATCTTTTGCATTACATTGTGTGGGCAAGAATAGGGTATGGAGGCCTGTAAGTAAGTTCAAAAGAGGCTCTGGACATGTCTCCGTACAAAGTAAACAGGCCTTATATCCCCAGTATGAAAAGGTAAGGTGTCATCTTTCTTCTTTAGGCAGCCTTCTTTTCTGAAGCATATGAGATACCTGGTTTTTGTGTGTGTGACACCATACATATTAGCAAAGGGAAGAAAATATCCCCTGCTGTATTATTACATTAACTTCACCAGTTCAGTTCACCATTCAGACATTTCAGTATAATATGTTTGTCTGAATCTCATGACCACATAAATCAGGAACGGTCACACACATCTTTTAAAAGAACATGCAGGTATACAACTGAAAACATATTTAGAAAAGTACTTTATTAATTAAAATGATATAAATAAACATGTTATTTAACAACGTTTTTGGAAATATGAAGCAACTTAAAAAAACTAATATATTCTGTTTTTGACTGAGTATTCGCACACAGAATTGTCATGTGAAGATAAATACATAAGTTCCTCAACTGAGAAACCACTCATTTAAGCTTTCAAACAGAGGCACTGTGCAGGAGAGAAATATGCTGAATTGACCAAAAGAAGATATCTTCTGAAAACATAAACTATAGAATAGCAGAAAAACAAATGTACATGTTTTTACATATAATAGAACATTAAGTAATGATCTAATTCACAACTGTTCGTATCAAATAAATAAATACTTTTAGTGCATTTTCCCTTGCAAACTCAGTGAGGTACAAGGGAAAGAAACGCTTACATCTTAAATTAACAGTGTACCAAAGTCAATTTGGTTCCACGTATTTCTTAGTCAGTGATTTCAGTTGTTCCACTGACAAGAAGACAGGCCAGCTATCTTAAATCTTACATTTTGTAGTCTCCTTATAATGCAGGACAGAATTCCTTGCAAAAGGTGAGTCAAGACTTTTTCTGCCATCCTTTGGAAGTACATCCTATAAAATGTACCACTAACCCTGATCCAAGTCCAACAGTAAATGTGCCTCATTAACTCCTTGTGGGCAAAAGGCCACATGTATAACCAGAACTCATTAGTTCGAGAAATTCTCTGCAAAAAAGGAGATCCATGTTAAGATGTAGCTCAAATGCATGCAAGTCCATCTTGTCGAGAAATCTAGAAAAATCCCTCTCTCCTTTTTCTTAGACATGGAATCAATTATCACTTACTCCGTTTGCGATGACTTTTTAACCAATCTAGACTCATTCCCAAACCCATGGTCATTGTCAGTCCTGTACTCATACAGTCATATCCGTACATCAGACTCATTTCCAAACACGTGGTTATTTTCAGTCCTGTACTCTTACACAGTCAGATCCGTACATTTCCATTTCCATCCCTTAGGAAATGTGACAGTAGATCACATGGCTACATTTATGCCAGCTATATACTCTTGCAAGTGGACTACTACAAAGATAAATAAACCGATAACAAAGAACTGTTTAAAAAAAAAAAAAAAAAAAAAAACCTGGGGACTGATTCTATTATAGCCCTTGATAAAGTTCATCCATGTATTCATAGGCATGTTCACATTGTTCAATGGTTCTTGGGCCTCTCCGTGGTTTACTATGAAGGAGACATCACAACAGCTGGTTGCTGACACGTCAGGCTAGTCAGTGAAAATCATGAAAAACAGTGCTACAACAAATAACACACACCAGTACTGTACTTTGGAATTTTGATTTGCAAAAGGATGTGGCACCAGAGCAACTTTGCAGGTTGCTTTAAAAAAAAATGCGTTTAAACAGAGCAGGCTGTTTAACATGAAATTGAGTTTCTGTGGTACTGATAATTACTGTCCCTTAAAATGAATTATTCATTAACACATTCATTAACAGTGCCCAGTTTCAAAGCACCAAAGTAACTTCCCTCCGGTTCTGGGTCCAGTAACCATGAGTTTGACACATTCACAAAGATGCCATCCCCTTGACTGAGGTGGACCCCACTCCCTTGTTGCACACAGTACATATTGTAGTGTTTGTCATCCCACCTCATGGTACTACCACTCTTCATGAGAAGGCGAGGTCTGATCGTAGACTGGGTGTGCTGCTCCAGGTAAACATACTGGATCAACTGGGCGTTGCTCACATCTGGCTGGTCAGGAGAGGATCCTGCACCCTGGACATAGTGCCGAAAGCAGGTCTTGGCATAGACATAGTACAATCCCCCTTTCTCCGCCAGGATCCGCCCTTCAAGGTATCGGAACTTCTTCAACCGCCCATACTTATCATTCCATTTGATCATAACAGTCTTCTCGTCTTCTGCTAATGCAAACACATATATCACAAGACGTACAAGACATAGTGAGGTTCAGATCCTATTCTCTACCACTTTTGTGTTGTTCACACTGGGCTCAATATTTTTGCTGAGTACATGCCAGGATGAGCATTATATAGTATGTGAAGGTTGTGGGTAGTATGCCAGGTTAGACATCTGAGGCTGATACTTACTGTTGGAGAAGTCAATGGGTCCTCTAATAGGAAGATGGGCCTCAGGGATCACTTGTTTCTTTTTGTGGTTGGGGCATTTGTGCTTTTTCCTGGGATCCTTCAGGGCATCCGCAAGGTATGGTTCAGTTCTGATCTCCTAAAGAAGTGAAAAATTTAGGAAAAAGGATATCATGACCACACTATTATATCTATACAAATATTATATCACAAATAGGCAAATACCAAGAAAGTCTTTGTAGTTTTCCCTGAATTCATGTTTAAACAGTTCTATAAAGCATGTGGCTCTTAAGTTTTGCTTTGGTTTGAGTTCCTGTGAAAAGTAATGTTTTCAACAAGTCACTGACAGGTTTGTAATGCTACAGGTGCAACTTGTTCTCTCTTTACTCCCTGTGTGTGATGATGAGCAGACACACAGTCACAACACTCAGTCCATTTATGCAAGATGAAAACAAATAGCAATGAGGAGGATCAGGATAGGAATGTGTTTGACCTAAACATCGTTTCAAGCACGAATAAACTTCCCATTATTCCTCTGTGTGATTCCTTCTGTTGATAACTTGGTATTTATCAGAGGAGTACACAAGCTTTGAGGTGACATTGCCCAGATGTTGCCAAACAGCAAGATAAGTTAAATGTACGCTTGAACCACATTATAAATTCATTTTGTATCCTATGCTTTTGGAACTGCATAAATAAACCTATCCAAGGTTACAGGGAGCACTTGAAGATCTTGCTTGCAGAATTGTTTGGATTGTCTTTGCAGCAGCATTGAGACCCAACTATCCAAAAGTATTCAGTAAATCCCAAGAACAGAATGGTGTAATTCAAATCAATGCAGTTGCCCAAGTGAGGTCTGAAAGCCTCAATATGTAAACATTTGAACAAGATATTGTTTCGGTATAATAAGAAATGTTCCCAGTGATTAAATTAAAGGAAGCTGCATTATGTTTTATTGCTTTAAGGCCTCCTAAGAATTAAGATGATAACAGATTCAGAACTGCCCAACATACAAATCAAAGCTTGATTCAAAGAAGGTGCAAAGAAATACGACAGATTTTAGTAAATTCGCTTGTCATGCTATAGGTCTCAACCATCTATTTATGACACTCTGCGTACGTCCAAGCTGATATATCAGTTTGGCAATGACTACATTACAGAACAAGGTTTTGAATTCATAACGTGGAAAGCCTTGATGAAAAAACATGAGTGTTTCCCAAAGGAGATATGTGTTTCTTTTAATCATGATCAAATGGACAAGCATCTTAATAATTGTGTCAGAACAGCTGTACAGAAAATGGGACCAATGTGGCACAGGCTACTTAGTGTTACCAGATCTTCCTAGTATGAACTAGAGATCTATCTAAAAAAGCCAATACATCATACAACATCTAACAATCCAATGAAAATTATCGCGGGACAACAGAGGAATGTCAAAGTCCACTATTCTGTTACAATGACACCAGAACACACCTTCACCAATTATGAAAAGGAGGACAATGCATTTTTTGGTCACTGAATAAGCTTTTAATATGTTAATGTCTTGGAGTCAACTGAAAGGTTGGAACTTGGAACTTGTAAATGTTCCAGTTCCAGAGGTTGCAACAATGGTCTCACGGATGAGGAGAAGGCATCTGATTCTGGGGTTGACCTCTTTACAGGCAACCTGACCACGCTGGTTAGAGAAACATTCTAATGCAGCTGTGGTTTGTGCAGCCATGTTTACTTTTCTCTTTATATACAAATATGGGAAGCACTAAGCACATACTTAAGAAAGTTGGTGTACAAGTATTAGCATAAATCTCACATTAGCTGGATCTACAAATGCAAGTGTCGGTAACACTTTATATTAACTTTCACCCCATAGGCATGGTGCAAGCCCTGGCATATACTGCTACCGGCAGAGGGAAATGTTCTTTGAATAGGTGCTGAATGGTGTAATCTGAACAAACCCATAATTTGTATCTTATCAGAATCATATTTCCCTCAAACTTGGACCACTTTTAACATAGGCAAGGAGGATAACACACAGCATGTATGGTTTTGAAAGATTTACTGTATCCCTGCATAATGGTTTTACCCAAACTAAAACAATAATGTCCTGAAAACAATCAGCATCCTTTAACTCTTTGGCAGATCTCCAACAGTTTCTCCATACAGTTTCATCATTTATAGGGAATAACTGATGACAACCATACGGCTTATGGATTTTTGAACATTAAGCATACAATCCATCTCCACACACTAGAATCTGTTTTATGGTGTTTGCATATTACATAATGTAAGAAATGCCAGACACTGCATGTGTATATGCTGATCTATAAGCATCACTCACCTCTAATGGTTGGGTTGAGGAAAGATCTACCTGAAAAAGACAGCATATACAAATTAATATTTCTTCTCAGTATGCACAATGTCAAAACAGCAGTAAGAATGTTTTGTCCAAAACTAGCAAGCAAACTAGCCAAAAGCCAATAGACTTGCCTTTCAGACACCAACAGCAACACAGTTAGTGTACCCTGCATAGAGTAGACAAGCATACTCCCACACTAGACAAGCACAATCCCTCATCAGACTCGAACTTGCAACCTTGGGTGCTAACGTCTGTCACTAACACTTCTCTTAAGCTGTCAGGGAGTGAGGTTTACTCACTGAGGTTAACCCCTTGGCTACGATTTCACCCCCTCCGCCCCCCCCCAACCCCATAACCATACTCCTTGGTCATGACACCAATGTAACCGGCAGTTGGCCAATGGAGGGCTGTCAGTGAGCATCTACAGTGACTGTATTATATTATTATAGATCATAATAACAATCAAGAATTATTTCCTTTTTCAGAGAGTATGTAGCCAATGCAATACAACAGGTGCACCTTAGAGGTGTAAATAATATAGGAGCACTAGATACAGAAATGTACTGCAGGTTTAGGTAATCATATTTTCAGATGGCAAATGGGGCGAAGTGCGGGATTGGAGATTGCTGGCTGATGTCAGTAGACAACTTCAAGTTCCACAATGTACTGTGGTGACTGCTATGAGACCAGGGCCCCGTTCGGCGTAGGGCTGAAGCTCAGTTAATCAATTGTCCTTTTAGCACGTTAAGTTTAGCAAGCTGATTGAGAACAGGATAAATCGGCTCGTCAAAGGCTGGTCTTTATTTAAATCATGTGGTTAATGTCAACCAGGCTAAACTTATCAGGGCAATAGCATGTGCACGTCCTACTTCAAAAGGCAGGAAAGGTCGATCACCAAAACAATGATTTTCTAACGGTATAATGGTTCTAAACTCAGGAAAAAGGGCTCTTTTTTTCTCCGCTGGCGAGCAGGATATGAACATGAACGCTTATGAAAAATACAAGACCATAATCATGGCACAATTCAGCACCGCCACCGCTGTGAGAGCAAGGCAAGAAATGTTGTTTGAGGATGTCTTTTGGCTGATATCTATCTATGAATGCGAAACAGCAAGTGTGATCTGGGCCAGAGGTTTACGCTGCCGGTTAGAAACTGCAAGATTGCTCTCACTTCCTACATCGGTGTAGTTTTACATTTCGGTCAATGGGATTCCTCCCTTTTCTGGGAGGGTGGCAAGCTTATCCAGCTACACTTAGGTAAGCCTGCGTCTGAGCAGGTTAGTGCTAATTAATATGCCGAATAGGGCCCAGACATGGTGTTGTATTCCCAATGTGTGAGGGCATTGTTTACTGTTTTGAGTTATACGATGAAGATACGATGGAAAAAGTATTTGAAAGGAAGAAGACAAAGAGTGGTGAACTGGTAGTGGAAGCAAGGCAATAAGGTTAGCAAGCACACACAACGCTAGTGGAGATAGGTGTTGGAGGCTTTGTAGCCAAATCAATCACAACACTTTGGTTGGCTTTTGGTTTTTGAGGGCGGTCACTCAGAGGAGCTTTAAAGGAGCTTTCTGAGGCTGCTGAAAGAGCTAGCCAGTAGTTGTGGCTGAGGTGCTCGCAGACTACTTCGTAAAATAACCTGAACTAACACTGAAAACTTGTCGAGGTCTATCTTGAGGTGTATTTGTTGTTGTCTCTGGTGGTGGCATGTATTCTAACCCATCATGAGTATGGGGGGGGGGGGGGGGGGGGGGGGGGCATTGTTGAGCACTCTGGAGGTGATGTGGGCCTAATTCAACAAAACACTGATGAAGGAAGGTGCCTGCTTGGAAACCCCAGTGAAATGCTATGCATATTGTTGTTGTTATACAGATGCTCAGGTTCTATGGTTGGGCAGTCATGATGATGTGTTTTTAACACTTGAGGGCTACAGACAGCACATGTTGTACTGCAAAGGAGGGCCTTTACGGATCATGGGTACAACATGCGATGCATATTGCGGCTGTCTCCAGCCAGTTGTGCATTGTTGTTGTATCTATGATGACAGTTGTTATATTGCTTAGGTTGCTGGCTATGACTACTTGTATGTGATGGTGAGATGATGGGACACTGTGGGAAGTCCCCAACCAATAGCACAAGGAATTTAACATCTTTTCCTTAAACTTAACTCCTCTGGGTTACAGGAACACACCCTATTGTTTACACCGAAGACCCAGTAAACAACATAGGCTAGCAATTAATTAAAGTGTTCAAATTCAGATCAGACCAGGCTGTACTTAATTAGAAGATGTTCATTAGCAAGTTTTTACTTCTTTGCTTTTCCTTGTTTGACTATGATGATTCTATTCATTTCAAAGCACATCTAAGCAAAGGAAAGCCAAGAACAATGCTGAGACTTTTTTTTCCAAAGGGTGGGAGGGCTTAAACAAATTATCTTTCCCACCAAGGGCAAGAAAAGGCCAGTGTTTTCGTATATATCACTAGTGACCAAATAACGTGAAGCCTTCATGTGCAAATTCTGCAAAAATAATGAATCCAGCGGCAATATTGATCTCGCAATTAGTGTCCTTTTCAAATCTCTTTCTCTCCCTCGATTGGGACTTCATATAGCCTTTTGTCAATCGGCAAAACTCTGTCAGTTAAAAGTTGCTGATTTGCCATATTTCGCAAAGTAGCCTAGAAAACTTCAACAACAATCCACACTCCATAACCAAACATTAAAACACGGTCCCGGGATCTTACTATGCAAGCTCCGGCACTAGTTGCATGAAGAAAACCTAGACTAGGCTACTTTTTTAGGTCTGCATTGGCTAAAGACAAATCATTACCCTCTAATCATTAGATATCAAAACAACCCCAACAGTCGCATGTTTCATGACATTTGCTATTGCTATTGTAGGTTATAGACGATGATAGGCTAATTACCACCTGAAAGCTTTCGGTAAACACAACAATATCGCGCACAGATAGCCCTCTCGTCTTCCTTTCTTGAGACCTTGACGACACCCTTACGACCGCGCAAATAACATAGACTGGCAAAAGTCGTTCGATTGTCCAATGCAATTAAACTAACAACACTGTTTAGCACGTTAAGTTGGCTAAATATCTAGCTAGAGCGTTCACTGAATAGCAAATATGACGATACCATAAATCCAAGGCAACGTTTGAACCATTTACAGATATCTTGGATTGACTGAAAGTGAAACTTTTCAGGTGTCACCGAACGCTTTGGTATTGCGCCCATTACATTTTATGTAGAATCTTCGCAACCATGTAGCCTAGGCCTATGAACATAAGTATTTTGCCCCCTTACCTCGCGTAGATATCCAGTTAAGTGTAGCAAAATTGCAACACTTGACGCGACCTGCAACAATCCAATTACAGCAAGAGTTCCAAAAATAAGTGATCTATAAGTCGGCGCAGTACTTTGGGCAGCATGAAATCGCGGCTGACCGGTCTCCATTTCGAGATGGTTCCGCAGGTAACTACGGTATTCATTAGCTGCCATGAGCGCTTGTTTCAAATATCCTTCTGAGTGGGAGGAAGTCAGTAATGACCGAGAATTCATATAAACAGTGGGTGGGCAGTGTAGTTTGGCTCCCTTGAAGAGAGACAGCCAATCAGATTATAGTGGGTGATCTCTTCTGATATAGTACGGAGTGAGTGTAGATTTAACCTGAATGCTCTCTTGAAGACGTTTGAATAATATACGTCATTAGTATGACAATGTTTCACAGTTATTCATGAGTCTGGTCAATGTCATTTTAAGCCAAAACTACCTTGAAGATGTTGCAATGAAATGCTATAACTATATTACAACCACTCCTGAACAATATACTTCGTGAACTTAATGGGATGTAGGCTAGCATATAAGGCCTAGTTTGCTGACTTTTCATGTACAATAATGTGAGCATCTCCATGAAATTCATGTCGTTTTCTGTGGTCATTTAACATTCCATTGCCCTATATTTGGGTTTGGGACTCCCCAGACCATGACACAGAATCCCATCTCATAGACCTCCATCTCGCAATGCTTAAAAAAGTGGAGAAAAAAATCCTATATGCGCTCCAAAAAGTAATTGGTTCTTCCTTGGCCCTTCCTTCCTTTCTTGCTACACCACACCACCAAATCAGCCTGACAATCATAAAAATCAGTTTGGTAGTTTTGCGTAATCGTGCTGACAGTACAAACCAAACCAAAAACATAACCACTTTGGCAGGGGTAAATTTCACACTGCAAAGGAACCCAAGGTCAAGGACAAGCACAAGGAATAGAAATTCTGTTTGAATAACTATGACACTTTGGGATTGTTTTGTTTAATTCATTTATACAGAAACATGAAAGGCAAATAATCTAGACAATAGTTAATCATTGTCAGATAAGATTGCTGGAGGGAACTGGTTTTGTAGTGTCTGTTTCCGTATCCCCCGTAGCTGTTGAATCTTGTGACTTTTGAAGTCTCCTTATTTACCATCACAACCTGTTATTTCAACCTCCTAGCAACTCAATTTCATATGAATGTTGATTCCTGTTAGTATGCACATGCACACACATGCTTGAGGAGATGTCATCGTGTTAAAAAAGTTTTGTGAGTGCCCCCTCAGTGACCCTGTGTACATGGCTGCCATTTCAGAAGCTGTCATCCCATAGCACTTAGTAATAAGCCAGGAATCATTAGTGTACCGTGAGAACCCTTGTTTTGCAGTGGCTTGATTGTGCCCTCAGCTATTTGTGCAGAGGTTAGGACAGGAAGGTTTGGGTGGTATTTATACCCATTGTTTTGCCATGTGAGCTGTTCTTGCCCAAGCCTGGAGGTAGCTGAACAAGCCTAACCTTGAGTGTGTCAGGGAGCCAAAACCATTGCACTGTTGAATGCAAAATGACCAAAACCGCGGTCGGTCCAGCGCTCTCTCTCTCAGCCGTCGCCCTGCTGAGCAGGCCTCTCTGGTGGGTATTCTTAGCTCTCCCAGGAGATGAGCATCATACAGCACATTTGCCATGGGAATGCACAAGTGCCAGAAATGTGAACAGACTGCCCAATCACACTGAGGTATTTGGTATTTGAGGTAACAGACTGCCCAATCACACTGAGGTATTTGCCACCTCCTTCTGCAGACCCATATACTTATTTCATATATTTGAGTCAAAAGTTTGGTTAAAGCTAAAAATGCAAATGTGTATTTGCAACAACAGAAGCAGCTGATTTAAAGATTCCCACAATACAGCTGCTGCTGTTGTTGCTAATACACATTTTCCCTTTAGCTTTAATCTTTTGACTCAAATTTATGAAATAAGTATATGGGTCTGGAGAAGGAGGTGACAAATACCTCAGTGTGATTGGGCAGTCTGTCCCCAGCTTTTCAGAGGGAAATTATGTTTTCTAAACAAAGTTCGAGGAGGAGGAGCCCATGGGGATGTTTGACAGCGGTCATGCATCCCACTTCGCATTCCAGGACAATGAAACCTGCCTTACCTCTCCCTATGTCACACACTCCAGAGTAGCTCAGCCTCTCACCTCCTCCCCGTTCTCCTCCATTTCACTAGGAGATCATTACACCTTATCACATTACACCTTATCCTAGGGAGGGGTCAGCAGACAGCACTCATTCCACCTCGGCTACAGGACAACGACCAGCTAGCACGCTCAACATGCTTTTTTTAGGGTTTTAAGTGAAGCATCATTAAAACAAACATAAGTAGGGCAGGCAGTAAGAATACCCCCCAACCAACACATATTTCACATTTCAAAAGTGGGCACATGCACGCGACCTTTTGAGATTGCCCTTAGACCTACAGAATACAGTATGCGTTAATCATTGCCCTGCATAGCCACTGGAATGTTTATAAAGTATACATTTGTACAAGTATCCTGGAATGCTTATAAAGTATACATTTTTACAAGTATACTGGAAGGTTTATAAAGTATACACTTGTACAAGTATACTGGAATGCTTATAAAGTATACATTTATATAATAGGAATAGTATATACAAAATACAAGTATACATTTGTCAATTTGAAAAATAAATGTATTAGGGGATATCCCAACTTATTATAGATATTATATTAGAGTTTATCAGTAGGTTTGTCTGGGTGAATACAAAATAGTTTTATCAGAGCAGACACTAATGATTTGAGGTATATACACTTTGTTTCTGGGGAGATATCACTATCTGTATTGATTCATCATCCTGCAGATATTTTTTTTGAATGCATGTTACTATAACAACATAGATGCACGTGTCAAAATGTTCTGTGATAAACTCTCCAACAGTGACTATAAACAATGGGTGAATAACTATAGTAAATAGTATCTTCTGAATAACCCTAATGTGAACTTGGCAGACATATCTATTTGATAATGGCCTCTGTAAGACTGAACATGATCTAGTTTGGCTGAGGTTGACTTTGTGCCTGTGAGTAAAGAGGTTGACTGTGCCTGTGAGTAAAGAAATGCATTGTGATACTGCTGTGGTATTCTTCATACGTATGTGTGTTGGCTAGGTTTGTAATAATGTGAACTTGATACTACACACACACACACACACACACACACACACACACAGCTATATGTAAATAGTCTTGAATACATTTTAAGTACCTTCGGTAAATAGTTTGCTTCATGATTTAAAGCAGCCGTAAGGAGTTATCTAAAAGAATCAGAATTATATTTCTTATTCAAATTTGTATTAATTATTATTATTTTTGATGATAATGTATTTAGATACTTGATTCCTATTCCCACTACCCTGCTGCTTTGGCAATTGAATTTCCCGCACAGGATTAATACAAGTTTATCCTTATCCTATCCTAAAAGGCCAAGTGATAAAGCCAAGTGATCTTCTGCCGATTATTGTATCAATGGCGATGCCGTGCTTTGAAAGCTTTTCTTACATTTTAGCAGGGGTGTGTCGTCCCGGACTATAGTAGTACATAGTGCATAGGATTGAGGGCTCGAGGGGACGACATGTGTGTTTAACTATACTTCATATGGCTATATATACCATCAAAAAGAATTTGATGATACCAATACTAGTTACCCATTAAAACATACCTGAAAGTTGCTGCATAGTGTTGCCTAAGTGAACGATCATGTACTAGTTCAGAGTTGAGTTGAGGCCTTATGTGCCATGAGGCACGCAAGAGGCTAGAACCTGTTTTTTGATGATCCATCATGGGATATGGGAGTTGGTGCCTCTTGTCGGCAGAGATGTTGGTATGAGACATTCTTCATTTTCTTCAGTGTTAACCAAGCAGTCTCCAGAGACCCTTTCAATAGACAATTGCACATCCACAATCCCCTAAACATTTACGTCAAAACCTTACCTGCACCTCTCCGATCTGTCTAGCTTGAATATATCATTGCTGCCGAAAATCCGACTAGAGCTCTTTCTTTCAATATTCAGTAAATATATCTAATTTTGCTCAGCTTCGATAACATGAACATACATGCGCTTATAGGTGCATCTGGTGAGCACAAGCAATGAAACAGAACATACATTGTGTATAACATCCATTGCATTATACACTTCCAGAAAAAAATCATCCAAGCCACTTCTCAATGCTAAGGAGCCAAAAAAGAAAGCATGTAAGGATTCTTCTGAGTTTGTATACATCTGGATCATGCTCTACATCTCGGTTTCTCTTGCCCGGACTCGAACCACATTTCCTGATGATTGAAATCTCTGCTTAACTAATCGTGTGGCCAGATGGATAGGGTTCATGATGATATCAGTTGCAACTATGTATGCAAGTAAGTGTTTGATCTACTTTTGAAGTTAAAACTCATTGGAACTCTACACAGCAGTCAGCTGTGACAGACGTAACGACGCAGAAGTTCACACGGCCGGTTACACAGACAAACACCTCATTAAAGTAATCTGAACTCTACACAGCAATAAGCTGTGACATACAAACACCAGTTGCATATCAGGGTATGTCCACCAACATCTGCAGTGATTTGGAAAGGTTTGCTTTGGAGTCCTGTACACAAATCAAAGTGAACTGAAAAAAAGACCACATTTCAGTGATTTTGCTTTGACTGTGTATCCCAGATCTGTTGGAAGGCTGTCTTATTGCCCTCTGCATTTGTGGTGTCATGTCGTACGGAAAACAACTTGACTACTTGTTTATTTCCACAGGTTCTTGTAAATTATTATTTTGTATTACTGCCATTTGGCTTGCCTTAATAAATGTTTTAACTTTGCCTAGAGTAGGGGGCAATCTCAAAATGTTTCCAATCCTTTTAAAGATGTTTTTGTCAGCTGTGTGGCCAGTATATATATAAAGAATGATGGTGTATACACTCACATGCAGACTACAAACAAAAAGATGAACTAAAGAACAGGCTAAAAAAAATACCTAACATTTCAGTTCAAAAACAAGTCCACCCAGAAATGAAGTCACAGTGAGACGAATGAAAACAGTTCAAGGAGAGACAAGGTTACAATGTTCAACAACATGATTTCATTATAGTGATGTACTCCACAGGTTCCAGTGCTAACATGAGAAACCATGAAGGAGCCCAATTCAATATTTGCTGTTTGTAAGTAGTTCTTTCTCAGACATGGTTCTTATTAGTGATTCGGGAAAGCTCATGTACTCATTAAATGTTTTTTCTGGTTTCTATCACTGTAGTCAAAACAGTTAACTTTAGAAGGGAAAATTGACGATCCCACTTCAGAAGTGATGCTCAGTGATCAACAAAGGTCTTTCCTTTCTCATGTAAAAGCCTCCACCAGGATAAACACTGATGTTTTGAAGTGAGTCAGCTGCACCCCCTCAGCGAGGGGTCCCCACGCTGTCTCTACAGGCCTGAGACTCTGTAATGGTTGGAGGGTTTCCATGGCAAACGAAGGCCTTGTCTGTGGGAGAGCATGGGAGCCACCCACCAGATTCAGTTCATTTCCACACTGCACTCAGCAAGCCCAGCCCAGCCCAGAAACACAACACAAACTACTGCCATGCGTGTCGTCATGTTGTCTGGACATCCTGGATACCGTCACTCGATACTGTGCCGTGAGGTAAAACAATGCCTCATGTGGTTGCATGGAAACCGATGTTGAACTGCTTAGGAGGGTGGAGGTGCTGCAGGCATCTGGCCCAAATATAGCGTTGATAACTTGACTAATCTTAACGTCTTTCAGTGTGTTGTCAAACAACTGTTGTACATGATACAAGCTGTTTCTTTTAAGTATGTAGCATGAGCCGTCACACTGTCTTACTTTCACCATAATCCTCATGTGATGTTTAAACTTTTAAATGTGCTGGATATGTAGCAGACATTTTACCACACATTTCCCCGCATGAAGATGCACACAAAATGTTTTCAGAGCATGTGACCACAAGGTCTCAGATGCTTAGATAAAAAAACAAAGCATTACTAATGCCGGCTGGAGATTCCCCCTTATTACATCAACTTCCCACACTCTGTACTGTACGTCACAAATACCGACAATGTAGACTACTGTCAGATCAGTCTGCAACACAAGCGTATTTGTCTCTGCTGTAGGAAGTGATGTCATGTAGACAGGGTGAATCACACCAGACCCATAAGGATTGGGGATTCCAGTCCTTGACCAAACCTGTCTGATGTCAGACCACACCAGTCAAGGTAATGAGACACCAATTAGGGCTCATCTTGTGCTGACTACACCGTCATGTGTCAACCGCTTGTGGGGTTCACTGACCTGCATTTACCACTTCTGACATACGCTTCACAAGAATACATTATCTTCAATGACTCAATACAGGGAAGGATGTAACTCATAATCACACGGATGCCTTACTGTATGTGTCTGATGTATAGATCAACATGGATAAGTCAGTTATGTGTAACTTTATGCAGCATACAGCAAAAACACTAGAGGCAAATAAGACTTTGTTCTTACCCAGTTTTTACAAATGACAAATTAGTGCTATAACGTTAAATGTGAAGTTTCTGCAAAACACCATAGAAGGACATATTAGGCTAGAGAACATGAAAAAGGAACAATTATGAATAAAGTTACATGGAATAATTTAATGTATTTGTCAGGATTATACAAATACACAGGAAAAATAGAAGTCAGTGAATATAGTATTTGCCTGGTATAGAAGGATATAGGATGAGAGCAACACCACAAATAACAAAAATATTTACTTTATATAATATGAAGCTGGATCTAACATAGACATTCTGCTTTTGAATAACACAACATTGCAAAAAACAATCAGTGAAGGATAGGAATGTACACAAAACAAAGTATTAAAGCAATACAGTACACCAAACAGTAACAGGCTGAAGCCCTGGGTGTGTTTGCACATCCAAACACTCTCTAGGGACAAGCACTCATTCAGTATCACATTAGCGAGCCAGCAGGATGGGAGAAGAGATAAAGATCTCCCGCTCTTTGCATTGTCTGTTCACCATTCTGTAGCACTATACAGATATTCTTTCATATTACACAACTTCAATAACTGCTGAGAGTTCCGTTTCTATGGAAATACCTTTTTTTACAACATGGCCAACTCTTCTTAATATTGTAAAGAAATACTTTGTTTTTATATTTTCTTCATTTTTTAGAAGGCTCACAGATTTGGCAGCGTATAGATAAATAAAAACAACACAAAACACAGACACAACGACAATTATCTACCATGCTTTAGAGAAGCAGTTGGGGCCGACACTGGCTGGTAGATGTCCCTATAACAGCAATTAATAGCGATGATTCACTACACAGTACCAGTCAAAAGTTTGGACACACCTTTAAAATGTTTTGGAGAAGTTTTTTCTTTACTTTTATTATTTTCTGCATTGTAGATAACACTTTTCTTGTTTAGTACATAATTCCATACGCGTTCTCTCGTAGTTTAAATGTCTTCAGTATTAATATTCAAATGTAGAAAATAATAAAAGTAAAGTAAAAACTTCTCAAGAAATCAGAAAGTGTGTCCAAACTTTTGACTGGTACTGTGGATCCTAAAGCCATGCAGGAGGGGGTGCATGAGTGTGAACACCTAATAGTGAACACCTAAATGAAAGCCACTACACAACACCATTCTGCTGATGGCACAAAGCTGGATCACTTGGAGAAGGCAGCGAAGTCAGCACAGGCAAGAACGACTGACCAAAGATTATATACACATCTTAGATTTGAAAAGGTGGCAGTTGCCGGTGTGGGTTATCTAGAACATATTTCATATGGTGTTAAGGTGGCGTGTTTCCCACAAGAGACATCTTTTGTAGCCTGGACTGTATCTTTTGAACGTATTGTTACACAATACTTACCCTAGCCACAAAATCGTACATATGTTTAAAAAGTTCACAATACAATTAAGGTGACGTTAAGTTTTGGCCAGTAGAAAACTCTAAAGAAGATGGGGCATACTGATTGAGCAGAATTTGGGTGGGTGAATCCTAGGGATAAACTTAAGTACTATATCTGGTGGCGCACTGCCTAAAGAGAAGCAATATAGAGGTGGCATTCATATTCATGTCATAGTTTTCCTCTCCATGTGCAGAACAAAATGAATAGCTAAATGAATACATTTATAATGAAAAAATACACACACTCTTCCCTCACCTACGGCTATAAGCAGTGGTGCTAGAAAATGTGTGAACCCTAAAGATCCCTGAAACTGTGCACAGAAGACCTAAAAAGTGACCAGATCCTATAAAAATTTGGTTAGGATATCTATTCACAATAAATGGTGCACTTTAGCATAATTTATTATTTTATAATTTGGGCAATAAATAAAGTGATCGTTACTTAACACAAAATGACCAATACCATTTACTGGAAGGGAACAGTAATGGGAAGTAGGAGTTCTCAAGCTTTTTAGTATAACTGTACTTTCAATACTCATGGACATACTGCGAGTCAAACAAATCAAATCAAAGGACAAATCAAATGACCTTGATGTGGACGAATTCAAACATGCCAGTATCACATGGAATCATGAGATCACATGGAACTAGGGATTGTCTGTAGGGTATTCCAGGGTTGTGAAAGGCACAAAAAAAAAATGTTCTTATTTCAATAATACAGCAATTTTGAGTATGGTGACTGAAAGATTGTTTTTAAATTCTGCTTTACCAGACAACACCCTTCAGTCAATTTCACTCTGATCTTTAATTCTGCAATGATGAGAAAATGGGAGCCTCTTCAACTGAGGTTTGTTGGGAACGTCCCTTACTAAATGGAAACATCACCACAGAGGAAAGGTATGGTAGTGACCTCATCTTGCCCCAAGCTGTGCGGGGTTTCCTTGACAAAATAACACCACTTAATTAACAACGCGGTGTTCATTCACAGGAGAAAAGTGTTGGACTACACAGAGGTATGCGTATGTGACATGGAATATAATCATCAACCAAAATAGTGTTGGAAACAACAAGAGATCAAACAAACAAAATACTTTCAGTCCATGGCGAAACTCACTTACACACTCGCATGCTGAGCAATTATGTCAGCCATTTCTACGACACACCCTGGTGGTTCAGGGTGTAATACTCAAGACAAGACTCCCTACAGAGGAGGCCTCTAGGTTCAGCAAGCATGCTGCATACCACAGCAGAACACTGGGATTTGTGCACGGGCAACACCTCAGGCTGGAGCTCACTAGTAAGGTTAACTCACGCTTTTGCACAAACAATACAAGGTAAGCGATGAGGGAGTGAAAGCTAGGCTTGTTCTAGAAGCCACTGGAAGAGAGACTTGTGACCGTGCATCCTGCTGTCACCCGCTGGATCCTCCAGCTGGGATTCCTCGTAATATCTCATCAGGGCCTGGAGCAGCTCACCGATTCGCCACTGCCGCTCCTTCACCTTCTGCATGACCTCCGGAAGCTAAAGGAAAGAAAAGGGTAAAACACAAACAGTAAACACAAACAGTAAAAACAACAGGGATTTTGTCATTTAAGACTTCTTGATCCCTGTTCATTGCATTTCAATGATCGCACCTTTAAAAAAACGTACATAATACTTTCAGACAGCAGTCATCTATGCAGAATTGCCAACATTGTGGTGTGCCAATCTGTACTCAATGGTTGTAAATTAGTATTTATCCTTAAGTTAAATCTGTACTGCGTTAGTGGACGCCACAGGCAAACATTTTAAAGAAACAATATTGTGGGATTCAGTCTACAAAACAAAGACCTATTTGTAGTCTGTAAGATCACTTTTGGATGGGGTCTCTTTTCTAAAAGTTCACAATTCTCAATTACTATTTGTGAGTCCTTTGTAAGGTTAGACTGATTTACTTTCAATTTTATATATTTTCTATTTTTCAGTGGCTTACTTGGCACCCCAGATATAAAAAATTATAATTCCGCCAAAACATTCTGACACATCAACTGCACTTTCTTTGTTATGTTACTGTCATGAATCAGACAAGGATTAGCTAGGAGCACACACACAGCAGAAATGCCCCTGTCTCTACCAAACTCATTGAATCCATTCTGCCCGAGATTACGTTTGTACATGTGAGTGAATAGATAGCATATGATAGGTGTCTGCATGTGAAGTTTTTTCTTTACTTTTATTATTTTCTACATGGTAGATAACACTTTTTTTGTTTAGTACATCATTCCATATGTGTTCTCTCCTAGTTAAAATGTCTTCAGCATTAATATACAATGTAGAAAATAATAAAAGTAAAGAAAACACTTTAAAAATTAAAGGTGTGTCCAAACCTTTGACTGGTACTGTATATGCAAAACACGTAATTGGATCTGACCTGCTGGATCTCCCTGTTGTTCTGATGGGCCAGATGGAGAACAGGCAGCTCAGCGATGGAGGCTGCAATCCACTGGAGCAGGCTCCGCAGCTGGGGGTCCAGGCCAGGTTCCCTCAGTTCCGTGTTCATCACCAACAGCGGCCGCTCTCCTTGTACATGGACCCGTTCCACACGTGCTGTGCCTGCAGGCACAACAGCTCTTTTCAGACACTCCTTTATATGCTGTATACGTCACAGGTTGTCAGTCGTGATCATGAATCCATCCAGCACTGCATGTTCTCCATCTGCATATCTTACTGAAGCCATCAGCAGTACTCTTGAATGGCTTCAATCTGATTTGGTTAAACAGGAACATACAACTTACTGTAATCAATCCTTGGAGCATTAAACTTACTCTAATTAATCCGTGGAGCATTAAATTTACTCTAATCGATCCGTGGAGCATTAAACTTACTCTATTCAATCCTTGGAGCATTTAACTTACTCTATTCAATCCTTGGAGCATTAAACTTACTCTAATCAATCAGTGGAGCATTAAACCTACTCTGATCAATCCTTGGAGCATTAAACTTACTAAAATCGATCCGTGGAGCATTAAAGTTACTCTAATTAATCCTTGGAGCCCTAAACTTACTCTCATCAATCCGTGGAGCATTAAACTTACTCTAATCAATCCGTGGAGCATTAAACCTAGTTTGATCAATCCTTGGAGCATTAAACTTACTCTAATCGATCCGTGGAGCATTAAACTTACTTTAATCGATCCTTGGAGCATTAAACTTACTCTAATCAATCCGTGGAGCATTAAACTTACTCTCGTCAATCCGTGGAGCATTAAACTTACTCTCGTCAATCCGTGGAGCATTAAACTAACTCTAATTAATCCGTGGAGCATTAAACTTACTCTAATCAATCCTTGGAGCATTAAACTTACTCTCCTCAATCCGTGGAGCATTAAACTTACTCTCGTCAATCCGCGGAGCATTAAATTTACTCTCGTCAATCCGTGGAGCATTAAACTTACTCTAATTAATCCGTGGAACATTTAACTTACTCTAATCAATCCGTGGAGCATTAAACTAACTCTAATCGATCCTTGGAGCATTACACTAACTCTAATCAATCCGTGGAGCATTAAACTAACTCTAATCGATCCTTGGAGCATTAAACTTACTCTCCTCAATCCGTGGAGCATTAAACTTACTCTCGTCAATCCGCGGAGCATTACACTAACTCTAATCAATCCTTGGAGCATTACACTAACTCTAATCAATCCGTGGAGCATTAAACTAACTCTAATTAATCCGTGGAGCATTAAACTTACTCTAATCAATCCTTGGAGCATTAAACTTACTCTCCTCAATCCGTGGAGCATTTAACTTACTCTCATCAATCCTTGGAGCATTAAACTTACTCTCCTCAATCCGTGGAGCATTAAACTTACTCTCGTCAATCCGCAGAGCATTAAACTTACTCTCGTCAATCCGTGGAGCATTAAACTTACTCTAATTAATCCGTGGAACATTTAACTTACTCTAATCAATCCTTGGAGCATTACACTAACTCTAATCAATCCGTGGAGCATTAAACTAACTCTAATCGATCCGTGGAGCATTACACTAACTCTAATCAATCCGTGGAGCATTAAACTTACTCTAATCGATCCTTGGAGCATGGCTAAATGGAAAACAGGCAGTACAGGGGGACCCATCAGAAGGACTGAGGAACCCTGATCTATGTCTTGTTAAACTCCAATTTGAACACAAACATGGATCGGACCCACAGACAGTCAACCAGGAAAAAGCTTAAAATCATATATGAAACACATGGTGTAAACATGCTGACAAGGACACAGAGTTGAACTGTATCCTAAATCACAATGCAAACTCTCATCAACAAGCCCACAAGATGGCTGTGTTTCCCACGCTCCTGGGCGGACTAGGCAAGACACAAAAGTACTTAAACTAAAATCATCTGCAGACATTTTCAGATCTTCTCTGACAGTCTCTCTGGGAAAATCAAGTGTGGCTTGTGAGGGAATGGTAAATTCCCCTCTGAGACACCCCAAAGCACTGTATGGCTGTACCAAGGATGAATCGGGGAAACGTGTGTGTGTGTGTGTGTGAATGTGTGAGTGTGTGTGTGTGTGTGTGTGTGTGTGTGTGTGTGCCAGTGGTGGGAGTTTGAAGAAAAATACTTCAGGCTTTGGTTTTTAGAGTAAACAACATTACTCCTGTGGCAGGTAGCATTGCTTTTATTACCATTTGATTCCTCCTTGATCTCCAATTCTTTTTCGTCAGTGCAATCACTGCAATGAAAAATATCAAACAAGAACAGAAAGTCATGGCGCAGTGATTATAACAGGAAACATACAAAAAAACATAAATTCGTTGAGATGGAGGGAAAGACAAAAGTAAGGGAGAAAAATACAGCAACTAAAATTCTCATTTTTTACAGTAACTCATTATATCCCACATTATACTGTAGTTCCTAATATGGTTTTCAAAATTCTATAACTTAAGGGTGAATGGGAAATACTTTTACTAGATAGGTCACTAAAACCTATACATTTCATTGCTGATCTATGAGGAAGCCCTGTGAGGCATTGCCGTCTCTTGCAAATGTAACTGGTGTTTTTTCCATATTTTTAAGTGTAAACAAGAAATCTCCCCCTCTGGTTCTAAATATAGACCATTGTTGACATAGCCCAAGGCAACAGTTGCAATTATACTTTATGCCCATTCAACAGTGCATTGTGCACCCATATATATATATATCATATCCATGTTGGATGACATGAATTATACAAAGATGCCTGTTGCCACTGCAATGACTCATTCTCTCCCTGTGCCATTAAGCTTTATGAGGATCATGCCTGGGATATCTTCTATCACTCGTTCATCCAACATGCAGTGCGTGGACTAAACACAAACCCTGATTTAAGTGACTAATTCCAATGTGGTAACTGTGTGAATGGAAGACAATAACGCCATTTTTCTTTTTCTTTTTTTTTCTGGGAGAGAGGATAAGAAACAGCAAGAAACATGCACAGGCAGTGTCTAATCCCTCCAGTCATATATCGTCAGTGCAAAATGCCCACAGGGAGGTTGTGTTCTGCTCAGACCAACCTGTCTGATGGAGAGAAGGATAAACGCTCTTCATAAACCTCTCCCTCTAAACCCAGGCTGCTCCAGCTACTGCTGTTCCCATTACTGCTGGGGGAGAGAGGAGGAGCATTCAGCGACGTCCTGCAGCAACCTACTCTACATCTGTCACACTTTTCACTGGAGATTCCTTTTCCATACTGGGCAACAGTAGTATCGTAGCCCGACCTATTAGCCCCCACGCACTGGTACACGTAACTTACTATTCATTTAACTGCCAACCATGATCGCGGATTTCGGAAAACGTAAGTCCCTGCCCAAAAAGGGTATTTAAATTAGATTTGTAGCAAAAATGGCACATATACAGCATATTGAAGTGTATAAGATAGTGTTGTGTAGGGCCTAATAGGTCGCGGGGAGTAATAGGTCGCGTTACTATATCTATGTTCCACTCTACCTTATGTCCTGTCTTAGATATTCTACATAACATGGAAAAACGATTATGTTTAGTTTACATTAACTGTGATTTTACACTCTCGTTGAAATATAAAATAACACTAAGTTCCCGGAACACTGCCTCAAGCTGAATTGACTGTTCAAGGCCAAATCTTTAAAACATATTTTGAGAGCTTCACAATGGTTTTGGTTTTCAAAATTTAAGTAGTTGTTCATGCGTACTTGCTCCCAAACTGTCTAAACTTTTGGTAGACAATTCCTCATTCCTCACAAGCAAATTAAGAGACAGTTGTACTCCAGCTAGTTTTCTTTCTTCTTGAAATTGGTACATCCGGATGTAATCTCTTCAGATATGGCTGTTTACAGTTGCTGCAATGTTTCAGTCAAATTCTTTACACTTAAGTGAGAGATGATAACAGTGATAATTGGTGAAAATCTGTAAAAATTCAGTGCACTAGTCCATCAAGCAGGTCTGCTAACAGTTCAACTTTACAACACAATACCTCTTTTCTGGTGACATTTGCACCATATAGAGGTCATTACAGAGGTTATGCCACTAAAAAGCTGAAAATGTTGTAAAATTGTGGAGCACTTTTACCTGTCACTCAGATGGAAGAAACTGCTGCTCTCATCTGGATGGTCATCCTCAAAACTCAAGTTAGACCAGCTACCCAGACTGTCATCTCCAACACTTAGCTGCTGGCTTATAGTCGATTCTGTTGCATTGATACCCTCTTTCCCTGATGTGCTGCGACAGAAATAAGTCGTTCTTTTTTTATAAAAGCTAATCCACCAAGAATTATAAGAAAACAAACAATGTCTTTATGACTGAGGGAACACAAAATGTATTTAAGTTTAAAATTCAAAACTCAACATGGCTGCAAATAAATCAACACGCCCTACTGAACAGCAGACATGTACAGAACGAGTCATCAAGTGGTTTTACCTCAAATTGATGGTTTGGCAGACATTGGACAATGCTGACGTCATTATCTCTGTGGTGAGGCTTTCCGCAAAGCTTGCTCCATCATGACCGATTCCACTGTCTGCATTCAGGCTAGTACTGCTCATCTCTTTCTTGGCTTTCGCAATGGCTGTCGACACCATGTCTTCTGCAAACATGGCCCTCTTATCCAAGTGAATATGAATCTTGGGAATTTCAAGTCCACTTGCTGCATCAAGACACTGTCTTCTCGGCATACCCTGATAGTGATGCCTACCCGACTTTCCATAACCCAAGCAATCACTAACATGGCCGTGGTGGCATCCTTGAAAGGTCGAGGTGGGCCTGGCGTCTGCATCCCACAGTCTTTCAGAACGTGAGAGTTTTTCCAGAGTTTTTCCTCCTGCAGACTGTTGCGCAACAGTCCCTAAGGTCATTTCCAAAGTGTCATCTACAATTTTTTGGGCATAGTGCTCAATCACTTGCATTATGCCATTGTTGTAACAGCTATCATTTAAGCTCCCCGTGCTATGGTACTGTCTCTTTTTTTCTGTGTTAGGCAATATAGAACAAGAAAGCGTATTTGCCAAGAAACTCTCTGCCTTGTCCTCAAACTTCGTTTTTTTATACAGGCAGGAGTCAGTCAGTGATTTGGGTAAACGCACTGAGGACACTTGGAGTTTCCTTGTAACATCACAGGTAATACTATATGCCAATGACTCTGCAAAGTTGACAAATTCAATGTACTCATTCTTATTGTCCTGCCCATCATCACACAGAGGCTGTACATCACCACTAATGGAACAGGCTTTACCAATAGCTCCTCTGGTGGGAAATGTTTGAGACACTGACATTCGACATAGACTCTGACTGCTATTACAGGGCAGATGCCGCAAGGAATAACGTCTTAGGGGAGACTTCTGCTTTAGTTTGCGAGCTGTATGGGTAAGCCCAGCCTTTATTGATCTACATGCCAGCTGACTGGCATAGTGATCCAAAATGAGTTCCCTGCTTCCACCTTCTCTCTTCAAAACTTTAATGAGGTACCCAGCATACTCATCGGAGACACTCTCACAACTAGGGTACTCAGAGGACATCCCACTGGAACTACTGCTATGGGCATTTAGAACTGACGTTAGACAATCACTGGACCACTTATCGGCCATATTACTTAAGCTTTCAGTTTTGCAATCAGATTCACGACTCTGCAGTTCTCTTGATGTGCTCCTTTGGAGAGCGTCATGGTGGCCAGGGCTTGTAATCATCCTTTTCTTCACATCACTCATAACTTCTCCTGCAATTTCACCAGCATACATCCACAAAACATTAAGGGTCTGCTCTGAGAACTTTGCACTGTGTGAGACAACATCTTTGCTTTCAGTGTCAGATTTATATAGGATATCCTCCACACCCATGGAATCCATTTCAGTTGCCATAGAAACTATATGGTATGCTAAACGCCCTGCATAGTGGAGAGCTCCATTCTCCACCATTTTGTCTTCAAGATTGATGTCATGTTCTGATTCACCTTTATTCCCTAAACCTGAATGACGCCTTCCCTCTAGAACATCTTCCTCCATCCCACCTGCCTCTTTAGACGAGGATCTAGTATGCATCAGGTCTGCCTTATCAGAGTCTGAGCCTGCTTCTTTCTGACCAAGGGAAGGGGCTGTTGAAGGAGACGATTTCTTGGTGAATTTGCCCTTGAACCGCTTGGAAAATTGCTTGTTTTTTCTTTCATTACAGACCTCTAAAGGTTGCTGTGGGGCAGAGGGTGCACTAGGTTCAGCACCACATTTTCGCTCAGAACCATGGAGTGTTTCCTCTGTGAGGATCTTTCTGCCTCCTCCATCAAATATGGGTACATCCAAAGTGTCCTTCATCAAAACAGGATCAGCTTCTGAGGTTGCCTGATTGACAGGGGGCTGATCCTGGAGCAGGAGATCACAGGTTTCTTTTCTTTCACTCTTTGAGACAGACATAGTTAAGAGGTTACGTTCAGAACTCTGACAGGCTGCATCATGGGACTTTGAATGTAACGCCTGAGTCGCTCCTTGACCTACTGACAGGTGACCTCCCACTGATTTACTCAGAAAGCCAGCACAGTCCTCCACTTTTTTCTTGACTTTAGAAGAAGTCATTAGGTCAAATGCTTCACTCACTATTCTGTCCACCATGGTACCAGACATATTATTAAAAGAGGCTTTTCCTGAAATACTGTCATCTTGTGAAACGGTCATAGTATCTGACTCTCCTTCAATGTTAGTGTTAGTATCAGCAGTCTCTTCAAGACTTTGCAAGTCGGAGATGGCTTTTCCAGCCACAGGCACTGACACAGAACTAGCCATCCCAGACACACAATACAGAGCCTTCTGCACGGTGCAGTCATCCTGCACTGGATCAGATGGCGGAAGGCGGCCTTGGAATTCAGGATTATTGTTTGTGGAAGGACAGGTTGTTTTGGACTCCTCAGAACTGACATGACAAATGTTGTCTACGGAGACACTGATGGCTGCTTGGGTGGTAAATGCGATGTCTGCCTGTGACAGTTCTATGAATGCCTCCTGAAGGACAGATTCTGAGAGGTCTGTGGCATACGAAGAAACCACTTCCTCTTGTTGCTCAAAAGAATAATCTTTTGGTGTCAACGGTGTCGAGGGATGTGAAAACTGGCAGACCTCCATCATACCCTCAAAGACTAATTCTTCAGCCAAATCTGCGGCAAATTGTGTAACAGTGTTATTAAACATTTGACTTTTCAACGATAGGAAATCTCTGAGCGCCCCTGACACAGCCTCTCCAACGAGAAAGCCAGCCAGTCCATTTATGGCACGTTCTTTTAACACATATGCACGACGCATGCCTATCTCATGAAAGGCCATTTGAAACACTGAAGAGGTTAGCCTAGCAGCTAAATGACAAAGTGTAGTAGTACAAGAGGTCACCCCTTTCTGGATGTCTCTTAAGGCACTGCCAACACTAATTTCAACCAGATCTGTGGCAAATCGCTGAATTCCATTTTTGAGAGACTGGTACTTCTGCTGTGACTTGGCAACTGTCACTGTTTCTTGAATGTCAGCCAACTTCATAAGATGACCACTGATGCTCGTAAATTCTTTGTGACAAACACAACTCAGGTTCTTATTCATGTTCATGTCAACGGGGGATGGGTAGCCACACACGGATCCGAGAATTTCCTTGGACAGATTGCTTGCAAAATCAGAATAGGTCTTATATAAGGAACACACATCCTGAGGTTTACGTAACTCTGAAATGTCATCTGATTTCCAGAAACATTCCAGGGTGACCCCTTCTCCCAGTGGGCTAAAAGCAGACGAGCAGACTGGACTGAACAGTGCTCCACTATCATCACAGGATGTCTTTACTAGTCGAGGAGAATCCGGACCATCGGAGTGAACACCATATGGAGAACCTGGCTTCAATGGGGTTGGTTTCCTGATGTTGTCTGGGAGAATGGAATGGTCAAATTTGTGAGGGTTCATAGTCGAATAACCCCTGTTCACACGTTTAGAGTCAGTGTCTTTAGACGACTTCTTTGTCAGTGAATGGCCAGAGGTGATTTGACCTTTTGGTACTTTGTTGGAAGACTGGAGTATTAGGTCCAAGTCTTCAAATTGATCAAAACTATCAAAGAATTCACTGACCTCTGAGTCAGAGTCCTCTACATCGTCCTTGAGGATAGGGAGTTTGGGAATGTCAAGCTTTGCCTTAAGACTCTTTTGATAGTCCACTTCGTCTAAGAATATAATAGGACTGGGGCTGGAACAGTTTGATTCATCTGACTCTGACGGGGAGCGTGGGATGTCTTGAACTTTAGGTTGAATGTCTGACATATACAACCTATTCTGGCTCTCATTTCCTGAAAAACACGTTGAAGTGGGACCCAACTGGACAGAGAGAGACCCCTCAGGGGTGTACTTCTGCTTTCTTGAGCCCCTCTTGGATGAATTGCCTATGATGATGTGAGAGCCGGTCATATCTTTGCAGTATCTGGAGACTGTCTGGGAAGCAACATCACGCTGATTTCGCTGACTGCAGGAAGCAGAAACTAGGAAAAAGATACACAAAAATAAGGAAATGCGTAGATCCATTATGTTTCAAATGTATTTTGAATAAATGTCACATTCTGCTGTTTGGTGTGCAAGAACATATTAAATGCACACAGAATAACACAAAACATAGATGTAAACTGATTAAGAAAACACATATAACACACGCCAATGTTACAAACTTTTCAAATGACCTACATGAACATTCTCCATTTTCCTCCTCTTCTAAGTGCTCAAAGGCGGTGACAAAGTCCTCTTCAATGGATGAAACGGAGTGGTTGGTGTCGTCATCTTCTGTCTGCCCCGACTCTGACACCCCCCTCTGTAGGGACTGCAGTTCCAAGGCATACCTGATTCCTGCTGTGTATCGGGTGAGCAGCCCCAGGAGGGTGGTCACATTGATCTGGGTAGCATGACTATGCCGAAATATACAGATGGCTTTGGACAAGCTAGTCTGAAAAAAAGAACAGAAACACAGAGACAATTGATGTAACAAACTGTTGCTAAAGATGGGGCCACCTATTTTGAATGGTAGGGGAAGCATTAATTATTAGAAGATAGCTGAAAATGATGGACTTGTTTGTAAAACTGGATGCTTTCTTAAATTATGTGTGATTATTGTATGGTTTGGTACCCTATCATATTTTCTGCTGCCTTTCTACCAAATAAAAATAATTATAAAAAAAAAACAAAAAAAAAAAAACTGTTGCTAAAGATGTACAGCAGAGCTAGGCTAGCTAGTATGAATTCCCATATTCATGAAGACCTCACATCAAAGTTTCCAAACCACTAAAAGGATAGAGAATCCACTATTCTTAAGGGAAAATATTCCAATCATAGAAAGTTTATCATTTCAGAAGTTCTTCATTTCCTTTACAAGGTGAAAACTGTATTTATGATGTTCAAGGAACATCTTGAGAACTCAAGGCCTCTCAGGCCGGTGCCATTATTAATGTATCTAGTCATTTAGAAATTAATACAAAACCTCTCCGGCAACAACACAGCTATTGTCTAGACTTAATTTTCATGGTATGTACTTCAGGGAGATCACTGTCAACTGCACTGTCCATAGGTCGCTGTGACACAACTGTTTTTCCAAACATAATACAAATCTTATCTTATTCACATAAATTCAATTCTGATCAAGTTCATGCTCATGACTGTAGATATGCCCCGCAAAATATGCCCCACAAACACAGCAGGCAAGGATTTTGTATGTAGATAGCATCTCTCTTTGTACGTTGGCATGGGAAGAATGGGATAAGTCACACAAATTGAAAATGGTAGGTAGATAATAAAGGCAATTACTGTGAATGCAAAATAATGCAGCATTTTCTGGGGGGAAAGAAAAGCTGTCTAGTTTCACCTGTGAAAGACTGTCTTTCCGCTCAAGGATCTTCTTGGAGTCCTTAAGAAGCAACACCTCTTCATTTTTGAGACTATGTACATGCAGCGATCTAAGCAGCTCAGCCATGTCAGGGGGGCCACATGGCAGGACCTGAGTTCAGAACAGAAAGGGCATGATTTATTTTATGTAAATATGAATCAATATTCATTGTAATTGCTATGTATAACAACATGTATAAAAAACTATTTTACTTACCCTTGTTGTTGAATCCTCCCCTTCTGTGTGACTCGGCAAACACACAAAGTTGATCTAAAGACAGCAAAGTTGTCATTACGGAATGATATTTATTAGCAAAATAAACCACATTTAGTCTAATCTATTTCAGTATTTTAAAGAAAGAAAAAAATCTACAATTTAACTAATATTTGCCACAAGATATTTGCTTTTTCAGTTTTTTACCACAAATATAGTTAAATGCAAAACATATTTGCAAACCTCTGTCGGACACTGTGAGCTTCTGTGGTGCTGAAGCTCCAAAAACACACTGCAAAGCTCCCTCCTGTTCTTCAGCAGCGTCTTCACACACACAGCTGCATTTTCACGCACGGTCTAGTCAAACACAAACACAAGGCGAAGATTTCCATCATCGGGAGAATTTTCAATCATTTTTATTCCTATTACACATTTGTAAAACCCCATTTCCGGAAAGCTGTGGCAAAATGAAAAACGCTAATAAAAAACAAAAAACAGATTTATAAAATATCTATACTACATCACATCACTTGATGTTTTATCCTGTAAATGTTTTACCCAAAAAAGATAAACTGAAATTGGGACAGTGGAAAGTGTGTGGAACATTATTGACCCATTTTGTCTTACTAACACTAAACCTGATTTAATTAAGGCACCTGTTCAAGTTTAGCAAGTGGAATTTTCTTTTTCTGTGCAATTGTATGGGGCCACCTTTGCCATATTTTGAGCCACACATTTTCAATCAGTGACAGGACTGCTGGCATGATCCTCACTTCACTTCCGATGCTCTTCCGTTCATCAAAGATGAGACTGAGTACTGAGTAGTGCTCCTGGACAGTGTTGATGTAAGGCATTTGCTTTGTATTAGGCCTTGAAATTTTTCTGTGGATAGAGTGGCAAATGTTGTCTGACAAAAATTACGGACGTATCTCTGTGCCCATATCATGGAATCCATTGGTCAGTTGAATTACTGTCATTACAATTATTTCTGGTTTATTTAAAATTATTTTTTATTATTTTTTTTATTTGTATTTATAACTGTCCTGATATATAAGCTGATATGTTTTAGGCTCATTTGTTGACTGGCTGCATTACATGTGCATCCAGAATGTGCTGATATTTAGTGGTATTTATAGCCTGTATAACTGTATAAAGATGTTTTTTAGGTCAAAGGAAATTGCAAGCTAGAAGTGCTTTTCAAAACCCTTCTGCTACTTGTGGGTACCAAATAGTTAATGAAAAAAAAAAATTAAAGTGAGTAAAGCGCTTGATACAGGGGGTCTATTTACATCTTTTCACTTTAAAAACCATCAGAATACACATGTTTCCCAGTGGTGCCCAACCTTTTCCATACAAAAGTAAGTCAAAATAAAATGTTTAAATTCTGCTTTCTGTTTTCATCTTCTTTTTTTATTTATTGCCTAAACCTTTTTAGAAATGGGGTCAATCCAGAAGTAGGTAAATAAGGCACCTAAAGAGTAAGACAGCACACTAAAGAGAATCACAGAAAAAATGTGTCATTTATAAGAGGTAACTCTTTATTGCAGTGCATGCAGAATTAAGAAGAAGAGAAGATACCTCTTTCCTAAGGGTGGCCCGACTCTTCAAGAGGATCCCTTTGATTCGAGCGCAGGCATCCATGGTTGGGCCAAGATGGTGCTAGGGATCTTACAGGCCCTCAACTTTTGTGAGAGGAAGCTATCAAGGAAACAAAAACACAACTTAAGTTCAATTCTATATCAGAAAATCGTTCATCAATGACAAGCTTAACAATGTGCCATAAAAGTAAGAATTCTCAAGACAAGGCAAGTCAGAGCAAAAATAGAACTAGTGAAAAGTTGATTTGTGAAATAATATTCAGTTAGAGGTCTGGACGGTGGACCATAAAACTGCATGATTAAAAATGATTTTAAATATATGGTCCTCAGAGACTCATGTTTGTTTTAGAATCTGGAGTAAAACATTATTAATTATGTCAATGTTCATCTAAATCTGGGTTACGATGGTGCATTTGACCGAATAAAAAAGCCTGTCACATTCATTACCACATTACTGTTGACAGCACATGACACAGCTCCTCAGAATACATTTGATACCATCTCAAGCTCACAATACGGCAACATTCAGATATCACAGCTCAAAGTAATGTATTTGGCAACAGTTAAGAGCATAGTCTAGTGCGTGCAAAACACGTGTACTGTCACACATATTAAGATGTGAGACGGCTCTGCATGAGTTCAATAGGCTAAACCTTATCTGATTAACCCAGAAGTACAGCAAGAAACAATGCAGAGGGGAAAAACCTCCTGAGGGGCCTGATCGTATCAGCACATTGTGCAAAATGTCAGACTGGAAAGAGATAGGCATTTCTAAGAAAGCAGTAGAAAATGCAGAACTGCACAACAAAGACACCTCAGTTTCCTGAAGAAGGTGACACGAACACAGATAAACGAATGTCTGTATGCAATGTGAGCAATAATCTTCATCATGATGTGGGGCTAAAGAAAACTAATGTCAAGGCAATATTATTTTGAATAGCCCATTAGAAGAAGAACAGGACCTGGGCCAATGTGCTTTCTGGGGAAATAGTTTGATAATAAATGTATACAAGACTGAAGCATAGCATAAGGGGTCAGGAGATTTGAAATGTAGTCTGGAGCTAGACCATTTTCAGCCTTAAAAACAAAGAACAACATCTTTCAATCAATCCTAAACTTCACAAAGAGCCAATGTAGTGAAACTAAAACAGCTTTCATATGCTCAAACCTCTCGGTCTATCAGCCGCATTTTGGACAATTTAAAAAATGGTCCAGCCTAGAAGATTTAAAAGTGTGGACCACCTTCTCACAATCTTCAGGTGATAGGAAATTCCACTCTTTGGCTATTGTTTTCAGTTGGTAAAATAAGGCACTAGCAACAGAGCATATTTGTCTGTGAAATTTGTATTCTGTATCAAAAAACACCCCAAGGTTCTCAACTAATTTTGGTATGGTGCAAGTGGAAGTTCTGATGTATGTACTGACGGGGGAGCCAAAGTTAATAACCTATGTCTGGTTCTCATTCAGCTTCAGGAATCTATTACCAATCCAGAACCTAATATCATCTAGGCAGTCATGACCATGACCAGACCTAAATAGGGAAATAAATCTGGGTATTATCAGCACAGCAATGATAAGACATCCCATGCTTTCTGATTATCTGTCCAAAGGGTAATCAATAGTGAGGACGGAAAGGGACCCAATATCAAACCCTGGGGAACTCCACACGAGAGTGGGGTAACATTCGAGAAGATGCCACTATTATTTGCCAAAAAAGTCCTGATCCTCCAACTGCTAGTAAAACTCTGGTCCGCTGTATCAAAGGCAGCTGCCAACAATGAATTGTCTGTTAGCTTGTTTGGACACCCTCATCCAGTGTGGCACGTAAAGATTCGACTCACTTACATGCACACTGCACATCATCAGGACAGAGGTGTCAGTTAGAGCAGTGTCGATACCTCAAAAGTGCTAGGAACAGAAGTGACGCCAAAATGTGTGGAATAATACAAAATTATTACTGGAAATGCATTTCTGAAAGAAAATATGATTGTGCTTGTGCTGTGATTGTAATTTGTAGACTAGATTATTAGATTAGATTCAACTTTATTGTCATTGCACAGAGTACAAGTACTGAGACAACGAAATGCAGTTTAGCATCTAACCAGAAGTGCAAAATAGCAATAAAAGTGCAGAGTATGTGCATATGTTAAGTGGAATAAGTGAATAAATAAGATACAGTAAGAGTTAAACATGAAAAATGAACAGAATTGGGACTAGCAGCAATTGAGGTAGGAAGTGTAGATAGATATGAAAAAATATAAAGTGCAGGTGTAAGTATTAGTGGTTGTGAACACTTCAACCTATGCTAGAATGGTTTGGCACTGCTACAGCCTCATGTTGGTAATAGAACATTTATAATTGTGGCACACAATACACAGCAACAAGTTCACCATGAAATTATTATTCCAAAGAACATATTTGCATGCACACAGCAGATGTCAGAGCCGTTTAGAAAGAGTTGTACAACTCCTGTTGACTTCAATGGATCTTTTCCCTATATGGCAGATAGGCCTAGCACAAGAGGCAGCTCCAAACAGTGGTGTCAGTCAATGCAACTAAATCTGTTCTGAAAACGATGCAGAACTATTACGTTTATTACTAGGGATACAATGGTACTTGCTATCTTGTCGAACTGCTCAGTATGCCCCCTATGTCTCTATAAACATACGTGAACCGTGTTATCGAACGGACACAGTTCCAACCAGATGTCTCATTTACATCTCATTTAAATCTTTTCTGTTATGCTTATGTTAACAATTTTTTTTAATTTTTTATTTTATTGTATTATTATAGTTAGTTTCTAATATGTAGGCACTCTGAATCCTTTGAATGAAAAGCGTTAAAATAAAATGAATTATTATTATTATTATCACCATAACCCAGCTGTATCCCCTCAGGTGGAGCAAGGAAAGGCCACTCATTAGCCAAAGCTCAACTATCTCTTTTTGTTGCCTTCCCACAAGAATTTGCAACAATTTTTAAAAAGAAACTAAAAGAGCACTCGGAGAATGCAGACCTCTGTCAAGGCTAAATGCCTTATCTCGCAACATTAGCTAAAGTTAAACTGAATCCGTAGGAGCACCTCTCGAGTCGGATCTAAAAATGTAATGGTTTCTTCCTTGGCCCATGGTACACGTTTCCACCAAGTTTCATCGAAATCAGGCAGGTAGTTTTTGCATAATCCTGCCACCAGACAGACTATCAAATGGACTGAACCGGCAATAAAACCTCATTTGCGGAGGTAATAATGAAAGCAGTGGGAGAATACATAGCCAAAGACTTGAAGCCCTATTCACTGGTTACTGTTCATTTTGTCACCTGACAAAAAAAATTCTGAACTCTATAAAACATCACAGAGAGAAATTGAAAAATCAGACCTTATCTAGCTAACAAAAATAGATCATTGTTTGAAAGGTGAAGTGTTTTCATTTTGTACATGTATAGATACCGAAACCGTATCGTTACCGTGGACCAAAACATTTGATACATACCGAACCATGGGTCCACTGTGACGTTGTGACCTATGTATTTTATTGTGTAGTTCCAAAAAGTATTTTTTTAAATAAGGGATTTCCCTTTTCAATGGAATGGGCTGTTTCTAAACAGATTAAAGCCTAAAATGTAATAGTTTGAATTTGATCCACGTTATGTATATAAAGAAAAATAAGTCCTTTGATATAGGCTACTTATTATCTCTGTTTATATCTCTATAGGCAGTTCATGGAATACTGAGCTATGTTTTGATTAGCTTTAATAATTTTCTTGGAAGTTTCTCAACTGATCAGCAGAACGCCTTAAGGGGTAAGGGGGTTGAATATACAGGTTTGCTGTAAATGTCCTTGCAAACGGTGAGTATAGCGTGGCACCAGTAGAATGTGCTGAAGTGCTGAAAAGATGCTAATAAGTTGTCCAATCACTAATCAGCATTTGAATGTACACCCAGAGTGAGCTTAATGATAACACTATGCATCGTTGATATTTCACTACATATGCCTACCCAGAGTTATCTAAATGATAACAGTATGCATAGGTGATGTTTGACTATGCTACCCAGTCATTTAAATTATAACACCATGCATAGGTGATACCTGACTTCATATGCCTACTCAGGGCCTGATTTACTAATATGCGAGCGCTGCTTAATCTGCGTTCGCAAATTAACGCACAGTGTTTTTGCGCATTTTCCTTGGTATTTATCAACCCAGATCGCGCTGGGCAATCTGTGTTTACTCCGCCCTATATAGGTCCTGATTTACTAACACTGCGACCGCTGCTTAAACTGCTGTCGCACATTAACGCACGGTGTTTTTGCGCATTTTCCGTGGTATTTATTTAGGAAGAGAAAATGAAGGTTCAGCGAGGTGGAGATATATATATATTGGTTCACGTTCGCTCAATCACTGAACCTGATTCAATGTGTGCGCTGCTATATTGTTGTTCTGCCCGCCATCACCTACAGCGAGATGTTTAAAAGAACACGATTATAAAGAATATGCTATTGGTGGCAGTAATGCATAAACTGTCTATTATAACAATATAGATGTGTACATGGCGAGATTAATAATTTCTACAAGGGACATGGGTTCACTACAATATGGACGTGGGTGCAATCAATGGTTCCGATTACGTTCGGAAAGTTTGCGATTTCAAAGTCCACAATTGCGTTCAGAGCCAAACTCGCGGCATTGTATGGGTAGCTAGCGATAGTCATGGCTCTGTGTGTGTGTGGGTGTGTGTGTGTGCGCAAGTTCAATGCCTCTCTCTCTCTCTCTCTCGCTCCTGCGGGCAACGAGAGTGAAGTGTCTTTCTCCCGTGTCTGCGGGGCAACGTGAGTTATAAGTCAATGTTAATGTTGACGGTGGAAAGGGAAATTCACTTTTCCACAAACTGGTTGAAATTATCCGGAGGCCAATATTTGCAAATTAGTTTTAACAACTGATGGAATGGAATGTGATCGCTGGGTGGAGGGTTGGATGTCTCTCTGATCTGGTCCAGTAATTGAAGTATCGCGTGGCTGGTTAACCTGTACGGTCTAATGATTTGTGGTTCGCTTAACTGAAAATGTGTTATAGGAGTTGAAAAAAATATTTCTGTGCGCTGTCTCTGTCTTCTTTCTTCGCCTTGCTGTTATCACTGCTGCCATATCAACGTTTTCAGACTCAATGGAAATGCGCTGGCTGGTAAAGACGTGCTTTTATGAGGCGGAGAATTGGCGCGCAAACCGGAGACTTGCGCTCGCCAGGCAGTTTAGTAGATACCACGCAATACATCATTAGGCGCACTTACCTTCTCTCCTCCCATGTAAAGTGCGCTTCACGCCTACGTTACCACCCACGTCCACGTAACCTCCCCTGTTCACACCCACAGGCGTTAATATGCGCTGCGCCCCCTTAGTAAATACCGTTTTATGTTTACGACCGCTATTTTACGCCAGAAATGGGCGCAATCCTGTTAGTAAATCAGGCCCTCAGTCATTTAAATTATACTATGCATAGGTGACTACATATGCCTACCCAGAGTATTTTCAACTATAACACATAGGTGATATTGTACTACATGCCTACCCAGAGGCATTTAAATTATAACACATAGGTGATTGTTGTTAGTTTGTTAATGATGAGTGTGAAAATGCCACTGTGAGTCCAACACGAACACATGTTTTACAATTACAGTTTTAAACCTTGATACAAACTCAGGAAAGCTTTTGATGATTTGAATTAACCTAAATTAACCCAAATTAACCTGAATTAACCCAAATGTATTCCCTCAATTGCTGATGATCCTACCACAGACACAAACAGAATACCCTCATTACTAACACCAGTTGTGCTTTAAAGCTACTGAGAATGAGATACCTGTCCACCCCTGGACATGTAGTGGAGGAGGCTGGTGTCATGTGACTGCATCAGTATGTCAATGCAATAATAATGGTAACAGTATAATGTCTGCATTAATCCACCAAGGATATTATTGGGTTCAAACATCGAAGCTTCATGTCGCCTAGTCTTTCTATCTTTATTTTTCTTGTAGGGTTGGTTTAAACACAGTACTGTCCTTATGTTCTGTGCACTGCTTTCATTCTCATGCCTGACTTGCTGGGTGACAGCTAGCTGTGATGTTACTGTGCTGCTGCATTGCATAGTGAGCTCATACTTATCTATAGCCTACTCTAATTAAGCCTAGAACCTTTATGACCTTTATCTTAATAATTTAAGACAACAAATTGCAGGCTTCAGTCTCTTAAAGCAGATTTTCCAATGTCGGCCTTCGGAGGATCCAGATAGTCTCATGGATGAATCAACACATTTTGCACAGATCTTTAACACCCCTCCATTTCACAACTGACAGAATAGTTTGGCCTGTAAAATAAGGATGTGGGTTTGTTGTAATTCGAAGAGGGGTAATGCAAGATCTTGGGGATTTCCTTTTTATATTAACGTAGATATACCAGGTCTCTTGTAAATTATTGTAGCATTCATCACTGAATGACCTCAATAGCATCATGTCCCATCGCTCGGAAATCTGCACTATAGCAATCTAACCTTCACTGGAAACTAGGCGTATTCAGACACAATCTTAGTGTGGCCTAGCATATCTGCTCTCATTTCTTACTATTAAAAATCAGAATACAACGTTATCCTAGAGCCAAAGCAAACTAACACCGATTCCATCCAACGGATATCTGGTCAGGAGTGCTGGCCTTTTTGCAAACAGAGATCACTGAAGAAACGCCTGACTTTTCCGTGTTGGGTGACTGGTTGTTTCGTCCAGTATTAAAGTTTCTCAAAGTGGAAATATTTAAGTGACACCGACGTCTCCCAGTATCCATAATCAAGACTCATGTTTGCCACCGAAGAGCCCGATGTAATTTTGTTTGTTTGGTGGATTTCGCTGCACTCTGCCTGCACGTAGCTCTATTCAGTTACCATTACCTAACCAGCTGACGTTAATGGAACCTGCTGCTAGCTTGCTAGCTAGCAAGCTAATGTACGCGTTCTTATTGTGCCTCGGCTTGATTTCCACTACAAAAGCTGTGTATGTTTTAATAATTCGTATCGTTAGATAACACTGCACAGCTCATTGTGGTGTCGTTCTTACCTTAAACTGACAGGCCAGTGCTGATTGTTCCCTGTGTCTGATCATTTCATCAAAACAAGAAAACCGAGACCAAAGCAATCGAGTTATTGTACAAGTCGAGTACAAGTCTTTGATTGGGCTGAATCGAGCACAGACTTAACGATCACGCTAACAGTCTGCGCCACCTCGGTCACTCCATTTGGAAGATATACCTTCATTTTTCAAGATAATAAACATATTCGCCAGATCTTTCAATTCAGAAAAAGAATAACACCTACAGCGAAATCTACTGGGGATCTTTGATTCAGGACTTAACTGGCAAAAAGCTTAGCTGTTACCCAATAAATACTGTATCACAAATAAGGTCAAGGAGGTTCCCTTCAAAATTCTACAATATATCCAGTGAATGTCAATATCATTTTTCAATCCACGAATAAAAAAAGACTACAAGGACAGCTATCCTTCCATGTATTTAAACTAGAAATGGACTCACTTCCTAATTATCTTTATTTGGTCAAAAATGACCAAATCAATTATAGACTTTTATGTCTCCTCCACACGGTTGTTAAAGCATAATTATTTGTTTTGTGATTTATTTTTATTCATTTTTTTCTCTGTTGTTGTCATTATTCATTGTCATTTGTCTGTGTATGTTTTAATGTATTGCTGTGCCAATATAATTGGAGAACCACCTGGAGAAGAACCACAGAACAGGAGATGCAGAACGAAGGGCCCTCAGGACAGCCTGGCAACAACTGGAGGGGAGGGCCCAAGACAGGAAAGGATGGAGGGGCTTCGTCGATGGCCTATGTTCCTCTGGGAACTTAAAGGCCTAAGTAAGTAAGTGTGCCAATATAATGTGTGATGTTAAAAGAATACTCTATTTTTCAAGGTGTTTCCAAGAGTGGCCTTATCCAAAGTGTATCTTCTGTAATGAAACCAACCTCAGATTCCCTTAAAGGCACCCAGTGCAACTTTCGAGGCTTAAAAATAAACATTCAATTTCTAGTCTTTTTTACACGTAGTAAGTTTCAATAACTCCATACCATTACATATCGACATTCAAGGAGCAAAGATGAGACGTTGTTGTGTGGTGAAAATCGATAACAACAACAATCGCCGCCATTTTCTTTATTTATTGGTGCCCACAATAAATAAAGCAGGATTCCAGTCAATGGAAAAATGGCCTCTCCCCACCGGCGATTGTTGTTGTTTACGATTTTCTATCAGTTCTCACCACACAACGACGTCTCATCTTTGCTCCTTGAATGTCGATATGTAATGGTATGGAGTTATTGAAACTTACTACGTGTAAAAAAGACTAGAAATTGAATGTTTATTTTTCATTGAATGTTTATATAAAGTTGCACTGGGTGCCTTTAAACCCTTAACTTATTTTGAGTTGATACCATATACCTAGACTTCATCATCCATGAAACCTGATTTTAAGGTTTTTGTCCCTAAGTGGGCGTGTCCCTTGTTGCTGACACCCTATGAAGTGCTCAAAGCACTTTTGGGCAAAAGTGTGGGTATCATAACTGCTAGAGTACCTTATCTCCAATTGGTACGTCATAGAAGGTGCAGCGTTTTTGATGTATGGGGTTTTTCCGGCAAATTTGATTTTGCCTGAGAAGTGGGTCTGGCAAAGTTTGTACAGAAGTTCATTTCAGCATTCTCAGGATCCCTGGGACCAATCACAAACTGGCTTTTGGCTACCTGGCGCGCCATTGGCGGATTTAAAATAACCACGTCTACGTAACAAAAGTGAAAGCAAAGAGAGAAGCACAGCATAACTATATACTGCTCTCGCGGCTGTCTTGGATGATTTCAAAGGCAAGTTTTCTTTGAAAATAGAACAGAAACCTGCTCTGGAGCAATTCATACAGAAAAAAGATGTGTTTGATTTATTACCGATCGTTGTATCGTTGTATAGTATCGTTGGTCTGATTGGTTAAAGGCGTGTCCAATTACGTGACTGAAGTGGACCTCCATTTAGTAGTTCGCCAGACTAACTGAGCAAATGAAATGCAGTGAAGGGGCGGGGAATTCCCAGACAACGACATTAGGGCATCAAAATGGAAATATTCTGGATAAGGCAATCTTTATGATAATGACATTTACTTCACCATATTAGCACATTTGCATCATTATTTGATACTTTGGGCGTTAAAAAGAGCGCTAAAACTAGCCGCAAGAGCGTTGCCCTTTATTTATTGGTGCCACCTCTGTCCCTATGCTTACCAATCCATCAGGTTCTAATGGAACAGATGCACAATGCGTAGAGTAACAAAGACATGATCACGGTCAACATTGAAAGTTTCCAAGACACATTTCGAGACTTAAACGGTCAACTGAGTTCAACAGGCTGACCAAGTAAGACTTGAAGGACATTTTTATTTTACTTTTTTCAGTCATGTTGTCATTGCATTTCTTTTCCTTCTTGCAGTCAATGTGAACAGAATGCAGTCTTTAGAAATTGAATAATGTAACACAGTATTTCATCATGGTTGGATCAGATGTTTGTATTCTAATTAGTGGTGACAGTTTAACGCGTTATTAACAGCCCATTTTAACGCTGTACATTTTTTTTGTCGCGCGATGGCTTAATATTTTCTTTTTTTTAAGTTTGATGTGAACATAGAAGTCAGGCCTCCTATTTCAAAAACAATAATAATAATGCGTTAAAATGACAGCACTAATTTATAGTCATGATTCTACAAGGCATTGTGATGTCCTAAAATAAATAAAAGGACTACACGAACAGTGCAAATGTTAGCCATTGTGGAATAGAATGGACATATCTACATCCTGCAACAATAACTCCACCTCTGCATTGGTGAAGTTAGATCTGCGTTTACTCGACCGGTGCTCACTTTCCGCTTTGACATGACTCTCTTACGAGTTGCATTTGTGTGGGTTTGGTCGATTCCGACTGCACATGTCACTACGGTTGCGTGCCCTTATAAGGAGCTGGCGGGGCGTTTATGCATGCAAATCCAGGTGCACAAGAACGCCCTTTAAAAAACCTCTTCCAGGGCAGCACAGCTCAGAACACTTTATTATCAGGCGTTCATGAATCTGGAGATGTTTTTCTTACGTTAGTTTTCCGAAGTCCGTAAGAAACATTTCAGGAGAAACTTCCGAAAATGTTCAAGAATGAGGCCCAATGTTTTCAAGTATCTGAAAGCTTTTGTGGATGGTGTGACCTAAAATTGCGATGCTCTACGTGCATTGGTCAAACATGGAAAATGTCACAATGGCAAGTTAGTGAGTGGCAAAACAAAATTACTTATCCTGAGACCACTGTTAGGCTAAGATCTGATGAGGTGTTTGTTGAGATGGCAGATGAGGATCATCATTTAAGACTGATCTCTTCATAAATCAGTCTCATCTTATCAGTTCTTACGCAGCAGAAGTGTTCTGAGCTGTGCTCCCCAGAAGAGGTTTCTTAAGTTGAAAGCGCGTTCTCGTGCACCTTGATTTGCAAACATAAAACGCCCCGTCAGCTCCTTATAGGGGCATGCAACCGTAGTGTTGTGTGCAGTCGGAATCAACCGAATCCACACGAAAGCAATTCCTAAGCGAATCATGTCAAAGCGGAAAGCGAGCACCGGTTGAGTAAACGCAGGTCACTGGTGCAGAGATGGAGGTACTGTTGCAGGATGTAGATGTGTCCATTCTACTCCACAATGGCTACACCAACTGCTAACTGCTGCTCAGCCGATGGCGGCCTCCCCAGCTCCCACTCCTACCCTACCCAGAACCCCCACCCTTCTCTGGCGAAGTCAGCAGCCCCAGCTGCCCCACAGCAGCGTTGAATCCTGCGCTGAGACCGGCGCTAATTGCAGTGATGTCAATGCTGATGATGACATCACTGATGACGTCGCTGATGTTTTCCAGTGTTTGACGTTGACAACACAACAAGGCACACATAATACAGTTTGCTCTCACACATACAATATGTTGTTCGTGTTACAGTAGACAATCAAAAACTAAAACAAAAAAGACTCAATCTATCTTATCATCCATCCAACTATTAACATCAATGTTGTTATTCCTAAGGACATTGTAGAAAATGTTCCATATATTCCCAAACTCTGTGTAGCTTATCTTTTCTAAAGCTAAGTAAAAAGTAATTCCCCTCAACAATTGTGATGTGGCACAGGGTGTATTTGATTTCCATGAACAAGCTATACATCTTCAGAAGAGACTTAACTTTTTTTAGAGCAGTTAGAAAACATGAACTTGCCCATGAACTTCTAGAGGTAGTGAAGTCCTCTGGATAGAGATTAGAGAAAGACACAATTTAGGACTAAGAGGCACTTCTTCAACAATGATTTGGCTAGCAAGGTCAAACACAAGAGAAAGTATCTGTGGACATTCCCATATACAATGAGATACGGTACCTTTAGTGGTCTTTACATTTGAAGCAAGTATCAGGTTAGTTAGGATTTTGGTCTGAGCTAGAAAACATGTTTCTGACCATTCCTCCTCTGTTAAAGTAAGCATTGTGATGACTCTTTAGACTTGCTTACAAAAAGCTTATATGATAATGAAACATGTCCCCTAGAATGCAAAAACTTCAAAGTGTAATCTTCTAGGGTGGATTGGGGTGTTCAAATTATTGCTCTGTCTGGAAAGGATGAAGCTTCTAAGTTGTAGATATTTTAAAAAGATGTTTTGCAGGAATCCCATATTTTATCTGAATTGTAGTTTTTTTTCTTTCAGTTTTGAATTGTTTAATAGTGTACTAGCCTTTTCCCCTTGCTCATAATAGGACTGTTTCAATTTCAGCAGGCATTTAGTTGCCTTATTGACAGATAAAACATTATATTCAGCTCTAAATTCATTAAGTTCTTAAAGTTATCTTTTTTCTAACTGTTCCATCTCCAACCTCAAAAATTTGTGTTTAGAACTTGTTAAACTATCATCTGTTTTCTCAGGAAGGCTTTAAATGCTTCCCACCATAGAGCACCTGATGTTTGGGTTGTGTTATGTACAAAGTAATCATCAATTTGTGCCCCAATGAACTCCATACATTCTGGATCCTTCAGCCAAAATGACAGAAGGCGCCACCTTGTGGAAAAATGCAGTGACTGTAGCATGTTTGGACTAAATGAAACTGAAGCGTGGTCTAAAATAATAATGCTGTCATAAGAGCTTCTTGAGATTGTGGATTCCAAAGAAGCAGAGAGCAAAAAGTAGTCAATTCTGGAGCATGTCTGACTGGTGGCAGAATACCATTAGAAGGTTTACTGGTTAGGATAACCTTTTCTCCATACATCAGTTCAATTCAATTCTTTAATTGTGGACTTTCAACCTGACTCTCATGCTTTTTCTGTCACACTGTATATCTAATACACACTGTACTTTCAATCAGACACAGATTATTCTTAACACTGGCTTTTCATGCACATACCTGAGACACTTTCACTTCCCGACCTATCATTGAGGTATCTTCTGATATATCATTGAGGTATCTTCTGATCTATCATTGAGGTATCTTCTGATCTATCATTGAGGTATCTTCTGATCTATCATTGAGGTATCTTCTGATCTATCATTGAGGTATCTTATGATCTATCATTGAGGTATCTTCTGATATATCATTGAGGTATCTTCTGATATATCATTGAGGTATCTTCTGATCTATCATTGAGGTATCTTCTGATCTATCATTGAGGTATCTTCTGATATATCATTGAGGTATCTTCTGATCTATCATTGAGGTATCTTCTGATCTATCATTGAGGTATCTTCTGATCTATCATTGAGGTATCTTCTGATCTATCATTGAGGTATCTTCTGATCATACTCTCTCTTCCTGACCCATCATTAAGGTATCTTCTGATCTAACACAAAACACTAATTATTCTGGTCTGAACCTTTCAGATTTTCCACATATCTGTTTTTTGGATTTGCAATAATTAACTACATACAAAACACTCCTGAGCTAAACCTACCCACTACCAATAGTGAGCAATAGTGTCACATAACACATATATTTTCCATGTATGTATGTATGTTATGTCTATTTTATAGTTATTACCGGTACATTAATAGAATCAGAGAAATCACTTGTATGCATTCAGGTTTATTGTAGAAGGAAGATATTGAAAGGTGGCCTTGTTAAGGCACCTGAAAATGTTCAACAAAATTCTTCAGTATACAAAAATACACATCTCAGTGACTTCCATATCATAATAAATAGTTAACCATGCATTCTACAGTATAAAAGGCACAGAAAACAGTCACTCAGTAGTAATAAAAATGATTAACTACTTTACCAAAATTATCCAGATATCAATGCAAGTGACAACTGTAACATTATATTCAAATGATGAAAACACATAAACATTAGTTGCTTAACCTTAGTCAATAAATATATATCATATATGACCATCAGTATACATCCTTGAAAATTAAACTGGCATTGTAAACATAATGTAAAGAAATGAAATAACACTTCTCACTAAACTCAAGACAGAGATAAGCGATCTTGCCTCTGAAAACTCCCACACATAAACTTTTTTCCCCTTAATACATGGCAGTTTACAGCTATATGTACATATTGTAATAAGTCCAAGCCCTTTCTTGCCAGGGCCACTGTTGGGGAAAATGATCAGAGTCCACCACAATTCTTGGGAAGTTATAAACAAACAGCCAGTGCCTTTGTACAAGACAACCATTGCTACATGAGAGGAAGACTGAAACTTCAGAATGTTGATTAATGACCGACCCACAGACTGTGACGGTACAACTGTGACGGTGCAACTGTAACCGGCTGCTACACTTGGGTGATTGCTGTAAACCTAACATGTACAGCACTTTAGTATTATTGATAATTCTAAAGCTAACCAGCTTCTCAATATTCTGGGATAGAGTATGTGGTGTATGTACACTCACAGACTCCCCTGATCAGTTTTATGCATACATATCTTCATTTCACTTTAAGGCCACACAATTATACCTACATATACACTTCTTTCAGACTGTACACTAACAATATTGATTGAAATCCTAAACTTGTGCCATTTTCCCATGATGTCTTTGGTTATGAGTTGAATCTGCACACATCCATCATAACACTACAACTGTTCATCCTAAGGATAATATAAGCAAAGGGGCAGGTCATTTCTAAATGATTTCTCCCCTTAAAGTATTTAAGAATTAATTCTGTATTGCAGTAAATGTGAAATAATGAGCAGAGTTAAATAAATGAGGTACTGGCTTCTCTGAAAACATAGCAGTGACACGAATCTGATATGTCTGTTTGGACTCATATTTATAATCATATTTACCCTTTGATTGCTACATACATAACCTCTGAGGAATTCACTTAAACCATATTCAGGTGCTATTCCTAAACTATTATAGCACCTAGCTTCCACCCTATTATTCCACTCTTAATTTAGAATTGTTTTCATTGATATCATATTCTTTGAAATCAAGAGGTTGAAATCTCATTAGCTCATCCTTGCACTGAAATTTGCTTGTGTCAAATAATATCAAAACATCAGACTTGAGTAAAAGGAAACACTGCAAAGAGAAGAAAATGGTTAAGTGGACATTCCTTAAAAGCAAACAGTTAAACATAAATGAACCATGTGTGTCCCTCTTTGCAGCTAATTATATTGCACCCTCTGCCGGGCTCAACTAATGGAACTGATCGTAATCTCCAACTATTTATACAGACTCATTGTAAGCAACTACAAAATATTCTTATACATCTGAAAGAGGCACCAAAGGCAGTTTTGCCAATTTCAAAAATACTTCAAACCACTTCATATAACATACTGGAAGCACAAATAGAAAAAACTAACAAATTACAGTTGGAAGAGTTATGAATCAGCAGATAAGCTTTTCATGACTGGTCAAGCAAAAGATCTCCACAGTCCAGAAGGAAGAGCAAACTAACTACTGTTTGTGTTCCGAAGAAATACAAAACTTGATACCTTAGAAGAGAATAAAACAGTATCGAAACAATACAATATTGCACCTTCATCATAATACAACATTATTTTTAAAACAATTAATAAATGATATAGAATTACAGTGCACTTTACTAAATCAACGTAAACTGATGTATTAGCAAACTACAAGGCATTTTGTCAATAATAAGTGTTAGAAGTGTATACATACACTGGTATGCATATTCACACTGTGTACAACTTAACAGCAAATACAAATATACCCTGTCATACCACCAACTTAACAGAATTTGGCATTGGCTTCCTATTACTGTAACAACTTAACCCTGAATGAAGCTTAGAAAAGCAGATATCCATCAAAAGCTTTACGTAGCATCACTGGTCAATGCAGTATCTTAACTAACTGCAGTATCAATATCAATGACGATTTATTCCTTATTGTAAAATATTCAAATATAGCCGTATATTAATGTTCAGTGTTACATTAGACACATTAGAGATTAAGAGATTCTTTGACCTTGCCATGACAGTAAAGGTTGATTAAAACATGGCTCAACCTCTACACAATGGGATCTCTCTTTAGAAGCATTTCTTGAAATTCCTCATTTCCCTATTTCCAGGCCCAAACTTTTCAAAACGTATCAACTGAGGAACACTTGCTGAATTGGAAATGTTCATGTAAGTGATGGTTTCACAGAAACACCAAGTTGTGTTGGTTTGAATCACTTAACTTATTAAAATTTCACCAGTAAAGCACATTTTCCAATAAATATGGCACAGAACACAACTTTCATATCCATGCAAACAAATAAATATAGAAAAAAGAATGATTCAGTAGTAGTAAATGACATGAGAGTAAATCATGTAAAATTTGTTCAAGTGTGACATAAAACGACACTGATCATGCAGTAAAATAGATATCCAAGTCAAGCAAGCATACATATCCATCACTGTCTTTTAAGAAACCTCTTTTGACTCGTTTAGTTTAAGATCCCTCTGCTTCTGCTGCTTTTAACTGTTATGCTTCAGTGAGCCATTTCCTTCTATGTTGAAATGTAAACAGTGCAGTCAAAGACGTAATATTGCTAATGGATTAGCTCCACTGGCTGGTACAGTCATCTAACACAGGGAGCGATTACATAATAACAAGGCCATAGTCTATGCAAACTCCACAGTTAGCACCTTATGGAACTCTCTCAAATTTTTTTTTCTCAGATTTTTCACAAGACCAGAATCAAATGTAGCATATCTAATATGAATGTGCCCGTTTATAAAACAATTGGGTTCTATCGTGTAATTTAGCTGTTTCTGATTGGACGAGAGACGTTCCATGCTATAGGTTATTCGTCAACATACCAACAGTTACGGGGTGTAGACAATTGAGCTGTGGAATTCTGGCAATTCAGTAAGGGAAGGACCTTCCACACTAAAAGTCTCAGAGATCCATTAAGGCGCTCTTGGCCAAGTCTTTAGTTCCCTGGAGAATTCTCTTCATATGACCCACCTTCGAAATCCCCAGGTCCTGCAGAAAATAACAGACAGAACAGCAAAACGTAAGAAAAGCACATGGTCTACACATTTGATCCTTTTCAAAACATAAGAAAAGCACATGGTCTACGCACTTGATTCTTCTTCAAAACATAAGAAAAGCACACGGTCTACACACTTGATACTTCTTCTAAACAAAAGAAAAGCACATGGTCTACACACTTGATTCTTCTTCTAAACTACATCTATGGCTCAAAGAGTTTACGTTTCAGTTTGAGGTTTTTGAGGTACTCTCATGTCTGTTGCATGTACAGGAATTGGACCTTTTTTGTAGTAAAAGTTACATTCCTGTATGTAAAGGTAACAGCATTTTTGCAGGCAAATCTTTCAATACGATCATAGTGATTTTGCTAAATAACTTGTGGAATAGTTTATGATCCCACTGTTGAGAATTTTGTCAATGATATCAAAACTATCAAAACATACCTCAGAATGGTTGCTTTAAGGAAGAGTAGTTTATATGTTAACAACACAGTGAACCTGTTTTAGTCTAGGAATGGCTTAAAGTTAGTAGATCATTCTTAATCACTTATTCTGCAGGTTTTCAAAACCACCGAGCAAGAATATACCCAGGGAAGATGGGTGTCACACAAGGCACCACATAACTGTACTGAGGGGAAACATTCTGATGTGTAGCATCCCCCTTGATTTCACTTATTTCATCAACATTTCACAAAATTTCAGTTCTGTGTCCCTGCTTCAGTCACAGTAAACTTCTTCTCATAGACAGTTGGGGAAAGTCTTAGCATGTGCAAGCAAGCTAACAAGCTAGTGTTGTCTAGCTAAATCCGTAATTATTAACGTCTATTAGCTCGACAGGTAATGGTCTGTATCTATGCATTCAACCTACGTAACGGCCAAGCTACGTAACGGCCAATCTCCTGAAAAGTTTCGTGACAAATAGGCATTTTGTCATCATCCTCTGATACTCTGAAGTACTGCCACACAGCCGACGCTCATAGTAACCTAAACATTTGCTTTGCGTGCGCATAATTTGCACGTCACCTTATCGGCCAGGTTCATCGGCAGAAATGTTTCATATCTGCAGATGCCGATAATTAAGTTTTGAAGCTTTTATCTGCCGATACCGATGTCGGGCCGATATGATCGTGCAACCCTAGTTAACATGGTTAAAAGTTGTTAACATGGTTATCCATTTTAAGTGGTAGGAAAATGAAAATCAATGTGGTATACATTAATAAGAGTAACATTTTGGGACAGATTTTACCCGTTTGGACAATGTTTGAAACTAGTTTGTATTCTTTGAAAACCTTGCAGCAGAACAAATGTCAATCACCCTCAATAAATGTCCATCTAACATTACCGCTACGAGCTAGGCCAATCACATTTCATTACCGTTGCTAACAATACATGTAGCTGTCCTTATAATGTCACTGTATCCACTTATAGAACACCCCTGGTCGGTCATATGGGATTCCAACTCCCAAAAGACAAAACAATATAACCAAAACTGATGCCAGATGCAATATTATCAGTGAATGGTTGTCAATGGAGATGCAATATTATCAGTGATTGGTTGTCAATGGAGATGCAATATTATCAGTGATTGGTTGTCAATGGGAAGCTGCGGGATGCAATATTATCAGTGATTGGTTGTCAATGGTGAAAGATGCAATATTATCAGTGACTGGTTGTCAATGGTGAAAGCGTTATTCTGTACAACTATATTTTGATTAAAGAGCTACTAACTAAGATGCCACTGAACAAAAGGTGGTGTATTTGAAAATTAATGCAGGGCTTTATTTCAACTATGTTTCAACACAAAGTTTAGGATGCACTTAACGCCAAAACTTACCATCAAAACCATGCTCAACTTATTCAACCGACTGCAGTATTCAAAAGCTACGTTACCCTACCAAAAACTTGTCTAACCTGGTCAATGTCTAATAAACACACACCCCTCACACACATACACACAACACGCAATACATACAATATACCCAGAGATATCGTTAATACATAATGCATAAGCATTGAATATCTATTTAAAAAAATGTAAGTGTTTTTGCCAGTATTCGCAACAAAGATTCACGTCATAGATCTAAAATAAAATAGATATTGTACAAGGACATTAATTCATATCATGGGCAAACTCTAATGTGATGATACATCCATAACATATTCCAACATAGCTTTTTTTGGTGTTTCTGAATGTTATAAAATCCTATATCGGTGCGCTTTGTTCATCTCATATCAGTTAAGGTTTGCAACAAATCTCTCTCTTTCCTTTTGACTTCCAATTTGGATTTCTCTCCTGACCACTTTCTGTAAATACCCAGTACCTCTCTTGTGGAGTTGGTATTTGTGATGAAAGCCGCAGTGTGTTAGTAAATACATGAAAGTAAGGTCCCAAATAACATTAGAACAGAGGATGCCAAGCAGAGCAGTGCAACACACAGAAGCAGACAGGGATCAGTAAGGACAGGGAAAGATCAGACAGCTTAGAGGAAGAGGAAGAGGAAGAAAGAGATTTGAAGAGCACGTTTTTTGACTGATCTGAGCGACATCAAGTGGGTTACTGGGGTATACCTTCAGGTCTCTCCTCTCGAGGTGAAGGAGCTCGGAGCCACGGATGTCATGTCGGATGAAGGTGTCTTTGTACTCCCCCAAGCTGAGCTGCTCCAGCCAGGTGGCCACTTCCTCCGTACCCCACCTCTGAACTACACAAGTCAAGAGCAAGAAGCCCCCTTTCAGTGTCCAGCCCCCTCAGATGCATGACAAAAGCAAACAGGGGTCAGCCCAAATTTTAAAACAAATCACAAAAGGAGGAGAAGAAACATAGAGAATGACAGGGAAGAAGTTGCAATAGCAGCCGGCAGAAGAGGGGTCGTAGAGGGCTCTGATCAAGAAGAACCCTGAGAGGAACTTGAGCATGCAGGTTAAAACGTTGCGGACGGACATCCACCATCCAATCAGAGCAAACACAGGAGAGAGGAGGGAAAGGAAGACTGAAGCCGGTGTAGCCTGAGTAGCCTTAGCCCAAGTAGCATTCCCCTGTGGTGGTGGCGGCTAGCTTTTACATCTAATTCACCTGGCTCAGTCGCTCAGGAGTGCAAACCTACAGCTGTCAACACTTTCAGGGGCTATAATATTATGAAAGATATTAGATGTTAAATAATTTCTACTGTGGATAACTTGTTATTTCATCCAAATATGCTAAAACAAAGGCATTTAGAAATTACTTGATTGTTATCCATTCACTGTATACGTACAAACACACACACACACACACACACACACACACACACACACACACACACACACACATACACTTTTGAACACAAACGTGTGTTGTTTATTTGTACTTACACACACATATTATATATAAATATTCAACTACAAACATCATCTCATACACACTGTTCACTCAGAAATGCTCCAGTTTGTTTTTAAGAATGAGATTGGACATTGTCATAACATCCTTTTTGTTTCAGAGAATTGTTCTTCCCCTTGCAGAATGTACAGCTTTGTAGACCTTTGCCATTCTAGCTGTCAGTTTCTGAAGATAAAGGGAATTTCAACAAGCCCTTCTCAGTGGGGGGTTGTGTTTAGGACTGTTTTATCTCAGTAAGACGCCAACCTGCTGACTGTGCAGGCCAATCATCCCAGAGTTTTCGTTTCACGGTGTAAGATGACAATAGTATTTTGTGTGTAATATTTCATTTTACACATAAAATACCATATTTAGCAGACGCTTTTATCCAACGTGACTAGAAATGTAATATAAATAAAATTAAGAGATAACTGAGATAATACAAATAATAAAAGCAGCAATACAATAACTATACTGTTTTGTTTTCTTTCATTTCTGCATGAGGGGTTAACACTAAATTGCCAGGTGATTTTAGAGGAACTAAGTCTTCAAGCAATACCTTGACTATGATGTCTTATTACACAGAAATGGCAAAGGCAAGTGTTACATCTGTAGAATAAAATGTAGGTACATAGGTGCTGATCTGGTGCCTGCTCTGTAGGAAAATTACTGTGAGCACTCACAGAGAGGGTAACAACAATTTAGCCAATCAAAGACAAGACACACTATCACCGGGCTATGTTTGTGATGTAACTTATCTTTTTTGTGTTTTGAACAGTGCTCGTTTCGAAATGCAACTGGAATTGCTAATCTGTTTATTCTGCTTAATACGGAAAAGATACGTTTACCTCCTAAAATTAATCTACCTGTAAACTCTATCTACCATAACTGTGGAACATCTTTAAATAATAGCTTATTGCTAACTAAAGTTACGTTAAAGTTTAAGTTGTTATCCGACTGAAATGCAAGGATAAACAACAGTTAATGTCTAGTAATCAGAAGGTTGCTAGCTCGATTCCCTGTCGAAGCGTCCTTGAGCAAGACACTGAACCCCTAATTGCTCCTGATGTGCAGTGTGCCATCAGTGTATACATCCTTGTAAGTCGCTTTGGATAAAAGCGTCTGCTAAATGTAAATGTAATTGAGTTACTCTTATGATACCAGAGACGTCCTGTGACTAGCCCAGTAGGGTAGTGTGTAATATTAGTCGTGTGGTGTAACCTATTATGCCTATTTTTTTGATTAACCATGATGATCAGAGTTTAGCACACTGATGTGGGACAGACAGTCCCCTCATTCTTTTAACAAAGATTCATGTCTGCACCTTGAGCACTCTGGCGCCACCAACAGGTTGAATTAGGAGGTGCGTTTAAGGAAGTAACTTTTAAACTGTATGCCTGTTTAAAAAAATAAGGCATCATTGGATCCCTTGGATCAAGCCAAGTTCAACACATCCTATGCATCCGATACAGAAAGTAAAAAATAAATTCACAAGCCACAATGTTCTTCCCATCTTCACCAAAATTGGCACAGATCATCTTCAGATGAGACCTTACAGATATTATCATATGGAATTTTGAATTTCAAAAGTCATTATTTCACCACAGGCAATCGAAACTGGTTGTGAGGTCATATCTCAGCAATGCCTTGAAAAAACGTACTTCATATGTGGACTCGTGACCTCATCTTAACACTATTTATTTGTTTGTCATCTGACCACTCCTGGCGCTGCTATAAGCAGAAATGTATTTTTGCTAATAACTGTTGTGTCTGCCTTTTTAAGTGCCTGGTAATACCATGGGAGGTTACAAGGCCATACCAACTTGTCATGGCGTACATAATTGATGCAGCTGCCATATTTGACTTCATAGAAAGGCCTAAAAGTCAGGCCTAAAAATAATTCAAAGGCCACATCTTTTTTTTTGTGCATAACTGGAGTTGTGTAAAAAAAACCATTGACGTGTGAATAGGGCCATATATGAATAGCCAATAAATAAGCTTAGACTAGCACACTGGCTACATAACACTAGAGTGTGTATACATTACAGTGAGTGAGATTCAGGCTATGCTCAAGATATCTTAGAAAGGTGTACACCACATCCTTCCAACAATACAGTACTACCCCATGGCTTGTGAACCATGTGCTCATCCATGGCCCAACCATGACTAAGGAATAATTTCTTCACTGTTGTGTTGTGACATCTGGTAGCTAAATAATCAAACTCTAGAGTATTTACCTGACTGTGGACTGGACTTCTTGGGTGCTTTTTCCTTCTTGAACTTGGGTACTATGCGGAACATACTACCACGGCTGTTCCTTTTGCCATACTCCAGAGAGTGATCCTGGATGACACAAGGGTTAAACAAGGATGAACAACCTGTGTCACACAGACTTTCAAGGGTTGACTGAAAACCCCCATTTCCAAAATAGTTGGTAGAAAATGGAAAAAAAAGAAAAATGTATTGTCTTTTTACTACACTGATCACACATTGTTTAATAACACTTGAAGATTGTTCCATCATACAGGTCTTCAGCTGTCAACTGTCTGGGGCCTTGGTCCCTGTTTCAGCCGTTGGCAGGTTAGCACTGCAGGCAAGGAAATCAAGCACCTACACTCTATGTTTACACATCCATGCACTTGTAATCCAGACAGAATGCAGTTTGGTGTCATCCCTATAAAATGCAGGGATGTCCTTTCTTCATTTCTGCATTTGGTACTGTCTGCAATTCTAATCCATGACACTTCAAATTCAGCCAACTGCTCCTCAGGGTCTTCGAGATGTCCTTTCTGTGTGTAAAAACCCCTCTGCTGTTGTTACACAGTCATGGCTCTGTAAATGGGAAACAAACACAGTAGCCCAGACTGAAGCATAAACAAATAAACAATTAACACGCTGTTTCAGGAGCATGGGAGTGAGAGGAGTCGTTTGATTGGCTGTTGAGCTCAAATACCAGCAACCTTTTGCCAGAATTGCCTTTAATGGTGCAAGTTAGCCAAGTTCTTGGCCCTGACATGCCTGCATGCCATGACAGACACTGACTCTTGGACCTGATGCTGATAACATCTTGGATGGCCATTTTCCTGTTTGATCTAGAGAATATGATGAATGTTTTTTCCACCAAAATCATGAGAAAATACTGACCAACCTAACCAAAAAACTGAAAATCCCACTGTTTTCATGCTCATCTATGATAATATTGTAGACTGAGAAGTTAGTGGTGGAAACTATGGACAATGTCTGCTTAGTATAGTAAGGGCATTGTTAGGTGTTATCTTGTATCTGTAGATGCTGCGGCAAATGTTTTGGGAAAATTATAGGAAATTGACATGCCTACCGTAATACTGCCGTTCACATGTGTTTATTGAACTGCAAGGGGCATTTGAGCAACAGCCAATCAAATGATATCCCTCTCTTTCATGGTCCTGAAGCAATGTGTGGATTGGGCTGGAATTGTTTATGGTTCGGTCCAAGCCACTATGTCTCCCACTTACAGAGCCAGGACTGTGTACAAACACCAGAACATTTTCTGAGCGCACATACTGAGCTGACAACGTGAGGAGAAATTTGCTGAATTTGGCCAAAAGTGTATCACATTAAAATCACGGAGAAAAACCTTTAACAGACGTAATAGCCATCCTCAGATCGGATTCCAATTCCACACTTCAAGTTAGATTAAGAGAAGAATGATGGTCTTGGAGTGATGGCCATTACTCCTGTAGTTCATGATCTTCACACTCACCTCTTCATCGTTGGGCTGGAGGATGTGGTAGAGCCAAGGGATTTCAGCTAATTTGTCGAGCTCCACCTCCACAATCTGGAGGGTGTTTGACAGTAATTCCTCATGAGGAGAGTCCAGTTGCTGAGGTGAAACAACACAAATGCATGAAATAACTTCATTCACAGATTGCTGCTGTGGAAGACAGTCAAAAACAGCTTCAAAAACCTTACCAAAGATGCTCGTCCCAACAGCAATGACTCTGTCTCATTGTGCAAGGCCTTAACAGTCGTTGCCACTTCCATGGCTGTGTTCCGGGTTAGATTCTGAGGAATACAAATAGACAAATAAATTGTGAACGGATTGAAACAAACTGAAATCTCCCATTCTAAGTGCCTCGCACTCCCGAACTGTGCCTCACTCATCTTCCTCTGCGAGAGAGAGAGAGAGAGAGACAGAGAAAGAGAGAAAGACTTTTGGCACTTACAAATACTCGCACACATGCATTCTGCTAGCCTCTAGGTTTTTCATGTTTGTATGTTCATGTACTAATATTCACTTTCACTTTCACTTTCACTTTCGATAGACAATTTAGATATTTGTTTGCATCAGGAAAACACTGTAAATGCAGCGGTGCTATGTCATGGTTTTGACACGGTTTCTCAGCAATATCACTAAAACAACCCAAACTCCATTGTCACCATTTACAACTTCATTCTGTTTACCGTCCATGGTGACTGTACAGTACCCATTATTATTCCCTGTCCCATCTACTCCCTTTTTCATCTTAAGTTTGACATTTGACATTTTTACGAAACTATCAAACCCTACCGACTGCTCAAGAAGTCACCCTTCTCAGAGTTTATCTTTATGTAAATGTCCTATTTGCATGATGTGTAAGGGTGTGTTAACCCCAAAAACAATAAGAAAGATTAAAAAGTAGTATGAAGCATGTATTTTAAAATTCCTAAGGTTTCTAACATGGTCAAGACAAAATAGCTCTTTCAGAAATAAAGCAATATTATTTTCAGGTGTACTAGTTAGAAAAAAAAAAAAAAACTGGCAGAACCCCATATTTGTTTTTGCTAGACAGCTAGAGGAACGTTAGGAGAAATTTTTAAAAGTAGATTATGATGGATTATAATCAAGGACTTGTCCTTTAACTGCTGCACCAAACTCACGTTTACAATGATATAGAAATTACTGTTGAAATGTTTGCAAGTGCAACCTTTTTAGTGCATCTTGTTATCTTTTGACCACAAATATTTTGTTTGTCCACTGTGGTCTACAAGATGAAAACTAAACCTTAATTCCATTAGAAATTCAACAAAAGGACCGATGATAGGTGTGTTTGCATTACTACATGACATGGTACTTGAAGGGAAAACATTGAAACATCAGCATGACTTACCTCTGGGAACTTAGGGTGGGTTTTGTTGATGGCATGTGAGGACGCATTGACAGCATGGGCAAGCTCTTGTTCCAGGAGACCATTTGTTTTGGCTGCTTCACAGATCCTGAATATAACACCCGAGGAAGACAGGGTTGGTGATCGCAAGGAAAATCTATGTGGATTTATGGTCATTTAAGGTAATTGTGAGGGCAAACCTACATTTTAACTGTTGACTTAAGAACACTCTGAATGCTTGACCGTAGCATTCAGAGCATCTGATGTAAATAGTTTCCCTGTGTGTGACCCACCACGGCAAAACCAAGAATAGTGAACCATAATTGAAAATTAAGATATTTAATGCATTCGATTCTCTAAAATTATCTTAAAAATAAAAATTATTTGTGCATTTTATTTTACTTTAATTTAACTTTGCCAAACGTGAATGAATCGAACATAAATTTGAGTAAATGCCTTTGAAGTTTCTGGTCAGTTGCCTTTCTACAGCAATGAGGCATGTCTAGAACTTCTATTCTCGGAACTTCTATATTCGGAACTTATGCCAGGTTTTGCACTGGCGTGTGACATATACTATGTAGATTTGGATTAGTCCTATAGGTATTACATGGCTGGACAACAACTGGGTGTGGCACCTGGTGATGAGCTCCTCAGCAGCACGAGCACACATCTGAATAAGGGTGGACTCCTCCTCAGTGGCCAAGTCTACCGACTGCTGAGGGAACAGGTGTGGCCGCAGTGGAGTCTTGTCATACTTCAGCTTATCCTCCCATGACTTCAGGGTGTTTTCAAATGCCTGCGCACACACACCCACACACACACACACACACACACACACACACACACACACACACACACACACACACACACACACACACACAAATAAAGCAAATAAGGAAAACATTTTCATCTACTGCTTCTGTATTATGCCATCTCCCATCCACTCTCACACACCCATCAGCAGGCTCACCCTGTCTCTAGTAAGCATCTGAGCTCTGTTTTTGTGTTGAATCTTGATAATTCCAGGTGGTTGTATCCAGGCTTCCCCGTCAACTTGAACAGGCATTCCCTCATCTCCCAGGATTGTGATCTTAACTGATCGACACTGGTAAAAACAAGTGGAGGCAGCATTGGTATACACAAACACACAGTGAAACAGTTTTCGGCCATTGAGGTAATACAAAACCATGTTTAGATTTAAGCTGAGGGTATCCTTAGTCCCAAACTGATAATATCATGCATATACGCATTCTGTGTATGTTTTCCCATGTGGAGGAGAATCTGATAAATGAAAAGTAAGGCACACCTGTGCAATGCGATGATGCTGGAGTTTGATGACTCTGGACACGGCCATCTGCATACTACCAAACACAGCAACCACTTCCAAGATTTTGTCATCAAATGATGGAGCGCAAAATATCTGCCATTAGGGATAAAATAAGGCAAGTTAAAAGTTGTGAAAATTGGTTTGGTGCAGAAACTCACCATTAATTGCACTAAAAGGTGCGTCCATGATCCTAATCCAACACACATTTAGTCAAATTCAGTTTATTGCTCCTTCTATCTGACTGTTCTTTGTGTGCACTAAAAAAAGTGATTGTACACAATAGTGGCTAGATGGGAAACAAACATAGTGGCTTGGACCAAGCTATAAACTATTCCAGTCAATTCTAATTTCCTGAAGGAAATACTAGTCCTTGCAAAGAAAACAACAACACAAATATTTCTAATAAATACAAAGTAAAATTTGTAGAAAGTTGAATGCTATTTAATGCATGCACATAGAGAGTGATAGAAACACAGACATGGGAGGAGAAAAGTCGAGAGGAAGAGAGAGGTGTGGGTAGGTCTATAAAGGAAGAGAGAGGTGTGGGTAGGTCTATAAAGGAAGAGAGAGGTGTGGGTAGGTCTATAAAGGAAGAGAGAGGTGTGGGTAAGTATATAAAGGAAGAGAGAGGTGTGGGTAAGTATATAAAGGAAGAGAGAGGTGTGGGTAGGTCTATAAAGGAAGAGAGAGGTGTGGGTAAGTATATAAAGGAAGAGAGAGGTGTGGGTAAGTATATAAAGGAAGAGAGAGGTGTGGGTAAGTCTATAAAGGAAGAGAGAGGTGTGGGTAAGTCTATAAAGGAAGAGAGAGGTGTGGGTAGGTCTATAAAGGAAGAGAGAGGTGTGGGTAGGTCTATAAAGGAAGAGAGAGGTGTGGGTAAGTATATAAAGGAAGAGAGAGGTGTGGGTAAGTCTATAAAGGAAGAGAGAGGTGTGGGTAGGTCTATAAAGGAAGAGAGAGGTGTGGGTAAGTCTATAAAGGAAGAGAGAGGTGTGGGTAGGTCTATAAAGGAAGAGAGAGGTGTGGGTAGGTCTATAAAGGAAGAGAGAGGTGTGGGTAAGTATATAAAGGAAGAGAGAGGTGTGGGTAAGTCTATAAAGGAAGAGAGAGGTGTGGGTAGGTCTATAAAGGAAGAGAGAGGTGTGGGTAGGTCTATAAATACATGTACAGAGAGAGATGCAGCAGCAGAGAAAGAGAAAGGACGTGGCAGATGTACACTGGCAGGGTGTGAAGCAGTACCTATGGGCTTGCTTAGTGCATATGAGGATGAGTGGGACTCTAACAGATATATTCTTGTGACAAACTTGAGCATGTTGTGAAATGTACATGTGTACATAAGCAACAATACAAGCTTCATTGTATTATTGTACCAGCCATTTATTTACAAATTTAAAGCAAATATGCATGCAAATATAAAATGTAGGATTATTCGTTTAAGGCAAGAAATGCTCCATATAGGCCTAAAAGGATCAACATTTATAACAGGGCAGGGGTATACACGATCATAATAATAAGTTTTAAATATAGCGGCAGGCTGTTATTATCAGGGTCTAAGCATTGTATGTGAATTAGCCCAAGTAGCATAAGGTTGAATGATCCAAAAGAGGACCATTTGAATTTTGTAAATGTTACCTAAAGATTTAAAGACAACATTAATTTTGAAGATAGACTAAATCATGACAGAGGAACAGAGGAAAAAAATTTTGTTGGAAGACATTGCTACTCTTTCGTCAACCTAGGAGTATATTATATTGGCTACATTATGTTTGCGTATGTTATTGAAACATGCACGGGTACGTTTCAAATTTGACTAGTAAAACAACACCGGACTGGTAAGAAAGAAATCCTAGCAGAAATCCTGAAAGGGGATTATTGCATCCCATGTTTTGAGCAGATACGGGTAATTGTAGGACTGTGCAACTACTCATGCATTTTCACTAACTGTTTCACAATTCTGTCTGATCAATGTCAGCCTAAATGAAAATGCCCTCCATTGTGGATCCTCAAATAAAAAAATTCTGATTGGACAATGTGAATAAGAATCTGAAAAATGGAGTAGAACAGTAGAAGGTAGTGAAGGTGTTTATTGGGTTACTCACATCATCCTCTTTTGTTCCACCCCAGAAGTTGGTCCCTCCAGCGTAGCTAGGGATATTCAACACAGCAATGCCCTGGAGGCTTGGAAGTGGAATGTACTGTCCATCACACTAAGCATTAGAGACAAAAACAGATACATGTTGATTTCCATGCTAAACGTTCTAGAAAAGATCATATGATTAGGATTTTTAAGTGGTCCTCCCACTGCAAAACTCATGTTTATAGCTTGCCAGGTTCGAGGGCATACCGAACGGCTTCATCTGAGTAAATCATGGCCAAAAATGTCCTGTTGTGACTGCCATCATCTTTTGTGTTGCCCCTCAGATGCCTTACTCCAGCTGCACCTTCTGCTCCAGATTACCACCACTACTCTTATCTGTTGTGTTGCTCTTCAGATGCCTCACCTCCAGATTACCACCAGTACTCTAATCTGTTGTGTTGCTCTTCAGATGCCTTACCTCCAATTGCACCTTCTGCTCCAGATTCTTGTATGTCCTCTGCAAAAGCTCCTTTGTCCCCAGTACTCCATACCACATCATGTTCTTTGTACGGCTCCTATAAAACACAGAGGTCAGGCGGTATGAACATTATCCTCATTTTCACACAACCCTTTACAGGCTTGGAACCAACTTCTGTAATAGACCAATAATTAATAACCAGCTAGAACAATATGAATGATTACAGTTTCATTTAAAGTGACAATATGCAACCCTTTTTTAAATACATTTCAAAACATTCATGGTCGTGTGTTTTGGAAATCACATCACTGCCCAGGATTTTCACTGTCATTTTGCAATTGCTGGCACAAAACACCAACAACAACTATTCCACTGAATACGTCAATAGTTTAACACAAAAACTACTGACCACTAATCGTTCACATAATGATAAATATAGTAGGGAAATAAAAGAAATAAGCAGAAAATTACTATCTGTTGGTTTGGGTGAGGCTGAATGATTAATGCGTGCTCTAAGAAACTACAAATCAACTCCCCATGACAACACACACCTCAAGGGCAGTATTCTCCTGCAGGAGACAGGCCCTTGTCTGGTACCCCCCTCCCCATTCCAGACAAACTAATACGCTAAAAACAAATAACACAAATCTATCCAAAATGGGTATGGATGCCAGGATTCACTATCAGTATAACATATCAATGGTGCAACCGTCATTAGGCTACACAAGGATACTGTGTAATGTCTTACTCTGAAGTTCACCAATTATGTCATTCAAGGTTATTTATGCACACACTGTTAGTTCCATAAATGTGAGGATAATTATGTTGTACAATCCCTCTCAGCAGCACAGAGCCTGATACTGTGTAAGCCTCCTGCTGAGGTCTGACAAGCACTCTGAGTGAGAGCAAAACGTGGGAAACAACAAAGAAAACTATTTAAGAAAATAATTTAAAAAAGGGGAATTTAAGAGAAAATATTCTATGGAAAATAAAAAATAAAAACCTTATGTTTGAACATAGCTGTTTTTTCTTCCATTTGTTATAACATTCTTCCACAAATTTGGTTTATTTCCCATTTCTGTCTTAAGATACACAACATTCGGTGTAAGCAAAACTAGATAACGGGCTCACCGGCACTTTTCTGGATGCTCTTCACGTTTGTTATTAAATTCCAACGATATCTTGGCATCCAATCCAATTCCGAAGTAGTTGTTCATGACACATTTCTCCATGTACCCCTCTCTGTGTGGGCAAAGAGCACAGCTGATGATCCAGTTTAAAAATCACCTGAAGGTAACATTAAGTAACAAAAACCTGAAAACATATGAGAAAGAGTTCTTACAGGGAATCCAAGTCTGGGTCAATGAAGGGAGTGGCTCCAAAAGGGTCAATGTTAGCAAGCAACATCTTACTGATGATGGAACTGCCGGCTATAGATGCAGCAAGGCCTGCCCGCAAGCCTAGACTCCAGAAGTACACCATCATTATTGACACAAAATGACTTCACAGAGCAGTTCATTCATAAAGTTTATACATTTCTAATGTTGCGGGAAAAGATCTCATCACTATAACTGTGTTAATGTTATCAGTTGGTCAGAAGTGTTGTATTTTATAGTTCTTCTTGGGCAAGATACTAAAGAACAACCAGGAAATGTGTGTGGAAGATATTGAGTAGGACTCAAATGACTCAGCTAGATTTAAACTTGGGTCCTCATGATGTACCTCTGGTGTGGGACACCGGTGATACATCTGTGCCATGGCTCCCAACACTGTTTTATACTATAACTACAACATAGCTCAGTGTACTATACTATAACTACAACATAGCTCAGTGTACTATACTTTAACTACAACATAGCTCAGTGTACTATACTATAACTACAACATAGCTCAGTGTACTATACTATAACTACAACATAGCTCAGTGTACTATACTTTAACTACAACATAGCTCAGTGTACTATACTTTAACTACAACATAGCTCAGTGTACTATACTTTAACTACAACATAGCTCAGTGTACTATACTTTAACTACAACATAGCTCAGTGTACTATACTATAACTACAACATAGCTCAGATATAGCAGTAATCATATGGTAAGGTGGGCTCACCTGGGCATATAATCCGCGTGTTGAGAACAGGGAGATTCTCCTTGCTGGTGGTGAAGGGAGTAAGTGAGAAGGAGCCACACGAGTGGCTGCTGCGGCTGAAGTGCCTCTCTGTTGGGGAGCATGGAGACTTGGCCACTGTGGGGACAGAGGAACCAAACACTGAATAGGTGATTCAGGCAACTGTCCCTTATTTGGTGTGAAATAAACATAAATGTTACGCTACTGGAGACTTGCTTATATCCTTTGCTTGTGAAAGACACGTCCACATTTTTAAAACCACCCGATCTGATCTAAGGTTCAGGGCTATACTCCAACTGAGTGAGTATACTGTGTGTCAGTAACATGAAACAAGTAGCCTATGAGTGACTATACTGTGTGTCAGTCACATGAAACAAGTAGCCTATGAGTGAGTATAGTATACTGAGTGTGTCAGTGACATGAAACAAGTAGCCTATGAGTAAGTATACTGAGTGTTTCAGTTACATGAAACAAGTAGCCTATGCCATCTGTCATACGCTCAGAGCCAGCCCCACTTCAAGAGTTTATGAGACTGGTGGTTGCTGGTTGTGCCAGTTACAAACCAAAACAGTATTGGAAATTTCGGAAACTCAAAAGCTGCCAAAAATATCTAAACTGTTTCCTTATTCATTTCAATGGGAATAAGATGGATTATAAACGCAATATTATTATTGGGATCAGGATGGATGTGTCAGAGTTGGAGCAGTGTCCATAAGAACACTTAAGAACAATAGTTCATGCTGACGTAATGAAACTAATAAAAAGATCTCATTTCATCAAACATTGTATTTCATCTAACCATAACACTTCTTGTTGCTATTTTAGACAAATATTGTAATAATCCAATTCCACAGAAAAAATAGGGAGTAACGCAAACAGCAGAGGGCAGTATGTTTACCCTTAGTGTTACTACTGAAAATACCACAGTGACTCTGGCACCTAGTGTCTCCTTAGAACTGGAGCCCATTTAAGTTTGCCACCAACCGTTCAATAAACAGATGTCAACTGAAATATTACAAGGTGAAGACTGATTTAGTGAGGTATGTGTTGCATAATCTTACAGGGGGAAGACTGCAGTTCCTTGGTGTCCTCATCCTTCTCACTGTCTTTATCATCCTCGTCCTTTTTAAAGTCAGTCAGGGACGGCAGGTCTTGCTCTTCTGTATGTGTATTCTGTTCATCGACCACTGATAAAAGAGAAGAAAGAACAATAAAGAAATGTGTTGCAATCCACGCAGTTCAAAAATGCAATTTCAATTCAGACGGACAAGTGGTCCGTAATCAACCCTGAGTCATTTCTTTGATGTTTTTAAAGTATCAGATTTAACATTTCTGCAATTCACAAAACTTCAAACAACTTCATTCAGCTCAGTTGAGAATTAGAAATCCACTGATGAAAAGGCTTATCCTTTATTATTAAAGAGATCCATGAGATGGAGAAACTAACCTTCCAATTGCATTTGAGAAATTACTTGTATATCGGAAGATGGACAAATTTGAATCTGTATATGTTTAAAGGGTTGTGGTTATTGATTTACTTTTGATATAATTTCCCATTTCATTTTCCTTTCTGCGGCTGTATATTATGTAAATACTTGTCTATGAATGCTGTAGCACATGTCACAATAATAAGTTGTACAAATGTAATTTCCCAATCCTCTCGCTTCCTGTCATATCTTCAACTGTCCTATCCAAATAAAGGCATAAAAGGCCAAAAATAAATCTTTTAAAAAAAAAGAAAAGGCTTATCCTTGTATCTCTTATCTCACCCTTTTCTGCCTGCTCAATGATCTGCCTCACCGCCTTCTTCAGGCTGTTGGCTCGGAGCATGAGCTGCTCGCGGGGGAAGAGGAGCTTGCAGGATGAAGAGGAGCCTTTCTCCGTCACGTTCTCCTCCAGCTTCTCCTTCAGCTCAGTAAGGGAAGAATCACTCAGATCTTCCTCCTCTTCAAGCTCTTCCTCCTCCTCCTCTTCCACTATGGGGGGTCTGATCACTGTGGGTTGACATACGGCCTGTGCCTCCATGTTCAGCGTCTGCAATAGGGAGTCCAGCTTCTCATTGAGGACGGCACACTGAGGAGTGGGGGAGCAGGAGGGGGAAGAAATGACAGAGGTCAAAGGTCAATATATTTCATCTTTATTTTGACCGTTTCAAACAGTCAAGTACATTCTACCAGTTCCTCCTGTTCTAAACACACATAGTAATCAGACCACAGCTAGTTTAATGTTAATCACTAGTAAAAATAAAAGTAAATCACATGCGTATGCTAACCCTAACCCTCAACATGTTTGGTCCCACCCAAACAAACGTTTAGGTTTAGTGATAACTCCTATATGAGGACCAGGGGGAGAATAGAGCACAAGGAATTAAATTAAGCGAAAGATCCAAACATATTTATTAGGATTTTGTAATGCCTCAAAGAACTAATGTGTAGTAGGCCTATATAGAACAAGGCATGTATCTGCCTGCAATGTTGTCACTGAATTGGCTAAGTATACTTGCTGAGGACACTTACAGCATACACCTGCAGACTAACGTGAGCTAAGAACATCAGATGTGCTTCAGAACTACAGAGAATCTGAAACGTTTGCTCTCCTGTGCATTCAGAGGAGAATGCAGACTGATGTTATATGCCATCAATATGCCGATGCAAAGATAATTATAATAATATACCTCCATTTTTCCATATAGGTTGTATTGTGGGGACCAAATACTGAAGTTCACACCCATAGTCTTTCGATCATATTATTATTAATGGTGTAGTTTTTGCCAGGATACTGATTTCACCAGTAATGAAACACTTGAGACACACTGACTTCACACAAGTGATCTCTATTGAACTAATTGAGTGAAGGGGGTGAACACTTATGCAACCAATTATTTTTGATTAATTAATTTAGATATCATTTATTATTATTACTTCGCTTGAAGACAGAAGCTCCTACCAAATGACAGAGGGTGAATAGAGATAAATAAATGAAGAAAAAATGAAGAATGTTGAAAATGAACACGATGTTCCCTTTAAATTGTAAATGTAGTTATTATTTTTGAGATGGGAGATGTCATTCAAATACTCACTTTGAGGGACATGGAGTCTGCCTCCCCTGTATTGTCAGGGCCTTTCTCATACGACTTCCCCACTTTAGCAACAAAGTCCTTCACTGTTCCACAGAGAATCCTGATAGGGGGAGAGTTAAATGAAACCTCTATTCAATACCTTTGCTTGCTATAAAGCGAACAATAGACAGGGAATATGACTCACTTTGCCGAAGATATGACCACCGAATGCTGATCCGAGCTCAAAATCTTTGTAAGATGAGCAGCAACTGAATCTTCATAGGCAGAAATCTGGAACTTAACCATTGGGGATATTAAAAGTTAATTTCATGCTATTGAAATAACCTTTGTGCATATGCTATCTGAGTAAATGTGTATGTACCTGGCCTGGGATATACAAATATACAAACTGAGCACCTGAAGGTGTTTACCACGCATATCCTTCAGTCATATATTCAGTATATATATATGTATGTGTGTGGACAAAAGCTTTATGTGTGAATGTTCACCTTTATGAAGGTTTCTACTTGATGTGGCCATTTCTGTGTGTATGATTGTGTGTATAATTGTGATTGTGTGTGTGTGTGTTTGTGCGCGCGCACACAAGTGGACTGGTACCTGACTGTCCTCTTCGTCGTCAACAGTAGGTGTGTTCTTATGAGGTATCTTTATCTCATGTGTCATGATACACCACCTGCAGAGGATTGAGAACAGCTGTTAATGACTGCTATGGACCCAGCACCTGCTGACAGAGTAGAGCAGAGCAGAGCAGAGCAGAGCAGAGCAGAGCAGTCTCCTTGGAGCTGTCCTGGTAGAAAATCAAATCTATGGTATCTGAGGGTCCTATATATTTTTTGGCAACATTTCTCTTCGTTAAAATGAATACTGAGTGTCACAAGACTCTTATTTTAAAATAGTGAGGGCTCATTTCTGCCTCTAAGAATTTGCTTGTAGCGGCCACAATTTTTAAATACACATTTTTTTACAATAACAATAATAGCTGTAGATCGCCTACAGGAGTCCCACCACATCAACACATGATGCAAGAAGATTAATTTATATATTTGAATTGTCAACAAACAGCACATGGACAAAATAAAGACACACCTTTACAGCCCATCATAGAGGATTTACAAGACTAATATCACAGGCAGTGCAGAAAGCTGTAAGTGGCCGAGCAGTCATCAGCACTATTTACTTATAAGTTTAAAAAAATTGCATGCCACTTATGTGAATTCCTCATTTCAACTGGCACATAACACACTGCATAGCTGTGTGTAATATGACCGCCACACAAAGTAAGAGAATGAGCATGGATGGATTATGAAATCAAAGCCCTCTAAGTCCCAGATACACGCACAGCACACACAACAAAAAGCAAGTCCAACCACAGTGTGCATATTTAATACCTGTCGATCGCCTAAAGGAGTCACACCACATCAACACATGATGCAATAAGATACATTTATATATTTGAAACAAACAGCACATTAATCGTCAAAATAAAGACACACCTCTACAGCCCATCATACAGGATTTACGAAACTAATATCACAGGCAGTAACTGTGTCTGATTTACAAGACTAATATCACAGGAAGTAACTGTGTCTGATTTACAAGACTCATATCACAGGCAGGAGCTGTCTTTTTCCTGTCCCAGCATGCCTTGCTACTGACACAGCCTGCCCTTTCACAACCAATCTAACAAGCCAGGCTTGCGTAACATATCATAGCGTTATTAAATCACATTCATTTGATTTACTCTTTGTGAAATGAAATATAAATATGCCCAAAGATTGATAATAAGATATTGAAATGTGTCAGTTGCAGTTTCCCCTATGGAGAAAATGTCATGAAATTTGGCATGCATCCAAAGAATGCGGTAGTGATGCAGGGTGTGCACTAGGTGGCGCTACTCAACAAATGAATCATAATGTTTAAAAGATAAATCCTAGTGGTTATAAAAATGTCATAACATTTGACTGTATCACTGCCACATTCTTCGGATGCACGCCACATTTCTTTAATGGGTATTCATTGTGGATGACCCATTTGCACAGAAAAACATGTATTCAATGTATGGTTATTCTAAAACATTTTTAGAAGGCATCTAGTGTGCTTAAATACACTATGCCATGTCAGCAGTTGATTCATGTCATGTCCCATGAATAAAGCTATAATGCAGCAGTTTGAGGATCATACCTGTCCAGCATCTTGGTACTGGCCCGCTCCAGCTTCTCTAAGATCTGAGGGAGCTGTGTGTCATCATCACACGATGGACCCCAGCCAAGGACACGCGCCAAGTCATTTCCAGTGCCCAATGGCAACACACCAAGCTGACACTGTGAGGGGAAATACATGCTCACAGTAAAACATTTCTATCAACATGCATCATGCATGTTTCATATTTTGGTCCTACAACACTTATGCACTGTAGATATTTACAGTACACCACCAACACCCTCAATCTCACCTGTTTATGAAGACTGAGTTACAACACTTATGCACTGTAGATATTTACAGTATAGCACCAACACCCTCATTCTCACCTGTTTATGAAGACTGAGTTACAACACTTATGCACTGTAGATATTTACAGTATAGCACCAACACCCTCATTCTCACCTGTTTATGAAGACTGAGTTACAACACTTATGCACTGTAGATATTTACAGTATAGCACCAACACCCTCATTCTCACCTGTTTATGAAGACTGAGTTACAACACTTATGCACTGTAGATATTTACAGTATAGCACCAACACCCTCATTCTCACCTGTTTATGAAGACTGAGTTACAACACTTATGCACTGTAGATATTTACAGTATAGCACCAACACCCTCATTCTCACCTGTTTATGAAGACTGAGTTACAACACTTATGCACTGTAGATATTTACAGTATAGCACCAACACCCTCATTCTCACCTGTTTATGAAGACTGAGTTACAACACTTATGCACTGTAGATATTTACAGTATAGCACCAACACCCTCATTCTCACCTGTTTATGAAGACTGAGCTTGTCAATCTCTGATAGTACCCAGCCCACACTGCCATCTCCACCACAGACAAGAATTCGGAAGTTATCAAACTTCTGGAACAAGCGGAGTCTGCAATCAGATAAAATAAAAATGCCAAATAAAAATGACAGAAATAACTAAAGGTCAGCCTCATAATGAAGGCTTTGTCCATACACACTCAACTAAGTCTTCATCACAAAGGTATCAGCAGGTTATCAATATCAATATACAGGCATTAACATGGTAGTATAGACCTACTGCAGTGGATAATAACATGGTAGTGAAGACCTACTGCAGTGGATGGCAACATGGTAGTCAAGACCTACTGCAGTGGATGGATAATAACATGGTAGTGAAGACCTACTGCAGTGGATGGATAATAACATGGTAGTCAAGGCCTACTGCAGTGGATGGATAATAACATGGTAGTGAAGACCTACTGCAGTGGATGGATGGCAACATGGTAGTATAGACCTACTGCAGTGGATAATAACATGGTATTATAGACCTACTGCAGTGGATGGATAATAACATAATAGTGAAGACCTACTGCAGTGGATGGATAATAACATAATAGTGAAGACCTACTGCAGTGGATGGATAATAACATGATAGTGAAGACCTACTGCAGTGGATAATAACATGGTAGTATAGACCTACTGCAGTGGATAATAACATGGTAGTGAAGACCTACTGCAGTGGATAATAACATGGTAGTCAAGACCTACTGCAGTGGATGGATAATAACATGGTAGTCAAGACCTATTGCAGTGGATGGATAATAACATGGTAGTCAAGACCTACTGCAGTGGATGGATAATAACATGGTAGTCAAGACCTACTGCAGTGGATGGATAATAACATGGTAGTCAAGACCTACTGCAGTGGATGGATAATAACATGGTAGTCAAGACCTACTGCAGTGGATGGATAATAACATGGTAGTCAAGACCTACTGCAGTGGATAATAACATGGTAGTAAAGACCTACTGCAGTGGATGGATAATAACATGGTAGCATAGACCTACTGCAGTGGATGGATAATAACATGGTAGTCAAGACCTACTGCAGTGGATGGATAATAACATGGTAGTCAAGACCTACTGCAGTGGATAATAACATGGTAGTAAAGACCTACTGCAGTGGATGGATAATAACATGGTAGCATAGACCTACTGCGGTGGATGGCAACAGGAAATCAGGAATGGCTGAACTCTGTCAGGGAGGTGTTTTAATTTGCAAACAGGAACTATTTAACTCACCCTAAATGGGGTCCTCCATTCACCAGATCAAACACTTGGGCTGGATTCAGCAGCTGTTTGAACCGTCGCAGAAACTTCACCCCTTGATTGTCACCACTTTTAGAGTTGACAAAGACCAGGAGAGGACTGGCGCAAGATGGGGGACATGTGGCTTTCCAGAAGCCTATCCCAAAAAAATTGCAAAAGCAAACTATCAAACTATTTTCAAATCATCAGTGTTGGTACAAGCATATTAATATAAACGTATTACAAGAAAGAAAAGATACATCAATGATGGCTTTACACTTTTTCTATACTTGTCTGTGACTTAAAACATATGAGAAATGAATGTACAAAACTGAAATACATATTTAAATCTATAAAGCATGCTGTGACATTTAAATGGTCAACTGAAACACAGTGCAATGTACACTCATTTAAAATATCAGATATCAAACACATTGGCTAATTCAAAGCCTGTTCTGATGATCACTGATATTAACAATAACATACAAGGATCTTCTTTAAGGCACCACAATGTGAAGTTATATTGTCTGAAAAATGCTGCAGTACTGTTCATCACTTATGAATTCATACTGTGGACTATGAATTAATAATGCAGAGTGCAGCTTTGAAAAGCAACAACAGTGGAATGCCGTCATTGCAGTGGAATGCTTTCATCCAATGCATTATGAGCTCTGGTGATCTGGAGACCAAATGATGGCTTCCCAAGTATATACATGTACTGTAAACACAGAACTGAACTGTGCTGAGCACCATACCGTGGTCAGTGAAGGGCTGGATATGCACGGTTAGTCATGTGCTGCATTCATTTCCATGATTACAGCATTTGACTACACTTAAAGCAGCAGGGAGATAAGAGTGTATTTCTGCCTTAGAGTGCACGTGCCAGAGTGAGCTGAATATGTCTACAGAGTAGGGGAGGTTGCATTTTTCACATGCATACATGGACCAATAAAGGATGTCCTTAAGTGCATCTGGTATAGACATCTGGATGAGAGTCAGTTTATGCAGCTAATCAGCAGATTATGAACGTGTGTGTGCAGAGCTTGGGTGTGCCTTCATTTTTCTAACTATCTAGTTACGGTCAAGCCCTACAGTATATTTCAAATGACATGTAGTGTGTTGGGGATGGAGTTGCATATCTCCTCAAATGGAAGATGACAGCAATCATCTTCAGTTCTGCAATCCTAGTCCTCCTCTCTCAGTCTCTCTTTTCTCAGCAACCAAGAAGGAAGAGAGAGAGGGAGTGAGAGAGAGGGAGTGAGAGAGAGGGAGCTAGAGAGAGGGAGCTAGAGAGAGGGAGCTAGAGAGAGGGAGCTAGAGAGAGGGAGCTAGAGTGAGAGAGAGAGAGCTAGAGAGAGGGAGCTAGAGAGAGAGAGAGAGAGCTAGAGAGAGGGAGCTAGAGAGAGAGAGAGGGAGCAAGAGAGAGGGAGCTAGAGAGAGAGAGAGGGAGCAAGAGAGAGGGAGCAAGAGAGAGAGGGAGGGAGCTAGAGAGAGGGAGCTAGAGAGAGAGAGAGGGAGCAAGAGTGAGGGAGCAAGAGTGAGGGAGCTAGAGAGAGGGAGCTAGAGAGAGAGAGAGGGAGCTAGAGTGAGGGAGCTAGAGAGAGAGAGAGAGAGAGAGAGAGGGAGCAAGAGAGAGAGGGAGGGAGCAAGAGAGAGAGAGGGACGAGAGTGAGGGAGCTAGAGAGAGGGAGCGAGAGAGAGGGAGCTAGAGAGAGGGAGCGAGAGAGAGAGAGGGAGAGAGGGAGCTAGAGAGAGAGAGAGAGAGAGAGAGAGAGGGAGCAAGAGAGAGAGGGAGGGAGCAAGAGAGAGAGAGGGACGAGAGTGAGGGAGCTAGAGAGAGGGAGCGAGAGAGAGGGAGCTAGAGAGAGGGAGCGAGAGAGAGAGAGGGAGAGAGGGAGCTAGAGAGAGAGAGAGAGAGAGAGAGAGGGAGCAAGAGAGAGAGAGGGACGAGAGTGAGGGAGTGAGAGAGAGGGAGCTAGAGAGAGGGAGCTAGAGAGAGAGAGAGGGAGCAAGAGAGAGGGAGTGAGAGAGAGGGAGCGAGAGAGAGGGAGCTAGAGAGAGAGAGGGAGAGAGAGAGAGGGAGAGAGAGAGAGGGAGCTAGAGAGAGGGAGAGGGAGCAAGAGAGAGGGAGTGAGAGAGAGAGAGGGAGTGAGAGAGAGGGAGCCAAAGAGAGGGAGCCAGAGAGAGAGAGGGAGTGAGAGAGAGGGAGCGAGAGAGAGGGAGCTAGAGAGAGAGAGAGAGAGAGAGAGAGAGAGAGAGAGGGAGCAAGAGAGAGGGAGTGAGAGAGAGAGAGGGAGCAAGAGAGAGGGAGCCAGAGAGAGGGAGTGAGAGAGAGAGAGGGAGCAAGAGAGAGGGAGCCAGAGAGAGAGAGGGAGCCAGAGAGAGAGAGGGAGTGAGAGAGAGGGAGCGAGAGAGAGGGAGCTAGAGAGAGAGAGGGAGCGAGAGAGAGGGAGCAAGAGAGAGAGAGGGACGAGAGTGAGGGAGCGAGAGAGAGGGAGCTAGAGAGAGAGAGGGAGCAAGAGAGAGGGAGCGAGAGAGAGGGAGCCAGAGAGAGAGAGGGAGCAAGAGAGGGAGCGAGAGAGAGGGAGCCAGAGAGAGAGAGGGACGAGAGTGAGGGAGTGAGAGAGAGGGAGCCAGAGAGAGAGAGGGAGCAAGAGAGAGGGAGCGAGAGAGAGGGAGCGAGAGAGAGAGAGGGAGCGAGAGAGAGGGAGCGAGAGAGAGGGAAGTCACGAAGCTGCAACACGTGCCAGCAGCAGCCCAGAGCCAATTAAGATGCTGCTCTCCTCCAGAGCTCTGAGCACAGGCTGAGGAAGAGGGAGAGGAAGGGAACCTTCACATGTGAGCAGCGTGGTGGGGGGGGCTAATGGAGGATAGTCTCTGCTCTCCTTCAGAGCTCTGAGCACAGGCTGAGGAAGAGGGAGAGGAGGGGAACCTTCACATGTGAGCAGCGTGGTGGGGGGGGCTAATGGAGGATAGTCTCTGCTCTCCTCCAGAGCTCTGAGCACAGGCTGAGACTGAGGAAGGGAACCCTGGATGTGCGCTGCGTGGTGGGGGGTGGCTAATGGAGAATAGTCTTTCCACAATCCCTTCCTTTGTCCAGCATGTTACTTATCGGTCTTTCTTTCTTTTTAATCAATCTGTTTTATCAATAAAATTGAGCACTAAACTGATTATTTTGTACTGCCTATTTATCAAGCATTATTCAAACTGTCCAATAACATGTGACTGCTGGACCTGAGACATCAAGTTCATTGATTGTCCAATGTATCCCTACCTCATTTCCAGCTAATCATTTGTTTCTATGTTTAGCATCTTTGATTAGAATGGACATGCAGTATTCAAAGATGCTGTAGCTGACATCATGGGAAGTTAGTCTAAAGAATGTCAAAGCACTTCAGATTTAGAGCTATCCAGATTAGCCTGACCATTACAATTAAAAGAGTTCTAAAACAGAACCGCTAATGCACAGTGTGCTATTACTACTGAAATTACGGTTGGAATCCACACATAATTTAATACAATTGTTGTTTACCTTCTTGAAGGTAGTATTATCAGGGGTAAAGCATATTTGATTGATGAAAATAAAGTTGTCCTTGTGTCCCTGTTTTAAGCAGTCAGGTGTATGATTTATATGCGTGTTTATTTTCCACTAACTGCCCTTCGGTCTGAAACGGAGGACAAGTTGCCAGCCTACAAAACTCAAAACAATCACTCGTTCCTTGTCCACCTGTGAACAACAAGTCAATAACCTTGTCCGCAGCTGTCCTAAGTTTGACACCACAGCCCTCGCATATTAGCTCTGCATCAGGGCATACTAGACATAATGTTGCCATATTAACTGCACCAAATCCCAAGATTCATACACTTAAGTATGACCACGCAATACAGGCAATTAACAGGGTCAGCATACCATCTGAATCAATACTGTTGAGTGCAGTGGGGGGGATGATGGAGACTTTACACTGCCCAAGAGGACACTTCCGTGGGTACAGATCCATGCAGGCAGTGTGTACCTGTCCAAACACACAAATACATCACACTGTTCATCACTCAACATCCCATTCAAAAGTGCATCACCAGAACATACTTAAATAGGTACAAATAGGTACTCCATTGTCTAACACCTAACAAAGTTGAAGCCACTAGTAATATTGCCTTATATGCAGGAGGATCATATAAACATCTCATTTTTCCACCCTCATATTAAACCAACATATCTGTTTCCTACATTTAACCATTCACTTATCAATGTCTTGCAAACCATCAAGCCAGCCTCCAATCCATGCATTTATGTATTCAAAACCCAGACAAAACCCCCCAGAAATGACTAAAGTTGCCCCTTCCCTTCTGAATGGGTGTTCTACGGTGGAGCCCTTCCCTTCTGAATGAGTGTTCTGAGATGGAGGCCTTCCCTTCTGAATGAGTGTTCTACGGTGGAGCCCTTCCCTTCTGAATGAGTGTTCTGTGATGGAGCCCTTCCCTTCTGAATGAGTGTTCTGAGATGGAGGCCTTCCCTTCTGAATGAGTGTTCTACGGTGGAGCCCTTCCCTTCTGAATGAGTGTTCTGTGATGGAGCCTTTCCCTTCTGAATGAGTGTTCTACGGTGGAGCCTTTCCCTTCTGAATGAGTGTTCTGAGATGGAGCCCTTCCCTTCTGAATGAGTGTTCTACGGTGGAGCCCTTCCCATCTGAATGAATGTTCTGCGGTGGAGTCCTCACCATGGCCTTGCACCACAGGCAGCGCCAGTCCTGCAGGCGGAGGACACTTCCACAGGTTTTGTCACACACCGCACACTTGGCACTGACAGGTAAATTCCCTTCCAACCATTGATGTGGCATCGCAATCTACAGGATATCAAATGTTTTAGAATGTCATGGGTTAAAAAACACTAGCATTGCAACCTACAGGATATCAAATGTTTTAGAATGTCATGGGTTAAAAAACGCTAGCATTGCAACCTACAGGATATCAAATGTTTTAGAATGTTATGGGTTAAAAATGCTAGCTCCCCTTTACCATCCCCTGTACTTCATTCACACTATTATTTATTCTCTTTTTTTACTTGCCTACTATTTTACTCATAAGCATTTCTTTATAATTACTGTGTTTGATGCGTACACAATGACCTTGCTGCTGCATGGTGGGCTGCATATTTGTTACAGTACTACCTACCCCATCCTCATCCTCAATGATATCTTTTCCAATGGAAGCCAATGTTGTCCATTTACAGTTATTCGTGGCCCTGACAGCACATCTTTTGTGGGCTTTGAATTTACACACTGTAAAAAACAAGGGGAAAGGGCAGTGTTTTATACAAGATGTAATACAACCGTCAGGGTATATATAATAGCTTATACATTCAGCTTGGTCATCTGTGTTAAGCATATCATAGTTCAGAAAATCAGGTTACGGTGTGAACACTGCTCATATAACCATAAACACACACACACACACACACACACACACAGACACACACACACACACACACACACACACACACACACACACATACAGACACAGTCACACACACACAGTCACACACACACACACACACACACACACACACACACACACACTCACACACATACAGACACAGTCACACACACACACACACACACACGCAGTTTTTGTTTCTGAGTGAATGAAACCCAATAAGCTAATGGCTAGCAGTAAATTGCATTGCAGGTTTAATCGGATTAAGAATGTTCATCTTGCTGGGTCTGGAGAGAAGAAATTGATTACCCGACTTCTGGTGTGACCACCTCTTGAGCAATGACCTCCACTTCAAATAAGAGTTGCTTTCTACTACATCTAATTAAATATTAGATGTAAGCAACGCAGTGTAATACACACTAAAACTAAACTAAAACACACACCAATATATGCCTGGAGGGTCCCAGAAGACATAAAAGTACTAGTAGATCAGCCTGTGATTTACCTTATCCAATGCACAACTTCTATTTCAAAGCAACATTGTGCAGGTTTTTTGTACATAGCAAGTTTCATAACATCCTCAGAATCATGTTGATGCTATATGGTCATGTGAAGGAGAGATGAAAACACTTTCCAATAGCTGGCATGGCTCATCACTACGTAGATCTGTGCTAAGGCCTGGAAAACCAGCAAAGATGTAGGAACAGCTTTTAGGGTACAATGTACACAGTACCAACTCTGCTGCTGCTGCTGCTGCTGTTGTTGTTGTTGTTGTTGTTGTTGTTGTTGTTGTTGTTGTTATTGTTGTTGTTGTTGTTGTTTACCAGGCAAATATGTTGGCTGTTAGGTAGTTAGCTCACTGGTTTTACACATGATTGCATAAAGCCCATTTCATTAACCAAAGCCCTACCTCCTCTGCCTGGGGCAGGGACGCAGTGGCAGTAAGAGTTCAACAGCACAACTTCTACTGACTGGTGCGTTCACCTTGACGCCTTTTCAAAAACTATTCTGGCAAAACTAACAACAGCAGCTGTAATGAGAAAATGGAGCATGAATGGAGATGAATCACTATGCCACTATGCCAAGAGTGCCATCATAAGCACAAAGACCAGGTAAAGTCTGGCACAGACAACATTCAGTGATTAATTAAACAAATTCCTTTCCTCCAACAACAATGCTTGACTGCTTCATTTGAATGCTAAATATTTGTATCACTTTATCTTGTGTGGCGCTGACAAACAGCCATAAACAATTATGCTAATGGCCACTATCAGCTTCAATCCTAAAGAATCAATGGACTCTTAAGGAACATCAAATAAACTCATTATAATTTCTCACAGCCCAGCAATGGACAGGATGCTTTTATCCAATTAGCAAATGAAAAACACTTAGTCTTCCTTTGTTTGAGTCAGAGATGCTCATCAGTCTTTCCGTTCTAGCCACTGTAGATATCTTTCTCCATAAGTAGGACTTTAAAAGGGCTCTATGCAATCATTTTTGTAATTGCTCTATGCAAGTACTATTGTATATTTCCAAGATTGAATTTGTGTGTCGCTGAAGCAGGAAGAGGTATAAATGGTAAACAATGTAGTTTAAAGTATAAAACCACCAAAAATGAGGTTTCCCTCAAGTTGTTTAATTCATCTTAGCCTCTTGTCCCTTACAGCGTCGACAGTCTCTTGCCTAAGCAAGAACGTAGCCCTTAATACATACAAATTATTTCTATACCTGCCATTTATAATATAATCCTGTGCAATTCCTTGTTGAATTGTTTTCAAATTGTTGCAACTTCATTTCTCCTTTAAGTCAGGCCATGTTGACTGAACTTGCTTGCCTTTTTTCAATGTTTTGAGGAGCATAGCAAATCTAAAGCACAATATGAGAACCACCTGTATACCTTTGGAAGCCATTGGGGTTATTTGAAATTCTCACTGATAGAAAAGCATAAAAAATGCACTTATACGTACAAACAAAAACAGAAATACAAATGACACTGCTGTCCAATTGCACTGATTCTTACCATATTTAATATCCTTTAAATGTTTAAATACTCATAGTTTACATAACTGGTGATTCCAGTCTTTTCATTCCAATATCTCTGCCGGCTCCTAGAGTGCTAATAGGCTGGTATACCAATGTGCCGATGGAAAAGGTGAAACCTTCTTACAATATCTCAGAGTGCTAATTAGCTGGCATACTGATGTGCTGATGTAAAAGGTGCAACCTTCTTATTATATCTGTGTTGGCTACAATGAACCATTGCAGATGCCAATGGAGAGCAGAAGATTGGGGCGCTCTGGGCACCTACCTTCACATGAGAGGCCGTGGGATGTGACTCCGGAGAGGCTGTCCCTACAGACATTGCAGAAGGTGGGACGGGCATGGGAGCAGGCATACCAGTTGTGCATCCCTGAGAAATGTTCCACATTAAACTGTGCCGTCTAGTAAAGGAGAGGTTAAAACAAATTGGCACCACCAGGATAAGACTTTTTAGCCCCTCAAAAGAAGCACTTTTACAGTACCTACAACAAGCTTTCACCACACTCAACAGACTGACAATATGCATCCCATTTCTCAATAAATCTTTGACCATGCTACTACCATTTCTGCAATTGGAGGGGGAACTGCCAGAGGAATATCATCAATCAATCCATATCTGATTAACAGCAGATCATTATATCTGTCCTCTCTGTTTTGGGGTCTGCCTGGGGCTGCCACATTTTGGGACAGAGGGGTGTGGTATTGCAGATGGTTTAGGTAGACAGTCTTATGTAATCATTTTTACCCTCTTGGCCAAATCAAGACAATCAATATATACTACCATCAGAGTAACACCATCAGAGATCAGGATTGTTCAAAGTGATTTTTTTTTGTCATCAATCAAGTATTCAATAATCAGATGCAGCACATTTTCTGTAATTATGATATATATATCTTTGAAACATGGAAAAATAAAGAAGCAGTGAAATCAGTATTCAAAAATGAAAAAAAAACAAAAAAAATATTTGTCTATTTATACTTTATGTTTTTCATATCAAGTGTGTGCTATTCTTGTTGTTATTCTGCCATATTTAAACATACTGTGCAAAAATAAACGTAGCAGAGCTTTTCATATATTGCTGTAATGCAATTTTTCATATATAAACACTCCTAATTCTGCAGCTTCCATGCATTAAGAAAAAGACATGCAGACTGATATAATAGCATGTTTATTTGGCTCACTCTATAATGCTACAATCATTGAAGAGAAAAAAACATTAAAGGTCAAATAAAAAAGGATAACTCATCATAACAGAACACACAAATCATCTCTATTGCATACCTGAGCTAAGAACCATGACCTCTTCCTTATAAACACTGAACTCAAAATCAGACAACAAACATGTTGAGCTATGCTGCTGCAGACCCTCAGAAGCGAAACAATGGAGCTTACCTCATAATGGTCTCGCGACTGGACTGACTTCAGGGAACTGATCCAATCCTCCATCTCTTTCCTGTTTTCAGCACACAGAATGAGCCTTCGAAACGGCGTGATTACCTGAAGCAGGAAAGGCAAGACATCCGAAAAACGATCAGGCTGGCTGGCTGGCTCACTCTGCTGCAGCCTGCCTGCCTGCAGAATGTGAGGACTACAGACGATTCCCTTTATTTAAGGCACGAGCCAGACAGACAAACCTCCCCTTTCTCCTCCTCCCACTCATCCCCTCCCTCACGCAGCTCTCTTGCCAACTCTCCCTTCCTTTCTGAGCCTGCTTGACAGGAACCTGTACTGACAGGCAGAATACCTTGGAAAATGCTATAAGCCAGTGATAAAAAAAAGCAAGGCTCTGCAGTGCAAAGCTCCTGACAGACAATCCGGTGCTGTTAGTATGCTAATGATTTATTTAATGCTTTATCTTCAAATCGTTTTCCCTCACCCAACCAGATGCTCTGTGATGTACATGCAAAATGTCACTCTAGCCGGAGAAGCTGTATGGAGAATCACCAGTACTGCAACAGCCTCTAATTAGACAACAAAAACACCCCTGCCCCTTCACCCACACTGTCAGGAGGATGTGCCACTGATACCAGTGAATCCTACAATTTGTCCCCTGGCAATTTAAGGCTGTGCGACACAAACACACTATCTATTCAAATATCACATGAAATACCTTGGATAAACATTTTTTAATTCTGACTGCGACATCTTTCGTGTTAAAACAGAAACAGTCTGAAAGAGAGTGGTGAGGAAATGGATTTTCGATTTGCCGATGAAATTCAACAATCATTCCACAGCAACAATTACAAACAGACTTGACAGTTGCGTGTTCAGTTAGCTTGTTACTTAGCTGACTGGACACAAGAAACAAGCTTTGTGTCAGAGAAGGATAACTGCTTGCCACCAACACTAGCCAATTGAGGATGAGATAGATTCCATTGAAGAGAACAACAACCCGCTGCTTGAAGGTAGAGAGCCATACATGCTGAAGTGAACACAGAAGGGGCGGAGATAACAGAATGATGCTGAATGAAAGCTTGAATTACTGTATGATACCTGTCCTTAGTTACCTGTCTTGATTCTGCCACTCTGTAATATAGTCGTTGTATTTTATCTTTAGCGTTATTTGAGCTACAATACAGTGGTACTAGAAAGCGAACTCCTTAATGATTCGAGTAGAGCTCTTAGGTCCATGGACTAGATAGTAGATGTGGCCCAAATGTAGCCAATGTTAAATCCAGGATAAAACATTTCTCTTTTCATGTGCCTATGATTTAAATCTGGAAGTATACCTATAGGGTATTCTCCATCGGGAAATGACGTCTCAGGCTTACGGCGGAGCTCTGTTGGTAGGTCTATTTATAGGCTCCATGTATGTGACACGCTCTATTTTTAGCCTTTTGCTAAATTGGCTCTATCGGGCTCTACTGCAGATTCTACAAAGGATTTGATTGGGCTATTGCTCTATGGTTCTCCATTTGGTGCACTGAAAGAGATAAACACAGAGTCAGAGCTACATCCACTATGTTTTTATTCTATTTTATGTATTTTCTTTTAATTCTGCATTGTATGTTTTAAATGTTATCTTCTATCGTTTACCACTCTTAGGTTTTTTCTTTGGTTGTTCTTTAGCTTTCATAAATATAAAGCACATTAAAACATAAAGCACCTGACAACATAAAGCACATTAAAACATAAAGCACCATATGTGTGAAATGTGCTATATAAATAAACTAAAGTAAAATAAGCCTAAAATGGGCAAACAATAAATGACCATAGTGTTTAAAGGTATATGAATCACTTAGGGATGTTAGGACAATACTTTTTTGTATTTGTGCTTAAATACATAAAAGTATCTGTATTTCTATTTGTATTTGTGCATTAATACATAAAGTATCTGTATTTCTATTTGTATTTGTGCATAAATAAATACAAGTATCTGTATTTCTATTTGTATTTGTGCATAAAGAAGACCACCCAAAGGACTCTATCTGTCAAGGAACTGACATGCCTATTTTGCCTGATTTGGTGGAGTTAGCTTGGTGTGGAGCGGTAACCAGGGCCAAGACACAACATAACTGGCAAGCTAAGCACCCATCCCAGTCACAACTGGAGACACTGTCTTATGTGAACATAGAGGACATAGAGGTGGACCCCAGGTCCAATAGAGAGGAGAGGTGGCAAAGGCGTGGAGAAGAAGTTATGGAACTAATGCCAATCACACATGTACAGTCAGCACAGAGACAGAAGTCCTAGAGATGACTGACACTGATGTAGCCTTAGCACCTAATCTGGCCACATTACGGAGAAAGGATCCTTCAGTAGTAGACTGTTAGGCAGAAGGAGACAAAGGCTTGCTTAAACTGACGAGAGAAGCTAATTATACTGAGAATCAGTTGCTGTTTTAGGTAAGGTCAAGATGGCATTCATCCTTGTGATTTGTGATTATGCCACCTGATTCTCTGAGGCTTGCCCCCCGAGAGATGTTGCAGACAGACACAAAGCTATGGCCCTCCTTAGGTTCAAAATAGGTTTGAACTAATCAAGGTCCACATTCCATGAGGCACACACTACAGCATGTTAATACACTCTCAGGGATCAAATGTGAGAGAACTACCACCCCATACCACCATCAGTCTGCTGTCTTGGTTGAGCTGGCATAGGGGGTAAGGACACTTGAAATGTATGCTGAAGCCAGATCATTCACAGCCTTTAAAACAAACAGTACAATGTTAAGTCTATCCAGAACCCCACAGGGTGTGTAGAGCAACTAAAACAGCCGTGATGTGCTCAAACGTCTTGGTCCTAGTTGAAAGTCTTTCTGCTGCATTTTGGACTACCCTGTAGCTTGGAAAGTGATGCCTGGTTAATACCTGAATGGAGTGCATTACAGTAGCCCAGTCTGGAAAACATAAAAAAAACATCTACCACGTGCCACAGTCTATTGAGGGGAAACAGTCTGCACTTTTTTCTTCAATGATTCCAAAACGCAGCAACCAACCAAGATCATCTGCACTGAGGAATGTGAGATTGCTGTTCTGGATCTGAAAGACTCTCTGCTCGGAGCTGGTCCAGAACAGCCCTGAACTGCTGAAACGTTGACACATCAGACTGATGCTCTAGAGCAGACCTGGGCAAAGTGCGGCCCCAGGGCCATTATATACTATTGTATACTATTGTATTGCAAGCTTTCTCTCATGTGTAAGTGTGTGCCATGTGTATTGGTCGTCTGGGCACACCTTTAATACTGCAAAAACATACTAATTTTTCAAGCTGAATTTAGTTCAGCCTATTGGTCCGGCCCTCCACAACAGTCCTACTATCTTACGTGGCCCCTTAGGGAAATGAATTGCCCACCTCTGCTCCAGAGCATGGCTTAGGAGCCGTGCTTTTGTCAAAGGGAGCCAAGACATCTTAAGTCACTTGCTTACATCAGTCAGAAGCTCTTACCAAGGGAGACCTTGGAGGAGATAGTGTCTGGCCACAAAGTGGGCATCTGAAGAAGGGAGGTGGGTACTTGCAGTGGTACTTGACCGTTCGGAGCATTGTGTTGGGATAAAGGATAGAAGCACTTCAGAGGATTGCCTTGTATTGATCTAAAAAGACTTTTGTAGTCAATATGACTGGCATATTTCTAAGCACTGACAGAGGGCATTTTTTAATTATCAATTAACTGGGGAAAAAAAGGATTGAGTATTCATTCACTACTATTCTACACATGAATAATTATGTCGTGTTTGTGGGATTTTTGGTGTGGATTGCTTGTATTGCTTGTTGTTCAGATGAGCTGTTCTTTGATTGTTAAAATCACAACACTGCATAAAATATATCTGTGTTAAGTGGTAATTGTGTTGACCACAGAATGAGATTGAGGAAGCAATGGTCCAACACCTGGTTGAGTAGCTGGTTGCAGTCAGCTACCATTTTGGGATGGGGCCAAACAACTATTGTGTTAGTGGATGATAACCTAAGTTGTGTTCCCCCATCATCCAGTCATCTCAAGGCTTAAAGATACTGACCCTACCATTGTGCAGATGGTATTGGTTAATACCAGTTTGGTCAATAATGAATCGTGGCAGGAACTGGATTTTATGTTTGTGACTTAGACTTGGGTAAATCAGGGTGAGTCACTGGCTGAGCTTGGTCAATCAGATGTCAGTTAAATAGTACACCCAGCCCTTCTGGCCATGGTGACTGTGTGAAAATCACATTAAGTGCCGTCAATTAACTAACCGAGTCATACTCCACCTTTGAACTCCAACTCCGACAGAAAGCTGATCTGTCTTGACTCAAAACCATGGCCTTGTGCTCCCAGAGCAATCAAAAAATGAAATGAAGAGTTCAGACATCCTGGGTAGCCACCTTTAGAGTGTGGACAGAATTGGAATTGTTTGTGACTTTAACATTCATGTTCGCTGTCCTAGCGCACCTCTTGCTAGAGATTTCCTAAACGTGATGTAGAGTTTCGGTCTCGTTCAGTCCGCTACTACACACGAGCATGGGAATACGGTGGTTGGATTTACTTTGTGTGATCTTGTTATATCTGATCCATACATATCGGATCACCTACCTATTGTTTTCAATCTACCGCACCCAACTATTAGACATATGTCCACTGCAACAGATAAGAGACTCTACGGTCAGCCTCTGCTGTGCCTCATATATATCTGTTAATCAGTCTTAGTCCCAGATAAGGGACTCTACGGACAGCCTCTTCTGTGCCTCGTTTATACAGTATCTGTTAATCAGTCTTAGTCCCAGATAAGGGACTCTATGGTCAGCCTCTGCTGTGCCTCATATATATAGCTGTTTATCAGTCTTAGTCCCAGACAAGGTACTCTACGGTCAGCCTCTGCTGTGCCTCGTACATATCTGTTTATCAGTCTTAGTCCCAGTCAGGTATTGATGAGCTGGTTTCTTGTTTTATTGCTGCACGTACTTCAGTCCTTGACACTTTTACACCAATGAAGGAGAACAGACCTAACCCTCATTCCCAGCCTTGGTCTAATGACCATACAACTGCACAAAGACAAATATGGAGATGGGCTGAGCGTAAATGGAAAAAGGAACGCAATTTGGAACGCACTCTTCATTCGGAAGAATCTCAGAGTGCCAACATAGTAGAAACTTACTATAATAATACAATAAAATAAAATAAGACTAGTTAACGTAAGCATAATAGAAAAATTTGTGACAGATTTGACAAAAAATGTTTTTAGTCCAGTTTGAAAGGAGTCCAGCGTCTGCGTTGCCCTTAGGTGGTCAGGGAGGCTGTTCCATAAGCGTGGTGCACTACACTACAACCCACAACATAAAACATCTCCTTTAAAAGGCGAGATGGAATGTGAGACAATAACTCAGTGCGGCAGGAAAGGTACAGCTCATTAAAATGGTTTAGAGTGTAGATTAAATATACTATGATAGCCATCGGCTGCTGTTGAGAAAGATTATCTGATTTTGTTCATTTTATCAATAAAATATATTTTTTGTAATCATAAATAAAGAGTGGAGATGTACTTGTGAAACTAGTAGGTGGGTCAGGAAAGTCATTAACAAATCACTGATCTCAGGAGTTGTACCTTCATTTTTTAAACCTACATTGGTGCAACCTTTGCTAAAGAAGCCTAAACTGGATCCTGATACACCCTCACATTTTAGACTCATTAGATCTCTTAGCTTGCATTTCTATCAAACATCCTAAAGATGGGATCTTTCATATGTATCAATCTGGTTTCCATTCAATGCAAAGCACACAGTCTGCCCCATTGAAAGTTAAAAATTAGCTGCTATTTACAGCTGATTCTAAGGGCTGTTCGGTTCTCCTAGATCTGACTGCCGCTCTTGACAGAGAGGAGCATGTAGCGGTACTTGACCGGTTGGAGCATTGTGTTGGGATAAATGGAAAAAGCACTTTAGAGGTTTGCCTTGTATTTATCTAATAGGACATTAGTGGTTAATATGAATGGCACATTTTCAAGCTCTTCAGTCCTTTCATATGGAGTCCCCCAAGGCTAAATACTGAACCCCCCTTCTCTTCTCTCTTGTTTTATTGTCTATTTTTACACTCGGCTATGGAGCTCAAACAGAGAGCAGGTCTGCCATTGAAAATAACAAAATCAGCATTGATAAAATGTCACATTGACATCGAAACACTTAACTTTAGGCACAGAAGGTGTGTTGATGTTTTTTGTTCCTGTGCTTTTTCAATCTTTTCTTTGTTATCTTCATGTCAGCCTTTTTCAGTGTGTTTTTTTACACTGCAAGTCTTTTTTTCGATGTCAGTACTTCAATGTCAACTTACTGTCTCTGTTTTGGCGGGGAGGTGCTTAATGGAAGGGACAAGAAATACAATAATTAATTTTTCTTATTTTTATTTATTTCTATGAGATTATTGTAATTTTAACAACCTGTTTGTGAAGTGGCCTTGGGTGTCATGAAAGGCGCTTTAAATAAAATGTATTATTATTATTATTATTATTATAATTGCATAGATCCAATGGGAAAGGCATGTCTGCCACTAGCCTTGTTTACTGGAATGTGTTTCTGGTATGGTGCCTGGTTAGCTGCAAAAGTATTTCCCCTGCTTAATTTCACTTTAATTTAAGGCAATGTTTTACCAAGTATAGACATTGTCGGGACACTAATCCATCCTTAAATAGCCAGTTTAGCTAGGTATTGTAGTTTCTCATCAGGTGCTTTATTATTGATGCAGATTGGTGTGCCAAAGAAGTCCAGTGCACAGCTTAATTTCCTTCCACCATGATAGGTGACCTAAAGTAACTATGAATATTTTTTTCCTATTTACGTCCTGTGCACACTGCACACACATAACGATGTGTTTGGCTGACCCCTAAAGTTCTCCTTGAAGAGTTCCTCTGTATATAAAATATGTTCAATTTAATGCATGTGACACAAAGCTTGTGCATATAATGTTCATGTAATTCATCAGAATTGTCTCCTACCGTGAAACTGTTGTTGACATTCTTTGTACTCGATTCAGCAACACTGGCATCCGAAAGATCCACTTCATCAAAAATGAGAGACTGTGGACAGAAAAGATATGTGGTCATTAATGGTTATTCCAGCTGAAATGCTGACTAAGTTTAATCACTTTTCACCTTTAACTTTAAGGAAAGAATCCCACAGAGGCTTACAGCCATTTACAAAATACAACAACTACTACCTAATTCTATTCTAAATATTGAATTCGTTTGTCTCCTGCTCATAAACTTAACTACAAATGACCACATGCATGTTTATGAACATCTTCCAGGTCTTCTACTGATGTGCAATGCCATGCTGAAAATGATTTATAGTACGTGTCAGAGACAACATTAAGCAGGGATTCACAGTAAGGGTTCTAAGTCGATGGTCATTCACTCCAATTTCAACTTCTAAGGAGGTGCTTTGAATTCAATATTTACTTTTTTTAATGCTCATTCCTATATAGGATACTCCATTCAGAACATTAGTGAAAGTATTAACTATTGTTAACTTGCTAAGAGATTAACCTGCGGTTATATTTCAAGAGGAAATAGTGAAAATTCCAAGGTCTACATAATATGGTCTATTCTACATTAAATGTCTTTGGATTAGAGGGGTTGCTCTCTTCAATGTTGTGGAGAACCTATTTTGGTCAGTTACCACTGAAAACTGTTGGCTTAATGATTGTGATTAGTCTACAGCATACAGTGTCACACTATAACCATCCTCTAGATCGGTAAAAGCTATGGTTTGTGTATTTTTAGGTGCATGGGTGCAATGCCAACAGAAACATGATCCGTTCCCCAACTATGTTCTAGAAGCCTGATGTTGTCTTATCTGCCTGTGGTTTCACTCTTTCTCTCCCTGTCTTTCAAAACTCTGATACTGTCATAAGAGGGTGATAGTCCATCAGTCTCTCCCATCATAACCCCAGGCGAATTTGATGGGGCTGAAAACACAGGGTCAATAACCTTCACTCCAACTTCCTGAAGGAGTGAGTTAATGCCATCCCTTAAGTAGCAGACGAGCGTAGGAAAAGATGATGCTGGTCGGATGACACACACACATAATGGAGACGAAGAACAGATAAATGGGTTACTTTGGCACTTTTAGAATAGCTTCTTCAAGTACAGGGTTAGATAAGCTGGAAAGCTGAGTCTGAATGGCAGCATCAAGGCAAATGCATTCAGCTATCAGCCGTCCCTCGGGTTCTCAACCTAGCAGGCTGGCAATGGCAGAGGCACATGGACCTGTTCTGTACAGGAGCTCTACGACCCTGATGACATGATAGGAGATATGGGAGGATGGCACTGCATAATACTGTTGCTCTCCTCCCAAGCAGCTTTTGCCCACCTCTCCACCCAATGAGCAATCAGGATACAGCTCTTGCCCACCTCTCCACCCAATGAGCAATCAGGATAGTAGAGACAGCCAGAAAGAGAGGCAGATGAGGAGCAATGCCGAGACTGGAATCATTCATGGGATAGCGAGGCATGTGGCGTGGGGGTGGAGTGGGGTGGGGCGGGGGGCGGGTGGTTTCCATGTCAACAGTCAAGGCCGGTGCCTGCTGACCCGAAGCGTCACCAAACCTTCCTCCGATCCACTGGCGCCCAGAGGAGGGGTAGTGTTGCGGGCACCTGCCCAGCAGACAGAGAGCATTCTCCAGCACACACGGCTCCGAGACACCCGGTGCTGCCAGCGGGCCAGCGTTCCACCTTGCTGGGACAGGCACACACATACAAACACAACCCGTACATGCACTGGTCAACTGGCATTGGCTTCTTTCTAAGCTTATTACTAAAATATAGGGATTCAGATTAGAGGCCTGCACTCCCGCGGGAGGACCACAGGACCCAGCAAAACATTTTGATTGCAGAGTGCGGGCTAGAAGAAACTGATGCGGGAGTAGGAGAAACAAAATTACTCTCAGGACTCCGGCAAAATATAGAAATATCGTATAAAATGAAATAAAAGTACAGAATGTTATTCATGTTTGCACAAGAGAAGTTTTGTCATTTTTATGCAAGGCACATTTTCACAGGAGTGGGCAGAAGCGGGACTCCATCCCACGGAAACATCCGCTTGCAGACAAAGCGTGAAATATGCGGGCTGGAACTGGTCAAAATATTACATAGTTTTGGAAAAGTGGCAGGGGCAGGAGCATGACAGGATCCTGCTGGAGCAGGACTGACAAAATGGATCCCGCACAGGCCTCTAATTCAGAATAGACACTATACGTCTAATATGAGTGACGCAGTAAGGGAGAGCAAAAATTCAGCAGAATGAGTAAGAACTCAGTGAAACTAGGATAGAGATTTGGGCTGGTCATCAAATTACCATGGCAACAATAAGGCCCATTAACTCCACCAAATGTGCAATATCTAATTTCTAAAACTGTCCTGGTCAGTGACCATCTACTTGAAAAGAAATGGAAATTCAGCCAGTTTTGACAGAAAAGAAAATGGATCAACCAAGTAGCAGTGTAGCATGTTTTTTACTTTGGGGCTTCAATGACAAATACTTTTTTTGAAAAATATCAGAAAATCTTTTTCAGAAAATAATCGTCTTCCTGGAAATAATATAGTTAAAGCTTTTGGAAGCACATTTTTTACATTAACATAAAAGGGCGACAGAAACGCATGATTTACTTTTGCAAGATTTATACTGAAAAGCCATATTTTTTGCATAACCAATACAACCTTCAACCAAAATGACTATCGAACCAATGGTAGTTTACTACCAGACAAGACAAATCCTATACATTGCTTATTTGTCAACATCAGCAACACAGGATTTGGTCAACAAAAGTGAAATGAATAGCTTACCCTGTTTTAAAGTTGATTGTATTTACAGTCATATAATATCTACACCGATGAGGTTTCCGATAGATTATGCATGCCTCGAAAAAATTAAGCAGCGAACTTCAACTCAAAGTTTGCACAATAAATGCACCTCTGCTTGACAACCAACAACAGTACATTGATTATGAGGCTCATTAGGGTACAGCCATTGAAAACTACCGCCCCCTCAAAGATCAACCATCAATCTCAGTCATGAAATACATTGCACCAACAGTGTGTAAGATGCCTCCTCCCCGAGCTAGGCTAGCACACAGACACCAGGGCTGGAGAGCAGGAGCATTCAAGGCCCTAATGTCCAGTGTTCACTTTAAATGGAGTTACAAAGGAAACGCCACTGGTAGAACGCCACTCTAAAAATAAAGACACACAATTGACAACAGTGAAGGTAACTGTCATTGTCATGGTAACTACTCAGCCTTCTCCAGCAGTCTGAGCTCCCCCAGGAGAAGCTAGGGGACGAGTTGACAAGATTGGTACAGGACAGGAGTCATGAAGGACACATAGCCTAATGAATTTGGAAGAAGCTACTTTTTTTTAATTGTCTGATACATTTTTTTAAACACATGACACCTACAAGGTTGCAAACCTATGTGTTATTGTTGAGAAGTGATGTGAAAGAGAAATTGAAGGGATTCTACCATGGTTTGCACTGTGGAGAAAGTTCTCTTGAATCAGGATCAGCAATTTGAAGTCTGCTATGTTTCGAACTGTGGAGGAAGTTCTCTGAGTCAGTCAGGATCAGCTATTCTTCTGAGGCTTAGCTATGTTTTCAGGCTCTTTTCAGGCTCTGCAGCATCCCCTGAGGCGAAAAATGACTTTACATAGCAACCGCCTCCTTTTGTCTATGGAACTTGGAACTAGCAGCTACTTGCTAAAGGCTAAGCAGACTGACTGTGTTAAAATGTGATTGTACAGGTTCTGAAAGAGTAGTGAGTAATGCGACTAATCTATTTTATTTGTATACATCGCCTGGTGTTAGCAATAGATATAGGATAGGATAGGTTAATGAAGGCACAAACATGTCACTCCCAAAGTCTTTGAGTGGATCATAACACACACTTCTCTTGAAGGGAGGCTCTGTTTGTACATGATATGTGCTTACTGACACTGTTGCGAGAAGTTCGGTTTTGCAGTACTTTTATTTTGTTAAGTATGTAGTAATTAGTTTAGTATGCTGGCTTTTTCTTTGTCGTTTGTTGTTCCTTTTTCTGTTTTCTCTTCAGGATGTACTTTTCCTTTTGTTTACATTGATAGGTTGTATATAGTTTTTACACAGAGGATTTTCGGGATTTGGCTAAAGTAAACATACGGTCAATGCTATGCGTTTCTTCCCTTATTACAGACATTACACCATTTTCAAGTGGTAAAGAAGTAGTAGTAGTAGTTTATTAAAAGAAACGTTAATATAGATTATAGATTATAGAATTATATAGAATTATATTTTTCCTCAATGTCGTTTTTACAGGAGTCAGTTATAACTTGTTATAAAGCTAAGCTAATTGTTTTCTCATACCAGGCTTATTATTTCAGCAAATCATAGGCACACTGAATGAAAATAAGAGTGTTTATCCACACACATTACTATGAGTGTTTTTGTGTAGCCCAGATAGAACTACACTTTGTTACGCTTATGTTAAATGTTACTAAATCGTTATGAATGAAAAGCATAGTTGGTTTCATCTTTACAGTTAACTAAATATGATAATGTTACTGATCCTGACTTGTCAAGACTGATGCGGGCTGCAGCACATAAACAAGGTCTTACAAGGCATGGTGTGAATACTAGTATTTAATTTGATTAGAAGAAAAATCTTCTGAGCTATTTCCATATACACCTTTTGCGCTCAATAAGACAGAAGAGATGGCGTAATAAAGCTTAGTCTGTTTTTTGTGTAAAACTGTTTTTTAATATACAGATATATTATTGACATTTTGATGTTTTACATTGTTGTCTCCACCTCTCAGAAGGCTTAGACAGGCCTGACTGCACGCCACTGGTATTTTCATCCATATTTCTCAACACATAATGTCTGAGCGACAGGATTGTCTACTCCAGTGTTCCAATTGAACTGGTGACCATGTCTGGTGACATTTGGATGCGTTTCCACTCCTTGAGCTCCATATATTGTTCTTCGCAGACAAGATTTATGTGGCTATAGCAGGGCATGCGTTCTTGCAGATCAGTGGTGAAATGATTTGGATGCCCACCTGAGATTCATATTACAAGACACAGTGCGAAGCCCATCACAGGACCTCATTATTATATTTATATTTTTTGGCCAACATTTTGTTGTTCGTAGACTTCTTTATCCGCAACAAGCAAAAAAACATCTACCAGCAGCACAAAAGTAAGGATGAGACAAGTGAGCAAGGTAGCTTATTAATAACTATTGAGGACCTAGATATTATATCACCCCCTTGTGGTCTTTGAAAGCTAGAAAGCCAGACTACTTTATATGTAAGGCCAACTAAATGAACTGGAGAGCAGCCATATTAGGCATGTCTCATTTAAATGTCAGTTCATTTCAATACATTGATGGCTGAGAACCACATTGAGAATAAAATATGCAGATTAATATCAATATATTGATCTTTTATGATATACCTACTCGTAACAGTACCGGTTTCCTTTGAAATCCAACCTACCCTTCTGTTCAATCTAATAACTCTGTATAGAAAAGACACCCAGGTTTCACAAAAACAGTGTTTCACATTTCCCAGTCCTCTATTGCCTTTAGCTAACTTAACATCATTATACAATTGATGGCCAAGGCTATCTTCACTAGTAGAGCACACAGTTCATCTCTAATAGTTCAGGCCCTACATAAGGGATTTGTCCTCAGCCATACTGTATGACAACAAACTGTACCTTGGCATCTTTGGCATAGTACAGTGTCCTTCCTCGTAGTTTGAAGTAGCGTTTTTTCCAGCGTTGGAAGGAGCTTGTCTGCTTCAATAGTAAGCCTTCTTTAATACTTGTCTAGAGAAAACAAATAGAGAAAAATGTCAACACGAAAGCTTAATCAGTGTAAGGAATACTTCAATTTCAAGGGACCCAAAGATGTGTTTCTTCTCAGTCAGATTACTTAAGCATATGGTGACGTCCATGTTCAAACCCTTCTGTAGCTTAGGTGAAATAAAAGAGTTGGTTTTAATTACACACACAGAGACTGCTACAGCTACACATCATGGGACCAGGTGCTGAGGCTCCATGTTATGCTTTGCCCAATTTCTTTTTTCCCCAAAATTCTGTTTTCCATTTATTTTTTGCAATATCATCATCAAGTGTAAGTCCAGTCAAATAAATTCACTAAGGGTGTAGGCTGCTGTGCTTTTTACTCTTTTCTATATGTATTCTGGGTATTGGGTAGCTATTTTTATTTTATTACAATTTTCACTTTTACTTGATAGAATAAAAAAAGTTGCACACATACAGTATATGAGGGGAAATTACTTACACACAATATGTAAATCTACCTCAAGGTACCTAACTAATAAACTGGAGGGAAAGTGTGTGTGTGTGTGTGTGTGTGTGTGTGTGTGTGTGTGTGTGTGTGTGTGTGTGTGTGTGTGTGTGTGTGTGTGTGTGTGTGTGTGTGTGTGTGAGTGTGAGTGTGAGTGTGAGTGTCTCTGTTTGTGTGTGTGTGTTCCTTTGTTCGGTCACCATAGTTCCGCATGCGTGTGTACATGTGCAATGGTATGAGGCTTCTCCTTGCGTGTGTGGCTATATTAGGGCCAACATATGTGTGATCTGTGTGATTACGGTGCCAAGTTAGTGGAGGAAAGTGGTTAGATAGGCAGGCAAAACCTCATGTCTCTGTGAAGCATAACTAACAATAACCCTTGTATGGTGTGGCAAAGCCAACTACTACATATTATAATCATGAAAACAGTCATGTTCAGTTTGGTGCGACTGCAGGGGAGAGAACGAGGGTGATCACTATCCTGGGAGATCAGGGAGAGAAGAGGAGAGCTCCTTTCAGAGTGAGGGGAGAGAGGAGGAGTGCTCCTTTCAGAGTGAGGGGAGAGAGGAGGAGTGCTCCTTTCAGAGTGAGGGGAGAGAGGAGGAGTGCTCCTTTCAGAGTGAGGGGAGAGAGGAGGAGAGCTCCTTTCAGAGTGAGGGGAGAGAGGAGGAGTGCTCCTTTCAGAGTGAGGGGAGAGAGGAGGAGAGCTCCTTTCAGAGTGAGGGGAGAGAAGAGGAGAGCTCCTTTCAGAGTGAGGGGAGAGAGGAGGAGAGCTCCTTTCAGAGTGAGGGGAGAGAAGAGGAGAGCTCCTTTCAAAGTGAGGGGAGAGAGGAGGAGAGCTCCTTTCAGAGTGAGGGGAGAGAGGAGGAGAGCTCCTTTCAGAGTGAGGGGAGAGAGGAGGAGAACTCCTGTCAGAGTGGGAGGAGAGAAAAGGGCGTAGGTACATGACTTGTTGTCTTTGTCCCTAGGTCAGGGGAACAGTTCAGGTGACATCAGGCTACAGTTACAGATTGACTGCAGGAGAGGCGTTGACAATTGATGCTTCCTGATTAAACTCCCGATTAACTCAATAGATGGATTCTAGCAAGTGACCGAGTCACAATTCTTGGTCTGTTCACAAAACTTGGCGACACATTAGTTCACAATCACTGTGCCAAACTGCACACTGTGTTTGAAACCGCCAAATGTGTCTATGTGTCTGATAGGTGAAAATTCACCCAAGTTACTTCAGGACTCCGGAGTTGTCAATCAGTATATTTATTCAACAAGAACAATTGCAATTGGGCTCACTCACAGCACAAGGATGAAAAGTGAAGCAATTTCACTTAGAAACCACAAGGTTTATATGCTTAGATTTATCTAATGCTGACGCTGTAAGTGTAAAAAAATCATAGTCAAAACAAGGTTCTCATTCCAGCTTCTTGTACTTTCACAGGGTTGAGAAAACAATAAGTGGCGACAGTGAATCAAAGTTACACATATACACAGGGACACAGAAGAGCCATGTCCCTGTTAAAAGAAAAGCATATAAAATCATTATTAAAAGTGATTAACAGTGTTTGTAAATAATCTCCATCAGTGTCTCAATTTGCTTGTCTCACACTTTTAACACAGGGGAATGTATCAACCATCATGTTATTTGAAAATGTAAAATTCCATATAATTCCATGTTTAACAAGAATGGGAGCATTGAGAGAATGCAAACCTCCGCCTTGTGACCTTGATCCTGACATCTAAAAATCTAATCAATTAGTGCCATTATATTAACCAATCTCCCCACAAAGTTTGAGGGAAATCGGTCCATGCGTTTCTGCGTAATCCTGCTAACAAACAAACATACAGGGGCGAAAACATAACCTCCTTGGCGGAGGTAACAATAGAGTATCTGTGTCCAATCCCATACGCTTCTTCAAATGCAGCAAACTGCTCCCCATGGACCTCTAGAGGCCTGTGTTTGTTTGTGTCTCAAACCAAATCTGGTGTTGGTACACAGCCCTGGCTTTGGAAGTGGTAACAAACATTAGTGGCTGGGACTGAGCCATGAACAATTGCAGACGATCAACACAATGCTTCAGGAGCAAGAAAAGGAGGGCTGTAATTTGATTGGTTGTTGAGTTCAACTGTCAGCAATATTTCGCAAAACCAAAGCTGGCTTGCTGACTCTACCTTTAACCCTTTTTTTATTACTGGATTCTACCCGAATCAGAGGGCCGACATCAAAGCAAGAGAACATGAACTTTAATGAAACATTGCATGGGCATGCTCTCTCTGACTCTTTCACACAAGCACAGACATGCAGATGAACTTTAATGAAACATTGTATGGAAATGCTCTCTCTGACTGACTGTCTTACAAACACAGACATGCAGATGAACTTTAATGAAACATTGCATGGACTCACACAAACACAGACATGCACATGAACTTTAATGAAACATTGTATGGAAATGCTCTCTCTGACTGACTGTCTTACAAACACAGACATGCAGATGAACTTTAATGAAACATTGCATGGACATGCTCTCTCTGACTGACTGTCATACAAACACAGACATGCACATGAACTTTAATGAAACATTGTATGGAAATGCTCTCTCTGACTGACTGTCTTACAAACACAGACATGCAGATGAACTTTAATGAAACATTGCATGGACATGCTCTCTCTGACTGACTGTCATACAAACACAGACATGCACATGAACTTTAATGAAACATTGCATGGAAATGCTCTCTCTGACTGACTGTCATACAAACACAGACATGCAGATGAACCATAATGAAACATTGTCACACAAACACAGACATGCAGATGCAGTCCTGTGTGTACAGACACCTAAACTAAACCGAAACCAGTGGTCTAGTCTCCTTGGCCGGCCCCTCTGCACAGTACAGGGCAGCTGGACTTCCTGCCACAGGGTATGACCCTTTGTTTGTCTAAATATTGTTTCACCAAACCGAGGCAAATGCTGACAGATGAGAGATGACAGCACATTATTGTATAAATATATATTCAATACATGACTGTATGAACAGTCACACAGAGGTATACACACACAAGAACATACATTAATACAGCCCGAAAGAAGGGACTGGCAGCTACTTCAGAAGCTAATACATGTTTAAATTAACAGACAGTGTGACACTCAATTCATTACGGAATTTTACAATTGAATAGCTTTTATTTGTGTGGACGTCAGGCTGGGAGGATTCACAATTTAAATCAATTTTCTTTAGTCAGTCAAAATGGGAATAAAAATCATGCAAGATATTATTTCCTTCATATTAAAAACAAGAAACATAAAAAAAGAGAGACTACTTGAAAAACAGCAAATAGTCTTCTCATTCACTGCCAGATTCTTAAAAGTGAAAAGCCTTCTCACAGTTGAAATCAATGAAAAGTATGTCATAGTCTACACAATTTTTAATCTATAATTGTCAAGAAAAAAGGGGGAATCACCCAAGGCAAATGTCCAGTGAAAGGTCATGTGACCCCAGCATAAGGGTAGCAGCAGTAAGATTGAGCCCAACTGCTGACCTAGAGGGCTATCCTGTCAACTCGGCTCTGTCAGTGAAGTTCATCTGTCAAGACACATCATCACAGCCTTCTACAGCATTAAACAAGGAGCACAAACCTGGAAGCAATGCTCCTTCTTCCTCCTCCATCTATCTATAAATATAGCAAGGACATAAAAACCCTGCTGAAAAAAAAGAGAAATCCACAGGCATATAGGGGGAAGATATCTATTTTTAGCAGAGGAAATATGCTCTCTGAAGGGAGAATTACAAACAGAGAGGCAGGCTCCAATCTGACACTGGGGTGCACAGCTGTGTCAACTTAGTGGATTCAGATGCTGACCAACTTACAGACAAAACACATCACAGCAGAGACTATGAAATTCTTTTTTATTTAAAGTCGGGTTATATGTAGGGTGACTGTCAAAAGGAACATCCGTTCCAAGATAATAGGATTTTCTGTGGTGTCTGTCGTGTTTTAAAAATTCTGATTAGAAAAACTGAAAAACATTAAAACCCAAATCTTCTCTCCACTCATCCGTGCATGCTTAAGTCTTGACACGTTCCTTACATGGCTTAATCCTTAACACATCAAATCCAAGCACTACTGTTTCTCAGAGAAGGTGTAAATGAAGGCAATACAAGTTATGCTACTACATGTACAGTATGAGACTACAAATATTGTAAACAACAATCCTAAATATCTAGGCAACACAATTGCCTATCATATTAACTTGCATCCCTTAACTTAGTGTACCAAAGGCAGTGGTTAGACAAACATTTATCTACTGCCAAGAAATGCAGTCTGCCTTATTGAGGGTTTGATATGCTTAGATCCATAGTCTTATCCACGCGAAGACGCCTTTGTTCTCAGTTTGGCTACTGAATCACACAGCGACAGAGTTTTCTAACTGGGAACGTTCCAAAAAGCACATGACTCTTGCATGTGTATATATGATGCCTATCTGTGTATGTACTTGTACAATAACACAGTTGACAGGTGAGAGTGCCCTATAAGAGAAAGGACACACCGTATATTTGTACCTCAAATTGAAGATTACGACTAGTGGCTGGCATTTAGAGTAATATCACTTTACAATTTAAACAAGTATGTTTTGCGGAGTAGAGGAAAAAGTGGATGGTATCAGCTTGGTCTCGTTATATTCAGGTTTTAGTTCCATTATATACCGACTTTTATTTGTCCTCCATTGGCCTCCATAGTGTCCTTCCTTGTCTTTAGTTCCCTTCCTGCCGCCAAGTCGTACAAGAAGCGATCTATTTATAGTGTTTCTTCACTAAACTGCGAGGGAGAACCGTTCTGTTTCAGACAGAACTGACTAACCACAGCATTCTTAACACCCACAAGTCTCCCTTTATTTTCATCCCTCTCTCTCTCTCTCTCTCTCTCTCTCTGTCAGCCCAATTCCTTACTTTTAAATCCTCCGATGATGATGACTTACAAAATCACAGTCAAGAAAAGTACACCATCTGTGCGTTGACAATAGATTGTTAATAATTGTGTGTATCTGTAAACCTCTGTGTAGAAGTTACTCACCTAATTTCCTGATTCTAAAGATTCAATTTAGACAGTTACAGGGAATTTCGGGGAAAGTGTTACACTGAAAAGCTGTGTTTACCATTTTTATATCCTGTTTTAGGAAATCTTAATGTGTACCATGACTTAACTCTTAAATCATGTGACATTTTTTTACTAGCACACAAGCCAAACTGTACTGTACTATTCTTCACTGAATCGAGCTGATCCATGCCTTAAATTTAAACCTTATTTTTAAATTGGTTAGACTTTGACCTTATACCATTATAGTGAGTGGTTAAAATGTGATGCCATTAAGCACAGGTTGAACATGCCTGTAAAAGAAGGCATCTTTAAATGCCATGTGTAATTCAAGAAACTTACAACCAATTGACCTGACCTGAAAAGAATTATTGATTTATCACACAGGAAAAACATAAGCGTTATAGAAGTAGAAAGGAGTTTTGGACTAAAACCAGCATGCTAATAGCCAAACGTTTTGCTAACAGCTCATTTTGGGGCAGGAATTCACTATATTAAAGCCCTTTTTTTATTTTGTTGGGTGCCAGGCTGCAGTAATCTGTCAAAGCTATGGTAGGCCTCTGCTATAAATCCCATTGCTATTAGGATTCAACTCATGTGAATCCCTCCTCCCCCAACAATGTATCACATTCAAAAGGTCAGCCAGACCCTCTCTGTCTGCAGATCTTCACACCCATCATATGTAGGTTGACCCCACTGTTCCACTTCCTAACACACCCCACCTTACACCTTTAACCAGACCCCCAGATACACCCTATTATGTTAAGTTGTGTATCGTACCTTCCTGTAACTGAAATGTAACTTGTATGCTTTACTCAGAAGATTCATGCAGCAGGCTTTGCCGTAGGTTTGCCATGTGAAGACACCGACCTCTATGTGTGGTGAGAGAATGAAGCAGGGAGTGATGCTGGGAGGCAGAGGAAACAGTGCTGCCTTTAGAGGCAAAGGGACGGGAGGCCAACACAGAAGAGACACTGCACTAGGGAACAACACCTCCTAATCATCGCTTCTCTCTCTCCATCGTAGCGTGTTGTATGTGCTTCAGTTCTCAATGTTATTCATGTCACACATCAAAGTCCTTTAATGTTGATAGTCTTGTTCACAAAACACTGAAATTATACTCCTGGTAAATATTTTAGCTCAGTTCAGGTTCTTTCATTTAATTGAAAAAAAAAAAAAAACACAATATGTGGAGACAAACTCAGTTCACAATCTTAGCTCAACTGAAACAATTCCAACCACAGAGATTCAGTAACAGACTTCATCTTTTTATGAAAAGTAATACATTCGATTGCAACATTCACAAGGTCTTTTCATTTCTTTGCTTCGGAAACATTCTGTTAGTGTTCATCCAGCTGGTTTTGGGAATAGGTTATATTAGACCCTACTACCCTTAACACTTGTTCCAGCTAGCTATAATGCTTGTCAATTTTGTGGTCAAGACTATACAACAAAGTACTCCATCCATGCTCAAGTACCAAATACTCACAGTGTTGGACAGTGTGCAATAATTTAAAGTGATAATCTTGGATCACCTGAAGGACATATACAGCCACGGAAAAAATGAAGAGACCACTTCAAAATTATCAGTTTCTCTGGTTTTACTATTTATTGGTATGTGTTAAAGTAAAATGTACATTTTTGTTTTATTCTATAACCTACTGGCAACATTCCTACCAAATTTCAAATAAAAATATTGTCATTTAGATCATTTATTTGCAGAAAAATGACAATTGGTCAAAATAGCAAAAAAGATGCTTGAATTCTTGCGACAGGAGTAGCATAAAGTCACCCAACGGCCATGTGAAAGACTGGTGGAGAGCATGCCAAGACACATGAAAGTTGTGATTTTAAATCAAGGTTATTCCACCAAATATTGATTTCTTAACTCTTCCTAAGTTAAAGCATTAGTATTGTGTAGTTTAAAAATGAATATGAGCTTGTTTTCTTTGCATTATTCGAGATCTGAAGACACTGCATCTTTTTTGCTATTTTGACCAATTGTCATTTTTCTGCAAATAAATTATCTAAATGACAATATTTTTATTTGAAATTTGGTAGGAATGTTGCCAGTAGGTTATAGAATAAAACAAAAATGTACATTTTACTTTAACACATACCAATAAATAGTAAAACCAGAGAAACTGATAATTTTGAAGTGGTCTCTTAATTTTTTCCGCGGCTGTATACCAAGGGGACGGTGTGTGCAATAATTTATAGTGATAATCTTGGATCATAGCTTTGGTGGCTTTTCTGAAAACTTGTCCAAGTCAGACAGTTTCCCAGGTCCCACTTAAACACAATATAATAATTAGTGACTTTTCTCAGATGCATCAACATATCCCCAAACTGGTGGCAAGTTGAGACAGGCCCATTGCTACACTTTCAATTGATGGCACGCAGCCTGAACTTGTGTTGCAGGCATTAGTTCTATTTCCATCTCATATTCCCTTGGCTGTAGGTTGAGTAAAGTAAAAAAAAATAAAAAAATGGCCCTCCCCTCTTTGGCTCAAGGAAATGAGTCAGAAACCTTTCCAATTTCTTTGAAAGTCTACGTTATTTTAGTTGGAAAGTAAAGCTGTTGTTTTCTCATTAAAAGAGCCCTAACCCACAGAACACTGGTGCCAACAAAACTAAAATTGAAGACAAATGTGTGTATATGTATTGTATCTTTTAATCAAAAATCTGAATCTGAAATTAAAAGATAGAATAAATCATACTAACTTATTCAACATCCTAGGGAAAAAAAGGATGTTTCTCTGTTCTGCCCATGTATAACGTACAGTAGAGTGATGAATATATAAAATAAGAGCTCCAAGACCCACAGACTTACCTTGCTTCTGATCTGCCCAGAGGTTGACACCTTTCTGATGAGTTTCTGTGGCCCTTCTTGCTCTCCATCACTGTCAGAGGACTCGTCAACTGGACCAGAGCACCCCATGGCACCCACTACATTCCCATGGATCCCTGATGTGGTGACGGCTCCTTTCTCTGGTTCCTGACGGGGGAGGGAGAGTCACATCACACCACACTGTATCAGCCTGCTGGTAGTCAGCCGCTCCCATCCTTTACAGGATGTGAGAGTTGTACAAAGGTTCTTAGCGTTCGTCTTCCTCAAAATGCGTAAATGCTAAATTTCAAAATGCAACAGAGCAGTGATTTATTTGTATCTTTTTCTAGGGATGCAAATGTGTGGGCAGCGCTTCCACATTGATCTATTCAAATCAACATATCAGCGTTTCCACATTGATCTATTCAAATCAACATATCTTAAGCATTTGGAGAGCGGTAGGCTCTACAAGACTGACTATTTGAAAGAAATCTCTGTGGCAAACCCTAGGAAGATAAGTAGATTAGATAATAGTTTGATTAGAAGTTCATACTGGTGGTACACTCATTTTTCTTCAACATACATGGGTTTTGTCTCATGTGCGGGCATCCCCTCTACGTAACATTGCTAAAAGGGAAGGCTGCCTAACTTTTACAATATAATTTGCAATTTATAATCTTTTGCTATTTTCAAAATGCACAAGTATTCAAGACAGATAGCTTACAAGGTTGTAGCGCTCTGAAAATGTAGCCTAAACAAAAGATAGATAGAAAAATACCTAAACTGCAGGTAGTAGCCTTTGATGTCACCCACACCAAAGATTTCACTCTGAACAGAATTTCCCTAATATGCATTCTTCCCCCACGTTGAGTATTTATTTGTATGGTATGCTCATGCGAAAAAAACACTAACGATAGAAAATAAGATGCACAAACGCCGTTTAATTTGTCTTTAAATGGTTTAAACGTCCATACAAGATACATAATAAATGACAGCTCTGTTGCATTTTGGATTTATGCAGAATGCTAATAATTTCTTAATGTTGTTAATATTCAATGTTATGTTTTTTCATATGTTTTTTAAGTCGCTTTGGACAAAAACATCAGCCAAATATTTTACACTTTCCTTACATCATTTAAATAACGTTAAATACAATATGAATGTTCATTCATTCGCGCTATATGTTAACCTATAGTTTTTTTTCTGGAGGAAAGTGTTTGGTTAGGAAGGCTAATTATAGGTAATTTCGCCTGTTTGCGAGCTCAAAACGGTGTTTAAATCGGAGAGGACCCACCTGGGCTAGTGGAAATCATTATACTTTAAGTGGCACGCATAGCCTAATAATTCTGATGCAATTAACGTTCGATTGGCACTTTGTCATTTTTAACGTTATCTCCAATTGTGACCATTTTACTGAGGCAAGGGCAATAGGCCTAGCGTTATTACTAATTTGGTTTAAGTCAACCAACTGCATGCAAACCATTTGAAATGACCCCGATCATCGTTTGCGAACGCTTACCAATATTAGTAGTATACTACTACCAGCAACAGCTACCTGCTAGTGAGCTAGGCTATACCTGCAAGATTTCTTGCCCAGTGACAGAAAAGTACGCTAGGTAGCTATAATTAGTCCTACTGATCGACAATAGGCTACTATTATCCAGTTTTCCGCTATTGTTAACGTAATACGTTATTTCGCGCTCACAGCAAAACTATGCATCAAATCAAATCACAATCCCTGAGCAGCATTGTAAAGATAATGAATAATCCCAAAATAAAACCTTATTTAAAACAGGCCTGACATTACTAGCCTCCCAAAACAAAGATCACTTCCTCTGATTCAACATTGCTCAAGCTCTGAGCTACAACGAAATGTTTTAACAGGAAGATTATCTTAACTTTCAGAAGTTATAGTCAATTGGCAGTACCCCTGAAAGACCAGCAATAACTGCGACTAAAACACAGCTGTCTATGTAGGCTAATGTCAACAGACCAAATCCAGTTTGTTCGGAGAATAGCTTTTCTCCTTGTTCATTCTTCAAGCCAGCTTGTTAAATAGGTGATTTACCAGTTCTTCCCAGGCAGGACTACGAGTATAATTATAATCCTCATCCATAATTCCCAATCTCTTTTGTTGTACTCTTCGAGAGTGTTGACCCAGTCTTTGTATTTGAGAGCTGACTTGAGACCTGCGTTTGGCAGCGTTTATGGTCCTGCACTAGATGATGTGTCGCTGCGCGCATAACCAGAATGTATTCCTTTTCCCACCGGCGTCAAGATCTCCGGCACTTTTTTTTATAGACTCGGCTATTCTTAGGTTTACGGCGTCCTTTGACTTCAGTTCACTCCATTGGAAGTTTGCACAGATGTCCTTATTTACGCCGTTGTGGTATAATATTCACCATTTCGGTCTCACAAATACCGCGGCGTCCTTAAACTTTTTCCTAAGGATGGAGGAATAAGCCGGAGGTAGACGTGTTAGAGGTTTATTGCCTATTAAATTACAGCCTAGGACAACATGCAGTAGGTGTCTCTCCAATAAAACTAACCATTGAATAAAACGATAAATAAATAGATACATAAATCAGTAGCATAAGTTAAATAAATACACTCACTCCAAGTTCAACTTGTCTCACTCTCAATTTACTCTCTGTTCTGGCAAGAAATAAACAAACATCTTAGAACTGACTAATCATCATTCCCTCCTGGACTCCTCTCCCTAATCAAAAACCCATCATAACTGATTGACTTATTCCAAGACATGAGAGGCAGAGAATGTACGCAAATACACACACACAGTCACTCAATCACACAAACAGGGAAACAAGAGTCAAACAGAGGGTAGCTGAAGTGGCAGGTGAAGTGGACTGGTGTTGCCAGGGCTGATGTGGCTGAGGGGAGCAAAGCACAGAGGGACGTCACTAGCATGTCCTCCAGTGCTGCAGGCTTTTGTCTGGTGTTGGTTTTGGCTAATGGTTGTTAGGCAGGGAGAGTTCAGGTCCAGAACCAGGTCCATCGGGCCCTAGAAGGGGGCGTCTCCCTTCCCCCTAGTGGTCATCAGGCACTGTTGAGTGAGCTTCTGCTATGCCGACAGGTCTTCAGTGGGTCCGTCACCTACGTCTCCTCTCCTCCTTGTGGTCAAGCACTTCACGCCAGCCCTGGAGCAGGTGGGCATAGTCCACCCAGAGGGGCATCTGGGGTCTGGCCCATGAGCAGTGCAGGATGGTGTCCGCTGCTCTCTATCTAGCATGAGGAGTGCCGGTGTGCATCCATTGGATTCTTGCATTGCACTCGGGCTGGCCCGGAGAACCAAGGGAAGCTGAGGGCAGCAGTCTCTCTGGTCCTGTTGAACACAAAGGGCTAACTGGGTGGTGAGGGTATGGTAGTAATGTTTTGGTCTTACGGATGCACAAACTGACAGAAGACACTGAAGATACTAGACTCAAAGTTCCGTCCCTGGTCTATATGGAATTCTGTTGACATTCCAGAACATGTGAACATGCCCTTGAGTAGCACTTCAGCTGCAGTGCTCACCTCCTGATTGCAAGTGCTTCTGACCCCTCTGTAAAGTAGTTCATGCGTGTTCAGCTCCTCCAGGCTCCAGGCACTGCAAAAGCTTCAGACCACTCCATAAAGTAGTCACAAACAATTGTACAAACAATTTCTCCTGGATGTCTTTGGGATGGCCCCAAACACACCCACTCCACCTGGCTCTGTTGAAGTTGAACAAGCAACCAGATCTTTACTGGCTTTGCACACATCACAGCAGTAGGGCTCTACGTCTCTCCTCACCCATCTCTCTAGGTCAGTGGTTCTCAAACTGTGGTACGTGTACCACTGGTGGTACGCGGCTTCATTTTGGTGGTACTCAGACAGTTTTCCCATTTTTTATGACTAGGATATTAATCATTAAATATATATATAAAAATAATTTAAACAACTAGATCCCTATAATTTGTTATTTAACTGAGCCATGCTCATTCTCCTGATCAGGCATTACAGTGAGGTAATAACACTTAGTTCCTATCGCTCGCAGGCTAACGAAGGTCAATAATAGCTACAATGGTGGTACTTTGAAAGCCAACTATTTTGGTGGTACTCACGGTGAAACGTTTGAGAACCAGTGCTCTAGGTGGTCCTGTAAAAGCCGCGTTTCAGTGTCTTTCTGACTATTCATATATGGTGTGAAGGACCAACCTACAGCAGAACTTGGGGACACAATCTGCCATTGGCATGTTGCCGTTTCCATAGTCCATAGGCCCATAGTCTGCTCTATAGATTTGGAATGCATTCTGTAGTGTGAACACATTCAAGCACACAGGTTTGATCAACCATGCACGCTGGTTGGTTCTGAAGCTGCAGTAGTTTTTTTGTAACCTTGATTATTTGAAAGAGAAGGTGACATGGAATGTAAAACAAATGACTGCATAATTACAATGTCATTCACAAAGACCTAATTCTATCCCCCTGCAGCATACATTGTCGGGCTCTGCCAGCAACATTGCAAATATAGCGTATTTGAATGTTGTTATTATTAAAGACATAGGTCACACAACAATTTGAACATACATTACCACGAATGCGAGTGGCCCCTTGCTTGGTCCATTACTTAGCATTGCTGGCTCTGATCTAACTTAAACTTTACAGCTGGAGTTTAACTCATGTCTCATGGCATCTTAATGACGTTTGTGTTACTTGCATTTTCTTAAACACCAGAAACCTAACTTTTCATAAACAATAACTTACATAAACACATTGTATCTGTTACATACTCGAACATGAACACACTGTATGGATAAACTTGAGTCACTAGCATTGGGTTGTCCTCGACACAGCCAGCAAGACCGTATGACCTTAGCCAATGTACAAACATACAAAAAGAATTGTTGAGGTGACATGAAGTTAACTAATGTGACGATGTGCCATAACTACACATAAGTATGTGCTCTGACTGTCATGCCATCGAGCCTGGCCCTTTGGTGTTGCCAGTGGTGTAGTGGTCCCTGAAAAAGTGGGCATACTCTTAATTTGTTTTAAGCAGCCATACAGCAAAGGATAAGCGCCCTATTTTGAGAAGTGGGTATAGAAATGCTGACTAAAAATTAAGTGGGTATACTCCATATACCTGCGTATACCCTGGACTACACCAGAGTGAGTGTTGCGGTCACAGCGCAGGAACCCTGTAGACCTGGGTTCATGGTTGGGTGGGGTGACTGCTTTCTCCCTTCGCTACACACTGTCTGTAATAACCATAGTGGGTCCTTCTTGTTCTAACCCCCATTTGATAGCATTATTCACAGAGACAAGCTCTGCCACATGAGCACTACCCGAAGACAGAGAGCCAGACAGTTTAGGCATCCACTAATGCCCACCCCATTTATCTCTTGTATCACTTATCCCGCCCCCATGGAAGAATCGTCTTTGAATATGTGGTGGAAGGGAGGCAGGGACTCATCGCTGATGTGATGCTCTTTAGCGATAATCATCCCGTCTGTGCAGTTGGGCGGATCACCTTGGAAAATGTCCCCCATGACAGGGTTGTATCAGCAGGTGGAGAAAAATCTGCAAGACAAAAGCAGAATAGCCTTTCACTGGCTAGACATTTTGAATGGCCGATTCAGCAGTCCAATGCCACGAGGCAGGGCACCTGACCCACTGGTGTGAAAGATGAGAGAGGTGATATTTTCCCCATGTGATGTTTTGAGTGGTCTAATATCTTTTTGCCCCGTTTTTTGCATATGCATAGGGCCAGAGCTTGTGTTATAAATTGAAAGGAACAGCAGATATGCAACAGCAGATATGATGTTGAATGAGGAGCACTCCATCTAGGACTGAAGACCAATGTAGGTCGTCTGGCCTTAAGCCCACAGTACAGAATCATCTACACTGTGTTGGGAACTACAGAAAATACTAAAAATAATACTTAATCATTTATATTCAACTGTATTTTATTAATTTGTAATAAAAGCATTTGTGTTATTCATTGCTATTTGTCAGACAATCAACATAACCTACAAGAACTCAACACTAACAGCAATAATAATAAAAAATAAATAAACAACAATAGTACAATAAATGTAAACAATAAACAATAATCATCATATTACTAATTACAAATAATAATAATAAACAACTAATCATGTCTGAGGACACATGCAGGACCAGTGGGGAGGAGTGTAGAGAAGGGGCAAAGACTTTATGCCCCCAGTCTAAGGTAAGAATCTTGACCATAAGAAGTGTACTGGTGGCCCAAGGTGTGAAATACAAATGTGGCACCTTGCAACGCTTTCAAATGCAGAGGCACCATATTCTTCTACTCCAAGATCCCACAACAGAGATAAGGAACACTAAGAAGAAGCAGTGTTCAGCTTACTGATCGGCTGGAAATCAATGTTATGGTCACCACATCTGGGAGAATCTCCCGTCCACTAGAAAGACTTGACTGGTAAAACAGACTGTAATTAGTATAGAAGAACAGGGAAGAATTAATCCCTTCAGCAGAGTCTGAAGGTGCAGGCAGTCTACCCTGTCCTTTAGCTTGGGTCAAAAATAATGCTATTCATGTTTAAATAAAAAAAAATTGGATGTGAAATGTGTGAAAATGTGTTTTGTTCTATTACCAGCTAGATAAGATTGAAAAGAAGAGTTCAAATAATATGTTAAATGACTAAAATGAGGGACGTGGTGGAACCGTGTCAGGGCACTAGGCAATGTTTGGCACTGGGGTATGATGGCATGCATCAGACGAATCTAATAGTGAAATAAACAACAAAGTGAGTCCACCAAATGCTGCCTCCTTCATCATTGCCTGTTGAAACTTTAATCTAAACGTCCTTTAATGTAAACAGTAAACAGAACATTGTACAAAGTGGTCTATACTGTATCTTGTTTTGACATCTGAGATTTGACACCAGACAAGCTGCTTTTACTATCTGTTCACTCCAGATCAATTTGGACCTCTAGGTAGATGTTCTGACGTAGAGATAGCTTGGTTTCCCTAACCACCTCTGATAGATCTGAATAAAGATATTGAGGTGGAACAATCCTTATGGTGGTCACTGGTGTGTTGTACTTTTGTTCAGCTGCTAATGCATTTCTTCATTGTCCGGGTCAGTTCCATCTGTGTCTACAGACTCAGATATGTTAACGGAAAATATTCTTCAAAGTTTGCAATAAGCCTTACTGTAGCTTCATTCATTCTAAAAATGTGACTTGATGCTGTCAGATTCTTTTTGGACTTCTGTTGAATGTTCCATTGATTTACTCACAGTTCAGTATTTGCCATACATTTTAGTTGGAAGACTAGGAACGCAATGCTGTGCATCACGTTGTGGTCGGAAGCATTTTCTGACGGACGCATCAGTCATTGTTGTTGCCTCATTCTTGAATAACTTCGAAGATGACGAAGTTGAATGTAGGATTATGAATATATTGTCAGTGCTCAGTCCTTTAACTAGCTAACTGTGCTTAGCTGTTTATAATGCCCTCGCGGATTGTATGGAGAGGCACGGCTGCGGCTGTCGCTGCAAGAAGAATAAGGCATATTTTGGGACCTGTTATGTTGAAGGGTGAACGGACATGTTCCATTCACAGTGTTCAAAGCAAATTCTTAAGCACGTCCTCAGGTAACACAAACCCCCGTAGATTCAGTAACTTATTTTCTAAGTGTAAAAATCCAGTGTATAAATCAAAGTCTCGTGCATGTTCGTTTCAACGTCAGGACGAGGTTGAAACAAGCAGAGAAGGAGAAAACCCGGTCTGGCAGAAGGGTTCAATATGATGATTAGCTGACTCGCAACCAACTAACCAGCTCGTCGGCTTTGTTGTTGTCAAAGCAGGACAATATCCAAAATGCTTTCTTATGTCACTGATGAAACCACCCTTCACTTTTGTAGGTGACATTGTGAAAATTGGAGACCTTTCATACCAGCTCAAGAAGCCAAAAAGACCAGAGCTTGTTCCCATAAAACACAGTAAGCAACTTGTGCACCTGCTGTGAAATATACTTTTGACATTTTCCTCTCCTTTTCACTTCCTTCCTTTTACTGTTTACATGTGTAACTGGTTGGCTGTTCTCTTCAGTAGACCTACCTGTAGCCTCTTAACATGGCTATTTCTGTATGTAGAACTTCATTAGTTCTCTGATGTTTGGTGTGACTTGCAGTGATGGACTCCTTGCCCCAGACGGTTGTTCAGCATCTCAGATGGATTATGCAAAAAGATCTGTTGGGGCAAGATGTGTTCCTCATAGGACCTCCAGGCCCACTGCGGCGTTCCGTGGCTATGCAGTACCTGGTACAGTACTTCAACAATCAGTCAGGTGTATTCTAACCTTGGTTCTCTGTGGAAACCATAAGGTGACAAATGGCTGACTTAGCCTGTTCATAATTGTGATCCCACTAACTGCATGCATGACAGTAGATGCAGTAATATAGAGACACTAACTGTACTGTGACAGTGGATGCAGTAACATATAGACACTAACTGTACTGTGACAGTGGATGCAGTAACATATAGACACTAACTGTACTGTGACAGTGGATGCAGTAACATAGAAACACTAGCTGTACTGCATGCATGACAGTGGATGCAGTAACATATAGACACTAACTGTACTGTGACAGTGGATGCAGTAACATAGAAACACTTACTGTACTGCATGCATGACAGTGGATGCAGTAACATAGAGAAACTAACTGTACTGTTACAGTGGATGCAGTAATATAGAGAAAAACTGAAAACTGAAAACTAGCTACCGAAAACTAGCTACCTAGCTTAATGAACCGTATAGACCTTTTGTTAATACCTTCTGTTACTGTTATAACAAGAAGCTAATGAAGAAAAGTTTATTTGCAGCAGCATTTGCATTGGCTTATTGAAAATGATCTCAACATCTGAATCTTCTCTACAGGAGTTGACAAAGAGGGAAGTTGAGTATGTTGCCCTCTCTCGTGACACCACTGAAACAGATCTTAAACAACGCAGAGAGATAAGATCTGGAACAGCCTTCTACGTCGATCAGGCAAGAAAAAGCCTTATGGCATTATTTTTCATTGAAAAAGTTGTTATCTTTTCTGTTTCTTGATGATGGATTGAAAATGTAGTTGGTCTGTTTACAAAAAAAAACATGGGCCATGATGCAATGTTGTAGAACAGTAAGGGGGAAAACTTCCAAGGAGGATGAGTACTTTCTATAGCTACTATATATACTTCATGATAAAAGAATGAATGGCATGTCCAACCTACATTTCTTCTGGTGTCCCAGTGGTGTTGTTCTCCAAGAATAGAAAAGGTTCTCTCTTGCTTGTCCTGCAGGTATATTTGAAAATGTATAACTTGGATGTAGCTACTCTGAGTAGCCCATTTCTAGGTCAGGAGAGATGGTGAAAGATAAACAGTGTCCATGCATATGGGTCAGTAGTTAAGTTGGTCCGACATGGACATGTCATAGGCTTAGTAATATCAACTTAGTTAGAGAGAAACAAAAACATGGCAGGACTTTTAACCAACTGCTTTGTAACTCTGAGTTCTCTCTCATGTTATAGGCTTAGTAATATCAACTTATTTAGGGAGAAAGAAAGACATGGGGGGACTTTTTACCACTGCTTTGTAACTCTGAGTTCTCTCTTGTAGTGTGCAGTCCGTGCAGCCACTGAGGGACGCATCCTTGTCCTGGAGGGGCTGGAGAAGGCTGAGAGGAACGTGCTCCCAGTTCTAAACAACCTGCTGGAGAATAGAGAAATGCAGCTGGAGGACGGGCGCTTTCTCATGTCTTCACAGCGCTATGACAGTCTCCTAGAGGTAGAGCTTGCCTTGCTCATTTAATTTGCAATTGAAGGTAGTGCAAACATCAGACATTGAAATACAAGTAATCATGGAAAAGATACAGATTCTAGACTCCAATATTTTTGTATGCAATTGAAGTATCAATTCAGGTATATGCGGTATTGTGTTATTGCGACTAGCTTTATGTCACAAAGACAGAACCAAAAGGACCTTAAGAGCAGTGGGTGATGTTTACAGGAGCACACCAAAGAGGAGCTTGATTCTTGGAAGATTGTGCGTGTGAGTGAGGATTTCCGTGTTATTGCCCTGGGGCTTCCCGTTCCAAGATACACTGGGAACCCACTTGATCCACCGCTACGATCACGTTTCCAAGCCCGAGACATCTACTACCTACCCTTCAAGGTCGGCTGGGTTAATTGCTGTGAAGTTTAGTATGACATAACAGATATAATAATCAGTCTGAAATTAGTACAGTAAAATCATAGCTGTGTTTGACTTCTTTGAGTTTTCTATTGTAGGACCAGCTGGAGCTGTTATACAGCCTAGGACCAAATGTTGCAGCACAAAGGTGAGGCAAATAGAATCATTAACAGCCTAGTCAATACATCAGGGCCTTAGAATAACAAGCTTTCATCTGACCCCTGTGCAATTTTAAGATATATAACTTATACACCTTTTTTGTCCCCCATAACTGTATATTTGTATCTGATTTCCTTTTAAAGTCTATTGATGTACAGTTGCCTATGTGGCGAGGTCTCCTATTGCTATGTGATGACTCCCATATCCAACTAAACTACAAAGAAATGGGCCCCTTGAAAAATATTATTGAATGGTTGTGTGAGCTTGATTTTATTATTTTTATTAAGGACAACCCAATACATAAAAAAAACATTAGAATAATCAGTGCCAGAGAGATTCAACACTGTTGTTGAACTTGAAGCCAACTGGTCTGATAAGCCTTTCACCTCTCTTAGGATTTCACAGCTACTTTCTGTTGCTACCGCACTCTGTTCCCAAGAGTCTGCTAATCTGGCCATACCTGATTTCCCTGTGGACAACCTGGGCTCAGCTGTCAAAGTCTTGGTGAGTTCTCAAAACGGACAGGATTGTCATTGTTTGTTACATGGACTGTTATATACAGAATGCATCATTTGTAAGTACACTCCCTCTGAAATCTGACAAATTAAGCAATCTGCAAGCAATATCGACTTCCTCCTAAAAGTCTCAAAATGAACAAAATTATTCCTGATGCTAATTAAGGGCAGTTGATCAGTGGATGGGTCTGTTAAACCAACTTACTCACAAGGTATAAATTACTTACTTACTTAGGCCTTTAAGTTCCCAGAGGAACATAGGCCATCGACGAAGGTATAACTGGTTGACCAATAAAAAAGTGGTACTTCACTTATCTAAAGAAGACAACAATGGCGACACATGGGAGAGAGTTATCTGGAGACTTGAGAAAGATAATAATTTATTTGCACAAAAGAGGACAAGGGTACAAGACGATCGCTTGTAAGTCACTGTTATAAGTAAGAACACTGTAGCAAAAGTGATACAAAGATACTAAGAAAATGATGGCCTAGTTCCCTTAAACTTTCAGATCATTGAAGTAAGCTTTCAGCTTGTGATTTTTTTGCTTAGAAAAGTAAAAGAGAACCGCTAGTGCTTCATACTAAGTATTACAATATTATATATTACATATAGTAACATGAGGAGGACATTCTAAGTATTAGAATATTACATATTGAAGCACTTAATCAAGAGAATCCATTTTTTGCATTGCCCAATTTACTACTTTCACAGTTATTAATAGGCAAAATGTCTTTGTTGTTTTCAAGTATATGTTTAATCCATTATAATCTGTCATCTTTCAACTAATTGTGAAATTGATCATTTAGAAATAGAAATATGTGTTGATGTTTAAGAGGGGGGTGTAATTATTCATGTTGTATACTGTAGCTATGTTCCAGGAGCATGGTTAAACAGCATGGTTAATCTTAAAACATGCTGTAAGTGAAAATAAATGTACTAATTCATTGTATATATTGGTAACGAAATTTCCTGACTATTACGGTGCGAATCCATACCAGCGACGCGACCAAATTCCATCTCTTCCATCACTTTGAGTGGGCGTGGTGTAGCGTGTGGAAATAGCATACAGTCCTACAATTTTCAAACCGTCAAAGACGACACCAAACAATCTCATTGGCTGCCGCCAGGAAAAATCGCTCCTCATTTGCATACGTTTCAACATGTTCGAATTTTCAGTGGTCGTGTCGCCCAGATCGCTGGTCTACGTCACAATGGACTGGCTCCCGTTGAAATGCATGTGGTTTAGAAATCGCGTCGCTCATATCGCTGGTATGGATTCGCACCGTTAACCGCGGTTTATATATTGATTTTGCCCAATTTCTGCAGCTCTGTGGTTAGTACTTGTATGTTTGTTTCTTGTTTGTTTGAATTGTTTTCCATGTATCTTTCCAGAATCTCTTCCCCATGCTGACCCCACAGCAACTGATCCAGAGGCTATATCCCTATCACGTCATCCTCGGGAAAGAGGGGCGCACTGCTGTTGAGGGTTTACTCCATGTAAGGCACACATGCACAGGCACCGTCTTGTGCACACAAACACCTGTCATCCCATGGGAAACACATCAAAGCTTTCCTACTAATTAAGCAGTTATAGGTCAGAGGCAATATAATTAAACACCCGATAATCCTCTAAAGTTTGGTCAAGAGAAATGAAAAGTCTTAAATCTCGATTTACAGCTTCTCACCATGTTACACCATGCGTACATTTGTGATGGCAACCTTGAAGCCATTTCTTTACAGCATATCCACTTAGAGTAGCTAGGATGAGTGAATGCCTTAATTTGCAATTCTAGTCACATGGTAATGACATGGTAAGGTAAACACAACAAAATGCCATCCATGGTCGAGCACAATTAGCTCACTTGTTGAGCACAATTAGCTATCATTTTTAGGTTTTGACTCTCGTCGCATACAGTATACTTAGAAAGAACCTTTGGTAACACTTTCTATGAAGGCCATGTCTATAATGATTTATGCATTCATAACATGATATAATGCAATCATAAGGTATTAAAACAATTGTTATACTCACATACAAATATTATAGTGTATAGCAATGTACATAATGCATTATGAGATGTTGATTTAATGTATTATAACTTAAGGTAATATTCATATTTTGTGAGCAGGTTGGCAGATGCTTATCATGAGTTGCCTTATTCACTTTGCTAGGCAATATTACCTGTTTCCTAAACGTCTTTGCTGTTTCCTCAAGAATAAATTATTGCGAGTCTCTCCGTTTAAAGAATTGTCATTGTGGGATCAATACTACTCTCTCGTTCTCTGTTGGCATGTGGCTGGTACTGCTCTGCCATTAAAGTGTGATTATTTTGTTATTTTGCAAGGAAATGTTGTGATGCTGTGTTTTCGGTTTATTGATTTATAAGCACATTTCATTTCTGACATTTCTCCTTTTCTTTAGCGGTTTGAACTTGTTGAGTCTCGTGAGAGCCAAGTTTCTGAGGTGGTCAGCGTGGAATCTGTAAGTACAGAGGAGACTGCTCAAGTGGCTGTTACCATCCGTACTGCAGCGGATAATATCACTTTTCAGGTGAGTGATGATTGTGAGGCTATTGCAGGTGTTGTTTGTAGTCAGGATATTATGCCTCAATGTGTCTTCTGCATCCACAATTTATGAAAACACAACATTGGCTTAATATCACACCTGTACATCCCAGGATAATGTTATCATTGGCTCTTTGAAGACAAGTTTTTGGTTGAAGTTGTTTGAGGCCCCAAAGAGCAAGAAAAAGATGACTTCCTAGTTTGATTTAAAGAATGTCATGTGTCTGCCTTAATGAGTGTGACCAAAGAGGGATGATGTGATCATTGAAGACTGTGAAGTCAGCATGGTCTTAGAATCAGTGCCATTTTCTTTCCAACCTTTATTTTCCCAACTCTTTCCACCTCTAATCTCTTCCCATCCTCCCAGGTTCCATCTGGGGTTTGCCCCCCCTGTTCACCCCATAGGAGCTCTGGCTTCATCAAGATACCTACCCATTCTTCCCTGCTTGCAGAGATGATGCAATCCCATCTTGTCAAAGACATTTGTCTGATTGGAGCCAAGGTATGCAGTCATCACCTGCCATGTGAAGAAAGAGCTAATTTATTGTACTCTATGTTTCTTTTAACACTTCAAGCAATTAAGGACTGTTTTTTTCCCTTTTCATCACACAGGGGTGTGGGAAATCAGTGATTGTCCGTGAGTTTGCTGAGATGCTGGGGTACACCATCGAGCCCATAATGTTGTATCAGGTACAGATGCACTACTTGACTAGTTAACTGGATGAAGTTGAAAATGTTAGCAAAATTCAAAATATTGCGCCTGGTCTAATACTGGTCTGGGTTTATCTAGGAAGTGTTCTTTTATTTTTTCTTAACTTCATTGAATGTACTGTGCTGTGTACTGTGCTGGTGCACGTTGGTTGGCAGCCTGGGTCAGGGCCAGTATCTGAACTGACAGCTCAACGGTCAACCCTGCTGAGTCCTAGTAGACTCAGGGTCTCCTGGCCTACCGTTGGTGTGACCTAGCATCCTCATGGGCACCTCCTGCCCATTCTCAGCAGCATGGCCACCAACCAACACCCAGCTGTCAATCGTTATTACTAAACTCTCAGCTATACTCTGAGTGCAGTCTCTTAATGTCAATGACTATTTGGACCTTCATTTGGAGTCTGGAGTCCACTTTTCTGCCCCTCAAAACCAATTCTACTGTCCCTATAATTAACCTGCAAAGAGTTAACCCCAACTCTCTCTTGCTGTCAAACAAACACATGTGTGATGTGTCTTGCTCATGACATGACTGTGTTTGTGTGATGTGTGATGTGTCTTGTTCAGGACATGACTGTATGTGTGTGATGTGTTCAGGACATGACTGTATGTGTGTGATGTGTTCAGGACATGTGTGTGTGTGATGTGTTCAGGACATGACTGTGTTTGTGTGATGTGTGATGTGTGTTCAGGACATGACTGTGTTTGTGTGATGTGTGATGTGTGATGTGTGTTCAGGACATGACTGTGTGTGTGTGATGTGTTCAGGACATGACGGCTCGGGACCTCCTTCAGCAGCGGTACACCCTACCCAATGGGGACACGGCTTGGAGAGCTTCCCCTCTAGTGAGTGCAGCTCAGGAGGGCAAGCTGGTTATCCTAGATGGTATCCACAGGGTCAACCTAGGCACACTGGCTGTTCTCTCCAGGTCAGTAAACACTCGCAAGAAACTTTCACTCTTAGGTCCAGGGTAAGACTGGTGATGTTTAGAAAACATGTCAGCAAATAATTAGCAACTGTTTGGATAATAAGCAGTGTATCACAGTATTATAAAATAAGAACAAATATACTGATTCATTCCATGAACAAGCAAACTAGGATTCGTTTTTTCATTGCATCATTTTTAATGATTTATCATTTAGGTTTGGTTAGAGCTGATAGTTTGGTGCTTTTATGTTATCAAATGAATTCCCTTCATATTATGAGGTACAGAAACTGCTAATGTCTTCCTCCCTGAAAAGTAACTCCTCCAAAACAATTTGAGTGATTGGGGAGAACAAAGATTGAAATAGTCGATTAGTTGGGGACGTCATTAAACACATTATTAAATGCATTAACTATCTCAAAGACAAGAAGGCTCTTTCTGGACAAGCCAGCCTATAGCACGTTACTGTATTGACTGTATTCTCAAAAAGGACACTGGCACATAGGAGCAATTTACCAGGGATTCTACACTAAAATAAAAAAGATCATCAGCTACCATAATGCGGAGTTGACTATACACCAGCATTTGATATTGAAACATGCACTTTGTGGAAGGAGACTAAGCACTATAAATTACCTTAATTTCAAAACCAGCAAGATTTGCAACTAACCAGTTGGAATTGTAAAGCGATTGTAAAATTAGGGATTAACTGTAACCCCTGCCCCCTGCCCCGTAGGCTTCTTCATGATCGAGAGTTGTCTCTATATGATGGCACCCGTCTGCTCAGGTGGGACAGGTACCAGGCTCTTCAGCAGGAGCTGCAGCTATCTGATGAGGAGCTACAGCAGAGGTAACGGCCCACACACAGTGCTTTGCTCATATGCTTCTTGAAGTGCGTCTTTAAATGGAGTATAACACCAAATCAGGTCACAGCATAGTGCTTTAGATACATTGTGCCAGCATAATATGGCCACTGATGTCTATCATTTCTTTTTAGTCTCTTGCTGTAATTCACTTACTCTAGATTTAATTTCCTTTATTTCTTTAGTTTGATAGGGACATGTATAGGCAACATAATATATGTTCAAAGGAATAGAAATAGCAGTATTTCTTTCTTTAGAAACGTACATAATACTGATAGTATTGAAATTGGCAGATGGATACCAGTCGGGATCCCCTGATCAGGACGATCAGTACAACAATGGCCTTTTGATGGTAGTTTAATTTGGACATGATCATTTCAACTGTGTTGGTTACCACCTTTGTCTAGCCAGCTAACATTATAGTCCCCATAAATAATGTTTTCAGTAGTGTAAACTTATTTACTTAGTTCTTCCATTTCTTTATAGAAAAATGGCTTTGTGTGATGGTGGACTAAACATAAAAAAACTATATTAAATGCATATGTGGTGGGAGCGTCAACTCTAAAGCTATACATTGCAGAGCGCTGTTGATTGCTATTTCACCCATACACTCATATATACACCCCTATACAACCCTTCCTTTGCTACCTCCTGATTTTTCTTTTCCAAAGCAGATATACCTCAGGAAATGTATCATAATTGTTGGCACATTACAATGCATCCAGGTTTAGTTTAAGTTAGTCCAATCTCAACCCCTCCCTCATTGCACTCTTGAGATAAACTAAATCTGGGTATAATTACCCTGCGAGCACAACAATGAGCACATCAATTAATGAATAAATGAAGTAATATCTCCACTGTGCTGTGACTTGCCTTGGTAATGGAGAATAAATGCAGTTTTCTCTAATGTTTCTTGTATAGGTCAGTGTTTCCTGTGCTGTGACTTGCCTTGGTGATTGAGATTAAATGCAGTTTTCTCTAATGTTTCTTGTATAGGTCGGTGTTTCCTGTGCTGTGACTTGCCTTGGTAGAGGAGAATAAATGCAGTTTTCTCTAATGTTTCTTGTATAGGTCTGTGTTTCCTTGGTAGAGGAGAATAAATGCAGTTTTCTCTAATGTTTCTTGTATAGGTCAGTGTTTCCTGTGCTGTGACTTGCCTTGGTGATTGAGATTAAATGCAGTTTTCTCTAATGTTTCTTGTATAGGTCAGTGTTTCCTGTGCATCCATCTTTCCGTGTGGTGGCCTTGGCTGAGCCCCCAGTAGCAGGCAGTAGCACACAGCAGTGGCTGGGCCCTGAGATGCTCACCATGTTCCTCTTCCACACAGTCAACCAGCTGGGCAAGGCTGAGGAGGCCGCCATCATCCAGGGCATGGTGAGAGTCAACACACACACCCATCCATCCGTCCATCCATCCATCCATCCATCCATCCATCCATCCATCCATCCATCCATCCATCCATCCATCTATCCATCCATCCATCCTTGCACACAAATTTGTCCATGTTGTCAGACACTTATATTAACATTTATAAGCCTGACAGTGGCGAAAAACATGATTCGATTGTATAGTCGTTTTGCAGTTGCTGGTTTTAGCATTCTAACTCTAATACTGGACGATTTCGATCATTGAGTGTCCCTAGTAAAATGTTGTACCCATCTTGATATTCGGTTCCATTACACGCAGGAAAGTTGTGACTCATTGCTGGGCAGTGAAATGTCTCTAGAAGCCAAGGCGATTGAAGAAATGCATTTGGTTTATTAGATGTAGGCTTCAGAAATAAATGTGAAAGGGGGGTCTCGAGCGATCCATATGATCAATTGACAGAAATTTGAGGGCTCAAAATAGAGGTCCACCCTATTTCACAAAAGTCAACCCATCTTAAAATGGGGACCCTGTGGACAGCACTTGACCGGAGCCAACTCCACCCTACAACACCTACAACATTATTTGAAGAAAGCACATTTTCAAACTTTCAAACTTTTTATTGTTAGCAGAAATCTTTTTTTTTACTATGACAGATGGTACACTCAGCCATTCTGTTGTGGATTGTAAAAGGTTTCTGAGTCGCATGCTGAAAAGTGACCACTTATATACCATTAGGCAATGTCTAATGTTCTTCTTCAGACAGCCTCTGTTGTATCCAAATGATATCAACAGTTGCATTTATGTTGCCTTTGGATGGAATATGCTGCTGAAAATGTGTTGAAATGACCGGTGTTGTTGTGACCGGTGTTGTGGTGACCGGTGTTGTTGTGACAGGTGTTGTCGTGACTGGTGTTGTGGTGACCGGTGTTGTGGTGACCGGTGTTGTGGTGACAGGTGTTGTAGTGACAGGTGTTGTGATGACCAGTGTTGTGGTGACCGCTTTTGTGGTGACCGGTGTTGTGGTGACAGGTGTTGTGGTGATCATGGAATTATGGAATTGCTCACTGACAGAAAAGAAAACAAAGTTTAGTGATATACTGTATATATGTGCTAAAAAGGTGTCATCAAACATAGGGCAGTATTATACAGTGCTAAAACAAACTAAATCAATAGCTAAGAGATTGTGAGACATGAAAAGATGAACTAAAGGAAAGATTGCTTCTACATGGTACAAATGAGAAAAGCTCATGTTTGGAGTACTGCTCATGTTGTTTCTGGATGTGTCCTCTATGCATGCATCAAACTCACCATCTGGAATATACATGCTTTTAAAAGGTTCAATAAAAATGTCACTGCAAAACAGACATGTGCTGTCCCCTGCATACATGCTACAGAATACATAATTAGTCCCCCCACCCTTGTTTAACTTTTTCCCCATGGCTTCTAGCTACACCAATATGGCATATGTACATAACTTTCTTCCCCATGGCTTCTAGCTCCACTGATATGGCATGTAGAGTTGCTGAACTGATTGTATTCTACAGATCCCAAATGTCCCCAAAGCAGCTGTGGACCAGTTGCTTCAACTCAGCCACAGTCTCAGGCAAACCAACGACTCCACAGTAAGTTCCATTGTGTACTGCACACGATTAGCTCATTTCAGGAGGAAATTCAAGTTTGGTGCTTTGGTAAAGGCTGGTGCTGTCAATTATCATTATGCAGTAATTGCGTCTGTATCTATCTGTTCATGTGTGTGCTTGTGTGTGGTGTGTTGCTTGTTTGGTTCACGTGTAGTCTTTTTTTTACTCTTCATTCAGGCCCAGTCTTTGGCCTCGTCACTCTCCACCAGACAGCTTCTTAGGATATGCCGACGCATCTCGCAGTATCCAGAAGAGAGTATTGCCCACGCTGTCAACAAGGCTTGCCTGTCCAGGTAAATCTGAACAGCACAGATAGCACACACTCAATTAGTTGGGCAACTTCAAATCATGATCTCAGTTTTGGGTGTTAATGTGAAGAGTTAAAGGTTTTCTAGATTTTGCTTTGAAAGTAAAATCATATTCAACTATATTTGAAAATGTAAAATTTACCAGGAGGGCCTAACTAAAAGTGGTGCATGTTCACCAGTTATTTTGGTAACTTCATGTTAAAACTGTTGCCTATTTATAGCTTATTGTCTATTTCTAATACATATATCACCATTATGTCAAGGATCAAGTCACTGCTCATCCCAACAGTTCACAGTGATATGAAAAGACTGTCATATCTATCTTTAACTAGGAGTGGAGACATTTTCAATGACAGATTCAATTAGACACCCAAAGGTATTTGCTAGCACACTTAGAATTTTTGATTTTAATGTCCTTTTTAATTGTTGCTCTTGTTTCTCAGATTTTTGCCCAGCTTGGGTCGCACTGCCTTGCAAAAGTACCTTGCTGACTGTTCCATACAGGAGTTGGCCGAGTCCGCCACATCACACAATTACACATGTGAGTAACCTCAGTCAGCAGAGATCAGCCTTTATGCATGCTCTGAGACCTTGGGTCTTTGTTTATTTTCTACTAAATTATGCCCTTCCTCAATGACCCCACCCTCTTCTCTTCAGGCACAGTTCAAAATGATATCCTAACTATAGGGCAGGTGTCAGCTCCTGTCTTCAAAGCTGATGAGAAGATGAAGATTCCTGATGTGCTCTTCTATGAGAACAAACAGGTATCTGTGCATTACCAAAATACTGTGTAATGCCACACTTCTCCTTTTTGTTTTGTGTAATTTACAGTGGTAAAGCACCGGTGATCTCTCTAGTTAAAATACTATTTCCCAAAGGAAGTATTGCTTTTTAGTATTTATTTTTGTTACTCTTGTAATGAAACCTGATATGGGCCAGGCTCTACTCACCTGAACATTTATGGACTTGTCATATTTCATGAACAGGCAGTAGAGAGCATGAATTTGAGCAATCAAAAACGAAAAGTGTGGGTGGGGGAAGTGGTAGAGCACTGCTCTCCCATGCCCACATCCACGGCTGAAGTGCCCTTGAGCAAGGCACCTAACCCCAATCACTGCTCCCCGGGCGCTCAAAAGCAGCTCACTGCTCCGGGTTAGTGTGCTTCACTGTGTGGTATCACTGTGTGTATCACTACCCTGGATGGGTAAAATGCAGAGATAGAATTCAGAGTGTGTGTGTGTGTGTGTCACTATCTCTGCCATAAACATAGTCACTAGTCACTAGGGCTCATTTCAATCAAGCAAGGGTATGTATGACTGGCAGAGCGTGGGGATACATTGGTCGTCTAGTTGGAGAGGATGTGTAAATTACTGGGGGAAAACATAGAAGGATGACCCATTTTTTTCTTGACCACCTGGACTGTACGGAAGGAGAATATATGAGGAGGAAGCAGATATAAAAAGTTTTGCCATGACCCACTTCTGTGTGACCTGATTTTTGTCTTTCCAGTGCTGGATAGAGAGATGGCAAGCATGTATGCCCAACTAGACAAAAATGAGTGCACATTCATTGTACTGTTTCCTGTACATGCCCATACCACTTTGCCCCTACATACTCTCGGCCCATATACTCTTGGGCCAGACATACTCTCTGACATACTCTTGCTGTTTAGAATTGTTTGGAGGTTTGTGGGATTGCAGGTCATGTTCTATGTGTCAAATGTGTTGTCTTATTTTTTGATTTCATGATGTATTCAGTTCTGTGAACACAGGACTGATTAGAGGCTGTTTGACATCAACATAATTGTGTCCCCCAATGCTATGCTTCTCTCCACAGCACATGATGGTCATGGAGGATATGCTGAAGGACTTCTTGCTAGGAGAACATCTGCTGTTGGTGGGGAACCAGGTGAGTGGATAGCGCCAGGCGTGCATGTCCAGGGCACATGGCTACAGCAGTTGCTGTCAAATTGTACTTGCTTCAGAAGTTTCAGGCAGTAGACTCTTAAAGTAACCTAAATGTCTGAGTTGAATTGAATGAGTTGGCTGGCTGTGATGTGCAGCTTTGCACAGACTGAGTAAATGTACATTTACATTTAGTCCTTTAGCAGACGCTTTTGTCCAAAGCAACGTACAAGGGAGAGAACAGTCAAGCTACGAACAATAGAAACCTGGTGTAACAATAAATAGTACTTTACATAAGAAATAGAATAAATAGAATAACGAAATAGAAAAGAAAAAGAAGTGCAATGAGTAGAGGCCCATCTGAAGGTGTTGTATAATTGTGTGATTGAATTTAAAAGGCCTACACTGGACCCAGGGAACATCTTATATAGTGTGTGTGTGTGTGCGTGTGTGCACATATTTATTTGTATGTAAAAGGAAGGGAGACCATATTTCTGTGTGTGTGTGTGTGTGTGTGTGTGTGTGTGTGTGTGTGTGGTGTGTGGTGTGTGTGTGTGTTTGGCATCCTGAAGTATACAGCTTGAATCCTGTATAAACAACTTCCCTGCACAGCGCTCCCTGACAGTAATCCACACAGGTTGTGTGAAGTAGTACAGCCAGCTCTGATCAGAGCACTGGGATCATAGGTGTTTGATACACAAATGGATTTATCCCAGGCTGATCATAACACTAAGGTGACCATTTAACACCAGAAGAGGCAGGTTTTTTGAAACAAACTCAACAGACAGCTGGACTGATTTGCCACATTTAAACTTTTGCATTCATGCTCACATACAGTTCAGCTGGAAGGATGCATAGAGTCAGTCTGTGGAAGTTAATGAGGTGCTGATTTCAGACCCAAACATAACTTTGGCGGGGAATAGTACTACCAACAGCGAAGCCTTCGAAACTGCGGATAACTCGTACATGTACACATGTAGAGATATCACTGCTGAGGATAGAATATGCATGTGGTTACTAATGCTGGGATATCGCTACTGAGGATAGAATATGCATTTGATCCCGTCATACAAACAACATCTGTGCCTTTTTAAGTAATTAGTTTTAATATATCTTTTTTTAATATATATTTGTTTTATAGGGTGTGGGGAAGAATAAGGTTGTTGACCGCTTTCTACATCTGATGAATCGGCCACGAGAATACCTGCAACTTCATAGGTAAGAAAGGACCCCAGTACACCAATTCAATTGACCACTTGTTTTTATTTTGACATCATCCATGATCAGTTTTAATGACCAAATCCTGGAAATGATGTTCCATAAAATAAAAAAGGAGACTTGATTTTATTTTATTTTATTTTTAAGTGGTTAGAATGATGTGATGCAGAAGGTGCACATATCAACATGATACAAAATGAAATCTTCTGAGTTTAAATTGATGTAATATATTTATACAGATTGATAAAGAAGGACCCTTGCCTCCCTCTTTCCAAGGATAATGTGAATTATTTTTGTCTGTGGAGAAATTAGGACACCTGTCTCCGGGACAAGAGGCTGCCTGTACCTTGGGAGGAGACTCTATTTATAGAGGACAATGACACAAAAAACCTTTTGGATTCAGACTCCTATTGGGTTTTTACTCTTCAGCTTAAATCAGCAGTAAGGAGTTTGGGTGTTCAACAAATTAGCTTACTTACATAACAGGCCTGTGTAAACCTCACACACTCCCACAATAGCACCCCAGGCACTCTGCTAGGATGCAAACTCTTGGTGATAAAGTTACCAGTGTATAGTTGTTGATATAGTTACCAGTGTATAGTTGGCGATAAAGTTACCAGTGTATAGTTGGTGATATAGATACAAGTGTATAGTTGGTGATATAGTTACCAAGATTTTGTCCTGTGTGGTGGTCTGACCTGACCCACCTGATGCCAAAACTTATCTCAAAAAGTGGTAAATTGCATGGTATTGCTTTAATGATTTATAAGCAATCATGAAATTAAGGATATTATGTGTATCTATGAATGCAAAGAAAATATAATAATAGCTTTCTGAGACTGACACTATCGGTGCTTTATTTAAGATGATATACAGAGAGGTAATTGATTCCTGAAGCAATTGCAATTGTTAAGTGTTGTAAATATAATTTCATAAAGGTATTCTTAGAACTCCAACTTCTACACCCTAGTTGTAGTATTGTATGTTATCCTCTTTTAAACTAATGTGCTGATGAGGTCCCCTGTAGCACTTCAAAAGTAGGCCCAGACCAGTGAAAGTTGTTTGAAAGTCACATGGTCCCATGGCCTGGTTAGCTGCTATGTGGCACAGATGGAAGTCTGAAGAATCCTCCATGGGATTCTCCCCACCAGAAAGGAAGTGAAAAACACTGTAGATCAAAAATAAAGATGAATTGGGTCACATCATAAAATTAGGTTCTGGCGAGGCCTGAGTGGAATTGCCAGTGAGATGCACTTGAAACCCTTCTGAGAATTAGACAGAAGCATTTTTAGACATACTTTGGCACGCTGTTCTTAATTGTCTTTTTTTTTCATAGAGACACGACCGTGCAGACGTTAACACTGCAGCCCTCAGTACGAGATGGGATCATTGTCTATGAAGACTCACCTTTGGTCAGTATCATGAGTGTTATATTGCTCTCTAACACCACACACATGTACACACAAGTGCACACACACACATCATGAGCAGACCAGAGCAGAGCAGAAATAGGGCACATATCCTTAAATATCTTCAGCTCACAGGTGTGTGGCATGGCATTGCAATAGAACATAGGGCCCCAGGTGCTTTTGATTTTTATGGTCTTCGGAGAGAAAGAAATAGGAATGGTCATGAATGAAACTTTGAGGTAGCCTGTGTCAGGTGCTCCTCTGCAGTGAATGTCAGCAGCATTTAGGATTTCCATTTCAGTGCCTTCATGGCAGGTTTTTTATATTGGATTCATTTAGTAGATTTGTTGTGATTTCTTGAGAGAAATTAATTCTCATTTAAATAAAATATCAGTTTTTCCTCTCAGACTTTAAAGCCCTAACCACGACCCAAGTCACCCACCTCATGCTTGTGTAATGCCCTTTATTTGTTAACGCTTTCAACCTCTGTAACACGTGGCAATAAAGATACCAAATTTAGCCGTTGACAAACTTGACCACAGAGTTTATTTTGGCACTGGAATAGATGGACCACGATACACCATGATAGAGTTTTATTGTCTTGATAGACTAAAATGAGTAAAACATCAGCAACAGAAGATGAAAGAGCAAAAGTATTGGCTTGATTTGAAATCATATGTTGTGGTGTTTAGACAGCCTAAAAACATGAGATATTCTTAGCTTGTTTCTCATTTCTTCCTTGTGTTTGGGTGTGAAGGTAAAAGCAGTGAAAATGGGACATATCTTGGTCATTGATGAAGCAGACAAAGCACCCACCAATGTGACGTGCATCCTGAAGACCCTGGTAGAGGATGGGGAGATGATCCTGGCAGATGGGAGGAGGATTGTGTCAGGTGCAGCTTCCATGAAGATGTTTCAAATTATAGTTTCTATGTTATTTTTCTTCTCAGATAATTCATGGAATAAACATGCATCAGAGCTGTATGAAATGTCATGAAATTTAAGTTATGTTAAAACGTTTTCTTTTTGTTCCATCTTGTAGAAGCGTCAGAAATGTCCAATGTCATTGTTATGCATCCAAACTTCAGGATGATTGTTTTGGCCAACCGGCCTGGTTTTCCATTTTTGGGGAATGACTTCTTTGGTTCACTTGGTAAGACTTGGCTGTCCGTATTAGCAAGAAGGAATTCTTTGTATAATACTTTGTGGTGAACGTTTTTATAATTCCGAAATGTTCCTTTTTAAGGTGATATCTTCAGTTGTCATTCTGTTGACAATCCCAAGCCAGAGGCAGAGCTAGCAATGCTAAGACGCTATGGGCCAGAGGTCCCTGAAGCCATTCTGCAGAAGCTAGTGGCTGCTTTTGGAGAGTTGCGAGCCATGGCAGACAAGGGCACCATCACGTACCCTTACTCAACCAGGGAAGTGGTCAATATTGTCAAACACCTTCAGGTACGTTCACGTTCACAATCTTTTTGATTGATTTATATAACTGGGTTTGTAAGTGTCTCAATGGCTTAGGGTCACTTATGTTTTTGTGGGTGTATTGGTGTTGACTGTGAGCGTTTCATGTTTGGGTGGACACCCAGCTGCCTGGGAGGGAGGTAAATGTGCTCTATCTGCAGGGAGGTTGGTAAGGGTGATGTGTCCTGAGCCTTCACGCAATGTGAAGCCATCTGTACAGTGGACTTTTACCCATATCTTCACCATATCTCTTCCCGCAAACAACTACTTAAGGGAAGGATGTTGAAAACTGTCCTGGTTCTTCGACTAAGAGATGCACATACCTAAATATTGTACTCAATTTAGGTTAATTTCCAGCTGTATTTTTCATTTTTCTTCAAGTTCATTTGCAGGCAAAGCTTTTAAAGTTTATGTCAATGCTATTATCATGTTTGTAAGATGATGGTGTGAAGATTGAGATCGAGATTCAAGAGAAAATTGACTCTAAATAAGATCTCTTGTGTTTCTTACTCTGTACTCTTTTTTCTCTTTTACAGAAATTTCCAGATGAGGGACTTGCCAATGTGGTACGAAACGTTTTTGACTTCGACTCCTACAACAAGGATGCTCGTGAAGTTCTGATTACAGCACTGCACAAGCATGGCATCCCTATTGGAGCAAAGATCAGCAGTGTGCACCTGGCTAAGGAGTAAGATTACCTGCGACTTTCTGTTATACTCATACCACAGGCCTTGCTCACATATAAGATCAGTTATATCAGTGAAGTAATTAATACAAAACAACATACTAGCTTTCAAAAAGACCTCTGAAACTTATAACATACAATTTTCAGCAGAGAATATCTTTATAAGGCACACAACAGAGAAAATAAATATCCATCTATGGTATTGATTCTTTTAGTTAAAACATGGCCCTGCAAAGATAGCATTACCAAAACTATGCGACTTCTGGTGACTAAGTCCTAATGGAAATTTACAACACATACACTGTAGAAAACATTTTGGGTGCACAGGGGATCTAACTGAAATAACACTCCTTTCAAGTGGATGTCCTGACATATGCAAGTAAATAAATTCCTATATTTTAAACATGTTTACTTTTATACCTCCATACTGTGCCAACATCTCAACATCTGCCAATATTTTTTATTTATTTTTTATTTTTATTTATCTACATTGATCAATGACCTACAGTATATTAGACTATGTTCTGCATGGTAACCTAGTGATGCACTCACCCAGTAGATCAGTTTCTGCTCAGATATTAATATTAGACTCAGTTACTATCATAATTAATTGCCATTGGACAAAGCTGTGCGTTTTTATAAATGCAAAGTAAATTGCCCATTATACCATGAAGCCAATTATTCCGATATTTTTTGATTTTAATCCTTCTTCTATTTTTTTTCATCCATAACACATAATGTTCACAATTTCCTCCTTTATTTGTAGCACTATTGAGTCTTTTCTTGTGTCACAATCCTAACTATGGCCAAAATCCTGTAATTAATGTAACACTTCTCGTTACCAAGCAAATGTATTCATGCAACTTTTAGCTATGTACAGTCACTGCAGGCTTTACCCTACCTACCTTAATAAAAGTTTGATCATTTAAAAGCTTAAGACTTTTTGTGTGTGGTTCCATCATTCCATTGATTTGCAATTAGTCACAAAATTCGATTTAATTGAACCGGTGTTAAATAATTTCATTGATGAATAAACTATTGTCATGAAATAATGAGGCAACTCCACTGGTAATCTAAGACCCCGTGGTCCAGTACTTCTGGACAAGTAAGCAGTGAGGGTGAAGAACCGCTCTGTTACCCTGCTTACACAAGGTTCAAATCACACCTGCTGATATTCAAGACATACACAGTGAGAACAGACATATAGCTGGCATATCTGTTCACACGTAGAAATTATAGTCCTGAGCAGTATAAATGGGTATGTTACTGTTTCTTAAAGAGGCAACTTTATCTCCAGCGTCTCCTCAGTTCAAAAGGCATGGTACAGTATGTCAATTAGATACATAAGCCCTAAAAGAGTAAGTCATCAGAAAGAAATGAGACATTTGGGTTGTGGTCATCATTTTGAGAAGCATACCAGTAAATTCAGCTGTGACCTAGATCTTATGGTAACTAATGGTGCCCCCTCTCCCATAGGTTGCCTCTTCCTGTGTGCCAGATGTCTGGATACTGGACCATAAATCAAAGTGGAAATGCCCGGCGCAAACTCTTGTGCCCCACTGAAACTCATAAAATAGACATCAAGGTATCAGCTCTTTAAAATATATTACAGTAAAAATTACTTTCACAGCACTGTTAAAGCGACAGTGGTACAGGAGGTAGATAGGTCATTTAGTAATCAGAAGGTTGCTAGTTCGATTCCCTGTCGAAGTGTCCTTGAGCAAGACACTGAACCCCTAATTGCTCCTGATGTGCAGTGTGCCATCAGTGTAAATTTAAAATGTGTATACATCCTTGTAAATCGCTTTGGATAAAAGCATCTGCTAAATTACTAAATGTAGATGTAAATACGGTCTTCATCAGTTTTGGTGTACCTTTTCTATGTCTTGAATCTCATAAAATAGACATCAAGGTATCAGCTCTTTATAGAATATATAAAGTATACAGTAAAAATGACTTCCACAGCATTGTAATAGCTTCAATATCAGTTTTGGTGCACCTTTTCTATGTCTTGAATCTCATAAAATAGACATCAAGGTATCAGCTCTTTATAGAATATATAAAGTATACAGTAAAAATGACTTCCACAGCATTGTAATAGCTTCAATATCAGTGTTGGTGCACCTTTTCTATGTATTGAATAACAGTAATCCATTTGCTTTGTGCCATAGGGCCCAGTTTTTCTGCGTGTCCAGCCTTATGACATAGAGAGACATGAGTCCAGAGCAGTGAGCTTCACTGAGGAGCACGCCCACTGGCAGATTCCTATGAATGAGGTCAACATCATCTGTGATGTCACCACTGCTAAGGGTATGTCTCCAGCAGAAGGAATCTGCAGCTCCACCTCTGTAGTTTGGATGTGACCTTGAATATCCAGTACACAACTCCTCTGTGTTCCCCATATCAGGCCATTTACCTAACTAGAACACGTTTGATATACCGTAAAGCGTCCAATACATTTGGAACCCATACATTTTCTTGAATTACTTATTTGCTTTAGTTAATATTGTTTGTGCTGCAGAGTTATAAAGACATAGGTCTAGAGCATCCCAAACCAGAGACTTAGGAAACACACTGGCTAAAGTTTTGCTTGCAAAAAGTTTTTCCAAATTCTGTTTCAGCTGTCAATGCTATGCCCTAATGTTAAAGTTAGCGTACTTCGTTCTCTACTTTGATGTAATAGGTAAAATAGACAAGGTCTGTAACCTTGCCAAACACAAGCCAAAAACCCTGTTATTGTAACCAAAAAATACATTTTCCAACACAGTAGCTTGCTGGGTTTGGATATTGGCAACACCCGTGAAATTACCAAATATTTTCCAGTTTCTCCTGAAATTCATGGCAGGATAATAATTTGACAATAGCCTCATCACTCTTAATTTTATTTTTGCAAAAGTGAAAGAAGCCTCTATGATGTAGCACCAAGCAACCTCTCATCAGACTCCCTCCTTTCATAAATCATATAGTTCATATTAATATTGCAGACATAAAATATCAATAATATCATTAATATTAAATATCAATAATATAAGAGTTTATTGTTTCAGATAACATCTTCGTGGCCACATGTAATCCAGTGTCCATCTATACCATGAAAGAAAAGGCAAACATGTTGCACTGCGTGGAGCTCTATGAACTCTTCCCAAGAACGCTCAGTGCTCGGCAGCCTTTGATCACCGTAGCACCTCTTGGTGAACCTCTCGAAGGCCAGGTGATCCTCCATGAAGAGCAGGTGAGGCTGATTTATAGTCCACTAGAACAAGGCACATACATACACATCGACACAAATCATATGTTTGTGTATTACCATAAGCATATTTATAGTATTCATATAAAGTGTGGCAAAGGTTAAGTAATCAATATATGACTTTATTATAAACAACAAATACTTAGGGAATACTGAACCAGCATTTATAACACAGCCTTTTACAGCAACATACTATTCCCTCTGTGTGCTACAGTAGGAGTCTTTCAAAGTCTGACATTTGAGACACACACAATTGCCTTCATGTGTATTTAACCTCTCCTCTGGATCCTAGAGTAACACAGTGCTGCACCTGGACATGGTGACCGGAGCTGCAAGGAGGCTGCTGTTCACTCAGGATGAAGAGGAGCCCACACACAAAACCTCTCAATGGTGGAGCAGCAAGAAGGGTCAGGCCCAACAGGTAGGCTACCGCCACTGGCCTCATCAGCTTTTTACTGCATGGATGCCATGAGTACTTACCTGTTTACCCCTGTGTATGTAAACACTCTTCCCAGCCCATAGTTGCCACAGTTACTTTGAAAAAGTAATCGGATTACTGATTACTGGTTATTCCTTTAAAAAGTAACTTAGTTACTTTGCAGATTGCTTGATTTTAAAAGTAACTAAGTTAGATTACATTACTCTACAAATTAGAGTAGCGCGTTACTAAGTAACGCGTTACCGGCATCTCTCTCAATGGTGGAGCAGCAAGAAGGGTCAGGTCCATCAGGTAGGCTTCAGCCACTGGCCTCATCAGCTTTTAACTGCATGGATGAAGTTTATGTCACGAATACTTACCTGTTCACCCCTGTGTATGTAAACACTCTTCCCAGCCTAACTTCAAAATGTGCCGCGAGTTTTCCCAAAAGAACTGGCTTCTTTTCTACAAAGAAGATGGGTGAGTCATTCTCTTTTTTTTCTGTCCTGATATCTGTTTTGGGCATTTTCTGCAATGGGCAGCAAAAACTATAAGATGCATGTGCACCAAATCTTGATTCCAAATTCATGAAGTACCTCACAGTACGTTGTCATCAACTTGTATTGTTAAAATCTGGTAACAATTGCTTACAACAACAATTGGTATTCCATTTGTTTTCCGACTTGTTACTTGGATGCGGTCAACTAAGTTGTTACGTCATTCTCAGCTCCTAGTTCTGACTCCTGAGGTAAATGGAACACACCATTAGTCAGACCTTCTTTCACGCAGTGTTTTTAATGGTAGTGTATATGTAAAAACATCCACCATCCTATTGTTTTGGTAGGAATCAGCTGGAAGTCCTGGATATATTGAAGGGACAGGTTCACACCATCTCACTTCCCATCAACCTGAAAGCTGTCTTCCTGGTGGCTGAGGACCGCTGGCTTCTGGTTGAGAACAAGACAGACAAGTGTGTTCTCTTTTCCCATACACTGAGGTTCCTCTAACCACTGTCCTCAATGTGAAGAGATGAACATGTTTTTGTAAGCCTATGCAAAGTAACAGAGGGGATTGATTTTTTTTAAAGAATTTGTATTTCAAGTCTGTTAATATGTTGTTGTTATAATTTGCACATTTCAGTGGAAAGTGTATCTTACTTTGGAATTTTTGACTCGCTCAATTTGTGTCATTCTTCTTACCAACTGACAGACATATTTGTTTCACTGTCTTTAGGAAGTTCTTGTTGACCAAGCCCATGCACATGGGTGCGGAGGACTCTGGTGTCTGCCAACTGCACAGCGTCACTGAGGAACCACATGGCATGGGCTTTGGGATGAGCTCAGGTAACAACTAACAAACTAAAATTGCTAGGGTAATTAAGGTGGTTGCTAGGGCATTGCTTGGGTACACTTGGTGGTTGCTATGGTAATTGAAGTGGGTGCTGTGCTGGTTGCTAGGTAGTCAGAGTGGTTGCTACGTTTATTCCTACATTGTCATTATAGTACTGGTTGCTATGTTGTTGCTAGGGTAATTGAGGTGGTTGCTAGGCTAGTCATGGTCCAAAACAAAAGAAAAAAATCCAAAGGTGTCTGTTTATTTGATCTATTTAAGTGATGATGAAACTATGTATTTGACTTTATAATACAGAATAATGTAACTGGGATGTGCATTAAGTTTGTGCAGGCTATTAACATATGTAGTTTATTTATACAGAATTAAGTTGCTTGCTCTCTCTTGCATGGAAACTGCTTTGCTCTCTCTAACTATTGTCTCCCTCTCCCCCTCTTTGTGGATCAGAGATAACTATCCCCCAGGAGATATCCAGTGCCCAGTTATCCCCTGAGAACCTGAGTGCTGTGTTAGATCAGAAGATTATCTCACCTAACCGCCTCTTCTGTGACAGCAGCTCCTACGCCAGAGTCATCGTGGGTTTCCCTGATCTTATGGTGAGTTGCTGAGACTGTTTCAGCTTTGGCTTCATTTGAGGTTATGGAGTTGAGGGAGGTTTGTTTGTCAGTGTCACAGCATGTTTACTGTTGTACAAGGTTGGCGGTGTTTTTTGTAAGCAATGCACAATTATATACAAATACAATTCAGATTGTTGTCTTTATTTTTAGTGTAAGTGCCCCTTGTGGATGACAAACTTATTATTGCTTTAATATGCTTTGATAATATTGTGTGGAAATAGAATCTCTCCGTATCTGAATTTTTCAGTACTATAAGTTCTGATGAGTTGTTGTGAGACAGACTAAATGTACATCTTGATTGAAAACAAGAATGAAATGTAAAGAAAGGCAGACAAAATATGAAGATAAGACCTTTTTATATGCGTGTTGGTTTATTGATTGTCTCTTGTTTTCAGTCACCTAATGAAGTGCACACATTTAAAAGAGAGACCCCCCTCACGGATGGTAGGGGTGCGGACGTGTTCTTCGGAGGGAGTCGTCACATAGGACCTCCTAAGAGGACGAACTGTGTGACTTTATTAACGACCAACCAGGTAGTGAGAGCTCTGCAGGCCTCACAAGTGCCCCTGGCTGACATCTACCCAAAAGGTAACCACATCATCATCTGACAGTTAAACATCATTGCAATTACATCATTGCAAAAAAGGCAAATATCTCTTGGGAAGTATACCTTCCTTTATTCATCATAGAAAATAAGCATGTACAAAACCATGTTGGGTCTCAGAGTTATTCTCACAATGCACTTGGACCTGTAGTCATTTTGTGCTTTACCCCATTTACCAACACCACTCGTGTTCCTAACCTCCACTGGTGCTAGCAGGCAGGGCACAAACCTCTTAAAAAAACCTGCTCTAAAGTCAAATTACAGCCTGAGAGAATGTGTCTTAGTGTAACATCTCCAGCACACAATGTACAGCTTGTGTCCCCACCTTTCCTTTGACTAACAATATTAGGTTTTAGAAGGAACACTTTATGTTGCGCATGTAATGAATGCAGCTAGTATCCATCGTCCAAAGTGTTCCACCCAGTCTTGCTTTTCTCTACATTATTCATTTAGTTCATCCATGGGCCTTGCTTTGCTTGAGAAGTCCCCAGCCATGTTTTCTTGCACCATGTCACCCTAGAGCACAGCTCCCTAATTTATAATTGTCTCTTTCATAACTTGTCCTCCACTATGATGGCAATTTAATAAATAGTTTCAGACACCCTTTGGTGGTAACAGTTTAAAGTGCAGTAACTTGCAGTAAGTTCATTTACACATTGTAGAAGCTATAAATCACTACACTTCATTTAACACCCCTGCCTTTCAGCTCTAGTAATTTGTCATCCATTTAGTTAACTATCAGTTATGAATAGACTTTTAACTGTTGATTGTGTTTGCTTCTCACAGATATCAGTCCACCTATGACAGCTGCATACTTGGAGGTGACTGACCTAAGCGTCAAAAAGGTCAAATACATCCCTGTTCCAAGGTAACACCAGTTAACTTATTACATTGAACTAATTCTTGAGCTATTACTATTAATTATAATGACCTTACGGGGTCTCAGACTTTTGGTATTTTTTAGTATAAAGACTTAAAAAACTTCAGAGGTAGAGGTTACCCTTGATTCATGGTAGGGTTAAATACAATATTGACATGAATTTCATGTGCTAGTTTTTAGTTAAGAAACTGCATTTATTTAGAAGCATCCCTTGATGGTTTGCTGGATGTTCGATTGTCAGTTAATTTCACTGTTTTTGCAATGAATATGGCAGTTGACACAAATGCATGTTCGAAGCACATCGCTGTATCCAAAATCAACATCACTGTTATGTTGCATTAATCAGCTTTCTCTGAAGTCAGTGAACAATGATTTTTGTCTTCTATTGTTTTAATTTTTACATTTGATGAATGCAAACATGTATAGGTCATCAACTGTGTCCCCCTACACTGCTTGGGTCTCAAAGTTGTCAGACACTGATGTACTGCTGGCTCCTCTTGGCACTGGAGGTGTTGTGACTGTGGATATGGGAGGCTACGTACGCTTGTGGGAGACTGGACTAGACAACCTGCAGCGCTCTCTGCTGGAGTGGAGGGGAATGATTGGCGCTGAGGATGGTCGCCCAATACAAGTCAGTCTGTCAAAGTGTTTCTGAAGTGTTATGAGTAATGAGTCACTGTGTACTTGGTGTGGTGCCTAATCCTTCTTCTACAGAGTTCATTTCATCCCTTAAGGCAGTAATCCCTAATTTAGGCAGCCGAGTCCTTCAGGATTTCATGTCAAAGGGCCGTTAATTACATAATTTATGGTTAATTAATCTAAATGACTTCCATATATCAACTTACCGTGAGAAGCATTTAAAAATCTGTCAGATTTGCCATTGATGTAAAGTGACAAAGTTAACAAGCACTGGCGTTGGGATGTTCAGCGCACATTAATGCTAACATTGGTTCAGGAACACATTTTATTTATCCTAATGAACTCATCTCATACTTAAGCGTCTAAGACTAAGACTAGCGAGTTAAAAAACGTTTCTAATTAAAGGAACCTGATATTTTGTGCCAGATTGCTGAATCAGAATAGGGCAGTGATTGTGATTGTGATATCTCGCCACTCCTACATCCAAAATCTACGCCTCTGAGTTTAAGACAACCTTCATGGGTGGAGTAGGCGGTTTTTGCAGAGTTTCTGCTACTAAACTAGAGTCCTTTCTATTACTGAGTGTTAACACACACACACACACACACACACACATGTCTATTGTTTCCCCTCTCAGATTACCATCCAGAGGGACAGCAACCAGGATGTCAGCGCTCCCAAACATGGCAAGGTGGACGCCAACAACGATCCCCATGTGGGTGGAAACCAGTGGGCTGGGGGCACAGGTTGGTTATTCAACAACGACCCCCATGTGGGGGGAAACCAGTGGGCAGGGGGTACAGGTTGGTTATTCAACAACGATCCCCATGTGGGTGGAAACCAGTGGGCTGGGGGGGCGCAGGTTGGTTAGTCCATTTTGGAGTTCAGTTTCAGTTGTCCGGAGAGACAAGGTCATGCAGGCGAATGTCCACTGTAAGTACAACAAAATGAAATCCAAAGTGCAGCATTGTTTGTTAGGGCCCAAACACAGGAGGTGCTGCAAATTGTGGATTTATTGGGAAAAAAAAGCCTGTACGGTTAAGAAATTCAATTCTAATGGACTTTAGTTAGAATTCCCTCACTACGAGAAATGTGCAAGATTCATTCCAAATAAAGTGAAAGCCAGCTCTGGGATTGGGTGTTAAAATGAGTTCGAACAAGTAGAGAAGAAAGATGGATGAGAACAATAGTTTTGAACACGAAGATCTTCTAGTGTTGTTCTCTCCTGACAGTGCTGCCTGGCAACCCAAAGTTGTTGTATGAAATAGTGTTGTGTGTCATAGCAATCACCAGTGATAACACACTGAGCAGAATGGTATGATTCATTTCACTCTGGGGTACTGCGTAATGGTTTTTCTTTTATAATGAGCTAACCGATGTTCACGTTGGCCAACAGGAGGCAGGGACACAGCGGGGCTCGGGGGGAAGGGAGGCCCCTACCGTTTGGACGCTGGACACAAAGTGCACCAGGTCTCACAGGCGGAGAAGGATGCTGTACCTGACGATGTCAAAAAGGCAGCACGTGAGATGGGCGAGAAGGCTTTTAAAGAGAGGTACCAGTAATACAACCTTTAGAGTATATTCTCTTTTGCTGTAATATACACATTCCTCCCAGAGAAGACTCAAGTTTCATGTTTCATGAATAATCAGTGTTATTCAAGACGTCATGATTATAGTTGTTAACTTACATTTTTGCTGACATACATTTTGAGGAGACTTAATTGACACCTTCTGGTCATCCAATTGAAAATATTAACTGGATTTTTACCCAAACATCACGTATGTTTATGAGCGCCAAACATGCATACATGGAGGGCCAGCCCACTCTCCTGTAGCTGGCATGGTCCTCAGGCCCATAGCTCCACTTTTATACTAGTAACTCATTTACAGAATCGAAGTGTACAAATGTGATGTTGAATGCTGAGGTCAACCTGGTGCCATTGCATTTCTGTGAATGTATATGCCTGTGTATGTTTTGAATTTTCAGACTTAAAGAGATTAACATGAGTGAGTTTGATGCCTCCACTTATGAGCGTTTTTCTGGAGCAGTAAGCCGGCAAGTTCAGTCTCTTCGTATCATTCTGGATAGCCTTCAGGTAATGTGTTTGTGTTTGTGTGTTAGAGAGAGAGGTTCATTAAATAGTCACACCCTTGATTCCTTTGAAGTCCATCTTGTCCCTCTGAAAAAATACACATTATTTACACCTAATCGTTCACTTATGTTACAGACTTGTGTCTGACCCAGTGTCTCTGCTTGTCTCTTAGGCAAAAGGAAAAGAGAGGCAGTGGCTCAAGAATCAGACTCTGGGCGAACTAGATGACTCAAAAATCATTGATGGCATCACTGGAGAGAAAGCCATCTATAAGCGCAGAGGAGAGCAGGAACCAGAGGTATGTCGCTGAAAATAGTTGAAACTTTTATCTTTGCTCCTGGGAAACACACAGACACAAATACCATGTAACATGACATAACATTTGGTTGAATCAGCCACATACCATAAAACAAAATGCTTTGTGACATAACATTGTTGAGAGCTGGAATACAAAGGCTTAAAATGCCACCTTTTTCAGCGTAATACACTCCTTTTTTAATTTTTTTACTACAGTGACATACCAAGGATTCAGACCAAAAAAATCTATCTAAAAATGTGTCTGTGTACTGCTCTGGTCTGACAGTTAGGATAAACACATTAAGGGGCTTATATTTCAGCACTTACTGTACATGTAGCACATTTTATTTACTGGACTACATTAAGTAAACTTATCGGAGTTAAAAGCAACACTATTAAACAGATGCCACTTTTTAATTATGGTTTCATTATAGGTCACTAATTTAATACCTTCAACTTCATTTTGATAGTATATGATAACGCAAAAGACTGATAAACGCACCTGTCGTTATACAATCCTGTGGGCCGTGTCAGAACACACCGCAAAAAATTACGAAAATCTTTCACAGTGCAACATTGCCAATAATAACACCAAAAGAAACCAGTTAGAATGTTAGTAAGCTTTTATCAGAGCCACCTGGTGGGGTGTTTGCATGTCTTACCATAGATAGATGGCCATAGCCATAGATAGCCACAGGCATTTGGACTGGGTTAACAGTTCAAATACAACAGGAACCTCAGTAATGCCTGATTAAATATGCTTTAGGACCAGTACAGGTCCGATGGAGGTGTGAGGAATGATGATAGTATCACAGGGTTGTACAGCTATAAGAGAACGGTGTGTTTATATTTTGAATTGCCTTAATCAATAGTTACAGTAGTCTGTTCAGAAGCAATACTAATATCAGTCCGTTAAGTATAAATAAATAACACTTTACGAACAAATGTTAGCCATGAACACATAACTGCTGTGTGTCTGTATTAGTGCCCAATAAGGTCTGCATTAATCATCGCTTACTACCCCTTCTGGGGCTTAGGCCGCAAACAAGAGTTCTCCAGGCATCTCGGCCCTGAGCCAAGGTCTGCATTAAGCATAATAAATCATTTATTAGGCCAGTATTTGCCAATTTCTTATTCTCTGTTGGGCCCATTATTCTTGGTACATCCTCAATGACCGACTAGTTGGTCTTAACCTAAAGTTACCGATGTATAGCAAGGATTAAAATAGAAGGTTTATAGCCTTTTAATATATTGTTTGAGTATGTGACTTGTAGTGACAGAATAGTTATAGAATAGGTATTTCTACCTGCAAACTTTACTCTACTAACAAACAAACAAACAAACCAGCAAGTCCAGCTTGTAGTCTCACAAGACCGAAACATCTGCCGAAGCCTGATGGTGGCTTAAGGCGCTGGAAAAGGTCTGTCTTGTGGAAACACAAGATGATTAATTGAAACCAAGAAATTGGACACTTGTAAGCCAATCAGAAGAGTGTATTTTGACACCAGGGTATAAACCAGGTGTGTTACAGCAGCTACAGCTTAGTTACTTTTATTTGACAGTGCTGCAACTATCTCAGTGTTAAAACACACATCTATTGTACATTGTACATGTACATTTATTTTGAAACTACCGGTGTGCGTATGCAGCTATGCCAAGATGCTAAAGTTATGGTGCATTGGTATCACATACTACATATGGTAGTATGTGACTACTGGCAGTAACTGAAAAATGTTGACTGTGTGGCTTTGTAATGTGAAGATGACTCTGTTTATGTGATGCTGCAGCTGGGCGCCCCGCAGCAGAAACCCAAACGGTTGCGTCTCCTGGTGGACGTGTCTGGCAGCATGTACCGTTTCAATGGGCTGGACGGCCGACTGGAGCGCTCAATGGAGGCTGTGTGCATGGTGATGGAGGCACTGGAGAACTATGAGCATAAGTTTAAAGTAAGACCCCAATTTGATAAACCAAATACAAAGGATGAGGGGGGTGTAGTAATGGATGGAAGTTATTGAAGGTGAATTTCTAGGACAACTTCAAGTATGTATATTTGGAGAGTAAAAAGAACCGACTCCAGAGTGGAGTTTATCTCATTAATCATTCAATTCTGTCTTTCTGCTCCTCCTGACCTTACTCCTCCTGAACCTTACTCCTCCTGAACCTTACTCCTCCTGAACCTTACTCCTTCTGAACCTTACTCCTTCTGAACCTTACTCCTCCTGAACCTAACTCCTTCTGAACCTCACTCCTCCTGAACCTTACTCCTCCTGAACCTTACTCCTCCTGAACCTTACTCCTTCTGAACCTTACTCCTCCTGAACCTAACTCCTCCTGAACCTTACTCCTTCTGAACCTTACTCCTTCTGAACCTTACTCCTTCTGAATCTCACTCCTTCTGAACCTCACTCCTTCTGAACCTTACTCCTTCTGAACCTTACTCCTTCTGAACCTCCCCCTTCTAAACCTTTCTCCTCCTGAACCTTTCTCCCCCTGAACCTTACTCCTTCTGAACCTTACTCCTTCTGAACCTCCCCCTTCTAAACCTTTCTCCTCCTGAACCTCCCCCTTCTAAACCTTTCTCCTCCTGAACCTTTCTCCTTCTGAACCTTACTCCTTCTAATCCTTACTCCTTCTAACCCTTACTCCTTCTGAACCTTACTCCTTCTGAACCTTACTCCTTCCGAACCTTTCTCCTCCTGAACCTTACTCCTTCTAATCCTTACTCCTTCTGAACCTTTCTCCTCCTGAACCTTACTCCTTCTAACCCTTACTCCTTCTGAACCTTTCTCCTCCTGAACCTTACTCCTTCTGAACCTCACTCCTCCTGAACCTTACTCCTTCTGAACCTTACTCCTTCTGAACCTTTCTCCTCCTGAACCTTACTCCTTCTGAACCTCACTCCTCCTGAACCTTACTCCTCCTGAACCTTACTCCTTCTGAACCTCACTCCTCCTGAACCTTACTCCTCCTGAACCTTACTCCTTCTGAACCTCACTCCTCCTGAACCTCACTCCTCCTGAACCTTACTCCTCCTGAACCTTACTCCTCCTGAACCTTACTCCTTCTGAACCTCACTCCTCCTGAACCTCACTCCTCCTGAACCTTACTCCTCCTGAACTTTACTCCTTCTGAACCTCACTCCTCCTGAACCTTACTCCTCCTGAACCTTACTCCTTCTGAACCTCCCTCCTGCTGAACCTTACTCCTTCTGTCTCAGTATGATGTTGTAGGCCACTCAGGAGATGGATTTGATCTGGAATTGGTTAGAAGTGACAAAATCCCTAAAAACAACAAAGAGAGGCTGAAGGTTCTGAAGGTATGTTATCCATTTTAAACTCCACTTTTCACATTACTGTCAGGGAAATAACCCTTCACCTAGGACTGTATTCTTTACCTCAGAATTGAGACACACACACCCAAGAATATTATTAAATTACAGACATTTACTCTGGGCCCCAGAGGAGTGACCTGCATGATTGTCTTCACGCAAGGCACTAACCTCTCCTACAAAATGTCTGCTCTTTATTGGAATTAATATTCACATATTCAAGTTTAACATGAAACCCCTCCCAGTTCCTTTGTTCATACTTTTAGCTCCAGAAAGGGTCTCTTGCTTCTCTCTGTACCCGGCTCTAAGGCAATAAATTAGGCTACTATAAACATTCATGACATCTCTAAGTTACATCCACACAGGGCCTCTTTCTCATACCAGGCAAGCAGACTCTGCATTTCTCTCAACAGAACAAAGAAACACATGGAAAATCTATTTCACAAACTTAAACACAACATGATAAAATTATAAAGCATATTTTCTTCACAATTACTGTTTGCCATTTTTCCCTTTTGAAGTACTAAGTATCATTATATAAAATGAATCATCAGATTTGGACTGTATTTGGTCATGATGGTATCTACTGAAAGATATATTTCAAATGTTAAAAATTGTCATATTTGGGAAAAATCATTCACCTCTTGATATGTAAATGACACATACAATTAAAATACATTTCAATTAATAGTGGGGGTATTCACGGCCCCATTTGAACTTTGACATATATGCATAACAATATCCATTATACAAATTCATGTGTAAATGCAGCCTAGAATCACTGATGACAGATTGGCACCCCCCAATTGCAAGATTTTAAATCACTCCAAGGCTCATGGAATTAGTACTCTTTCCAAACAAAGTTGACATAACAATTTTGTATTTTTGAAGGACTGCCTTCCCCAACTTATTTTAAGGATAAGTAAGAAATGTTATTCACATTTGTAATGACAAACCTGTTGAGCAGTGAGAAGTATTCAGACAGCAAGATTTTTTAGTTTTTGAGTGGAATCCTGGCCTTTGATGACATTCCTCTTAAATCTTACATTATTGCATGTTGCAATCGCCAATGACCTATTTGTATATCATTGTATCTTACCGTTATGTATTGATCACTAATAAATGGTGTGCCTACATAAGAAATGAAAGCATATAGATACATTGTATAGTTAATATAGTTAATAACATACAAGTGAAAATGGGGACAAAACTCTTTTTTTTACTAAATGTGTACTTTTGACATTGTTGATTTCTTTATAACCTTCCCCAGACAATGCACGCCCATGCTCAGTTCTGCATGAGTGGTGACTACACTCTCGAGGGCACAGAGCATGCGATGAAGGAGCTTGCCAAAGAGGAGGCAGACGAGTATTTTGTTGTGGTTCTGAGTGATGCCAACCTAGAGCGCTACGGGATCAGCCCAGACCGCTTTGCCCAGGTACTCACAAGCAACCCTCAGGTCAATGCCTTTGCTCTCTTTATCGGCTCGCTTGGAGACCAGGCTGAGAGGTGAGTTATGCAGCTACACACACACACACACGCGCACGCACGCATAATTATTATCATATAAATTCATCATTAGCAATCCCTCTTGCAATTATGTTTGTGCATCTGCAAACTGTTGTTTAAGGAAGCAATACAAATGGCCTTCGTTGGGCTGTATGAGTGTCAGGTCAGGCATTGTAAATGTGTTGCCACTAGGTAAATAGATGGATAGATACTTTATTGATCCCCAAAGGGAAATAGTTGGATACTTTATTGATCCCTAAAGGTAAATAGGTGGATAGATACTGTATTGATCCCTAAAGGTAAATACTGTAGATGGATAGGTACTTTATTGATCCCGAAAGGGAAATAGATGGATAGATACTTTATTGATCCCTAAAGGTAAATAGATGGATAGATATTTTATTGATCCCCAAAGGGAAATAGATGGATCGATACTTTATTGATCCCCAAAGGGAAATTGCAGCAGTTGATCATGTAATATTTTTGGGTCAGGATATGAAACATCTCCTCTTTCTCTTCCACAATCTATAGGCTTCAGAGAACGCTGCCATCAGGACGATCCTTCGTTGCCATGGACACAAAGCAGATCCCTCAAATCTTGCAGCAGATCTTTACCTCCACCATGTTGTCTAGTGCCTGAGGTGGCCTGTTCCATAGAATCCCAGCACCCTGAAGTCTGCATGGCAGTGCAGTCCACTCTTGGGCACTCAGCTGTGGACACCAGCCTCAACCTAGTCATGCATGTTTCATCTTGAAATACCTGCTGCTACTGCCCATTTGGGTCTGAACAATTTACAATTTCTAGGGTTAGGGTTGTAAACCTTTTTTTAATTAAGATGATGTACATGAATACACCTAACACACTCATGATGGGTGAATGACATGAATCCATATGTTAGAGCCCAGTCTTGAAAACGTAGGAAAAAAATATGGAAAATAACTCACACATGCACAGATGGAGTATTAAAAGGGCCATATCACAAAATGTATAAATAAATGTGTTAATATATCATGCAATAAATCAAAAAATATTTAATTGTTCCATTAGATGTGTCAATATATCATGCAATATATAAACAATTACATACATGCAGGGTGCGATTATCGCCTTTGCGACCCCTCTGGTTTTTACAAAAAAAAAATGTATTTTTTATATTTTAGTTTGCATTAAATGTTTAACTGATCAAATGTAACCTAATAGGACATACCGTTAACTTGAAAATAATTAGGCCTATTTATTGCTTGTTTTTTCATGATTAAAAAACTTGGTTGATGAATGCATAAATGGTGATATAGGGATTTATTGATGGATTTATTTAAAGCAGCAGGTTGACGTTTTGGTCTAAAACTACAGAGTAATCTACCTGCAAGCTATGCAAAAAACACCAACAGTCCAGTCCAGTTGGCACGGATAAAAGCTTTTTCTTTCATTTTTGCAGGGTGTTACGGCCCGAAATACATTACTACAGAGTACATATCCCAGATGGCTAATGGGAATTAGGGTTGCAATTCTGCAAGAAAATGCAAAATTGTGATAGCTTAGAAGCAGCAGAGGATCGCTTACCCTCGCCCAGCATATGACAGATTATACAGCCCATATGCTGATTATTAGAACTACATATGCATTTACAAAAAAATGCCAAGTGGATTGCTCAACAGTAGTAGAGTCCACTTAGTGTAACGGCAAGGGAATTAAAGCAGTGCACAGGCAATTGTGATATAATAGTGTTGTACAACATGTATGGATAAAAGAACACATACTGTATATGAATGAAGAGATCTGGATTGTTGGATCTGGATTTCCACCAAACCCAATGCAAAGAGAGAGAGCAAGCACTGCCGTTCCACTGGTGCTGTGATACTGTGCCTGTTCAGCAGAAGGGGAACACACCAGAGTTGCTGCCTGGATCTCAACCTCGACATCACCAGGGCTTGTTGCTGAGTTGCTGCTCGACAGTCATCTGTTGCTGGCGTCTTATACTCTGAAAAACTATATTTTTGTGTATATCTTGTGATGCAAAATAGAACTGTATATATGTATATTCATCTTTCTAGTTTCTAATTTCTAGTGTTTTTGAGCATTTAGTTGCCATGGATTTTACTGGCAACAGTCACGGGCCTTGTGACATTTAGTACTTCAGGTGGCCTTGGGTTCGATTTTCTACTCCTTTGTCACATCTGCCACCACTCAAGTACACTGAGCCTGATATTCCTGGTAATTGACTAGTGCGCAGGTTAAAGAGGTTCAGTTCATTAGTGGCAGCATTTTGAATACTATCTGGTCAGGTTTGCCAGCTCTCTCTGCTGTCTGCAGGGATTAAAGCAAAAAAAAATCATCTGACTGAAAAAAAAAAAAAAATCGGCCCTCATTTTGGGTCGTGGCTGCATACCGCCTCGATATCTGAACTTCACGTGGTCTATTATCACTAACTAGTTCAAAGGTAGGGCATAAAACCAATATTTTTTGCAAGACTTCACCATTCTTGTTAATGGGCTATAAATGACAAAATGATTTACTGAAATCCAGGGGCATTTAACACAAAAATTGGGGGCACTTTTAGAAACTTGTGAAATAACATTTAACCTTTGTTCAAAATAATAAACACACTTATTTAGGCTTACAGTATATGAATATGAACAATTGTCATCAAATGGCAATAATAAGACTATTAGGCATTAGTCTACAGATTCAAAGTGTTTTCTTAGATTTTTTGAACAAAAACCAAACAGACAACGTAAATTAGACAATCGTATTCTTCTTTCTTTGTGGTTATTAGTTGTTATAGTAACAACAACTAATACAATATTTTTAAAGGTAAACAAATGTTTTAAACAACTATTAACAATCGTTTTTGTTTCTTTGTTTTTTAATAATAATAACACATTATATTTATGGATTTTTGTGTTACCTTTATTCATGTACCTACCATAGTAGGCCTACAGGAAATACAGATTAGACTAGTTAGCTAGTTTGCAGGCAAGCCTTTGTAGCCAACGTACTATCAGAGATAGCTAACGTTAGCTAACTAACATTAAACTAGCTTAACCGAACTAAATCATTTCTAAAAGTATTATTACTAGTTATCATTCACCGTAGGTGATGCGTGTTGTTTGGCGCTTGGTGACGAAGTACCATGTATTTCTGAACGTTTTCGCTCCCCTTGATGGAGCCAGTAGAAGAATTTACCTGTGCTGGTTTTGACAACGATTTGGGCAACTCGTTGTCCACAATTCCGACATGCCTTGAAAACAAAACCGGGTCTTTTTATCAACGTCGTCGTCATCCTCCACCACAAGCCAATCTAGCTTTCATTTTTGACAGTCGCTGGGTGTGTGAATTTTATCTTTTAGAACCTGAGATGGTGACAGAGACTGCGCTGGTCCTCATCTCTCCTCACTCTCGCAGTCACAGGTCTGATTAGGAAGCGCTCCAAATGTGTTTTGTTAGAACGTTTGTTTCTTCACGCAACAGTCAAGGCGAAAATCAAAACATTAAATGGCAACTGACCGGGTCATATAGGCTACAATGTTTTTGACATGTTCATTGAATAAGTATTACTCTCCTAGTAATTTTAGGGGCAAAATTATATTTCTTAGGGGTAGTTTTGCCCTTTGCTCTCGTGTATTTCCGACGCTGAAATGTGCAAATCATATCAGTGTTTCATTTTTGGCCTTATGCGAGCCGAGTTGACGGAAATCCGTCATAGCGACGGAAAACTTTAATCCATGTGTCTGATTCTGTAGCCATGAATAAGGTCTTATGCATCTATAGATAGTATTATGAATGCTGTATATTCAGGGAGGCCTCGTGTTGATTTATACACCACTATGCCGTATGTCACTGAACAACCTCTTGACTATTGGATACCACTTGAAGCGGCCATGTTTCAGGTCCGTAAATGGTTATTGACGTTTTGCACTAAAAGCTTTTATTCTGACACTCGTGGGACTGTGGGCACGTCACGTGAGAAATGTATGAATGGATATAGGCACCTGAGCACCGGTGAGGTAGTATGGAGTATGGAGAGAGGGTGAGAGAAGGAGATCACATTTTTGTTGACCGTCAAGTCAATCCACTGGGAGTATTATCTGTAAACCTGATGCTTGTTTCAAACAATAAATCTAAGAACGAGAAATCAAACCTAAAAGCAGCGGACCCTGGATTTGTTTATTGCGCGTCACTGAAATTCAAAACTCCTCTGCTTAGCCTCTCTGGTGGTGGAGCTGCCTACACCACTAATAAGACAGCTGAATGACTAGATAGGGAAAAACAAAACAATGCCTAGTGGTTGTGCAGAAGAGGCCTACGAAAGTTTGCCATATATGAAATCATACTGTAAATTGTCAGTGAATGTCAGTACCTAAAACTTCCCCTATGCTTTCAACTAAAACAATGCATATATACCATACAAGATTCAAGTAATGCAACAGCTGTGAGGAGCCTTAAGTTACATTGAATCCATCTGGCCTGAAATATTTGTGTAGGCTATCATTTTTTGTACGCCTTGTATATAAATGTTCTGAACCTGACTGACTTATTGTGCTGGTTAAATCTCTGTTAACTATTTGTAATGCCAAATAATAACGTTTTCTGAGCAGTTGTCAGCGAGACTCTCTCTCGGTCTCTCTAATAACACTAATAACAAGAGCAATCCGAGATTTCTGACCTCCAGCAAGGATCTGGATCCGGATCATCCTGAAATTTTAATGGGGATGTCCCAGGACCAAGATCCACCTCTTGAGAAAATTTCAGAAAGACGTAACAGACGGACAAATAAATTAACGGACCCGATCGCATAACCTCCTTGCTGGAGGTAATAACATAATGAATGAATGTATGTTGTAGGATACAAGTGCCGATGACATGAGTAATGGGGCTGAAGAAGCCACTCGAAATTCCTCCAGATTCTGAGTTTAAACCAATGGTACCTAAATGCCTGTTCACCAACACCGACGCTGGAGCAGCAACGATGGAGGATTGAAGCACTTTTAATGATCCACTTTCTAATGGATGTAATAACATGTTTTGTGTCTGGATACATGAGATGGGTAAAACCAATAACATCCACATTTTTATATCCAAGTAAAAAAAAACGCAGTTTGTCAACACAACCAGAGCAATTCATATGATAACACTATGGTAATGGGCGATGATTTTTAGTAATACAAACTTCTGTTGAGTGAAAAGGAAGAGTAGTATTTAAGAAGAACATTTTATTAACTCAGTCTCATTACATTGACATCCTGGATGAACAGGGAACATCCACCCATCTGCCTTTGTCAGTTTAGAAGCATTTCAACGATCAGCTTTAATAAGGATGTCACAGCATTCTTGCCAAATTATTTGCATGCTACAGCTGGTTTGTATTTAGGTTAACAAAAAATATCATGGGGGGGGGGATTTAAGTGCAAAACATGTCAGAATACAAAAAAAAAAAAGTGATTTGTATTATCTTTCCTAAGTCATAACTGTAATAAGAAATGGAGAGCAAAATGATCAAATACACCGCAGTTCACCATCAAATGGCACATCAGATACAAATAAAAAGTAATGAAATGTGGGAGATCACAAATCACAAATTTAAAGAATAGCCAAAAGTGAAAAGTACAACCCCTGCATTAGAAAATCTACTTCTAGTTAAATGTTTTGCTCATCAGTAAGCAATTCATTTGAGGCCACACATTGGAGACCACAGTAATGCTGACCTTGCTGAATCTCTTTTCTATAAAAATGTGAACATCCTAACTAATATAGTCAACAATGAATGGCAGTATTTGTATTTGTATTCTGTTCTGGGTGGTTTGTAATTCCGTGGCAAATGTTATGCTTTGGAGAGGGCTACAACAGTGAAACGTAGTTCTTCGGGGTCTCGTGCCATGAACTGTTTGCAAATGTCTGTGGCATCCTAGTAAATAAACAAACAAGCATAACTTACCAAACATTTCCCCCTTCATGACAATAACCAGCCAAATACATGTCACTATTCACAACATATTCACTAAGTATCAGTTTTTGTTATGGTTACAGGAAAAGTATTTAGCATTAGGTTTAAATTAGGATTTGTGCCCTTACCTCAAGAAAAGTGTCTCCTGTGGTTTTCCCATGAACGATAGGGAAAGGCTTACGTCCATCTGTGAAAAGAGTAATATTGTGAGAATCATTTCTGCTCAGGCCATCTGAAAACAGGATGTTGAACTTTAAAAATTAATGTTAAAACATTTTTTGTTATACACAACTCTTTTAAATTAAATTAATCTTTAAATTAAATTGATTCAGAAAGTAAGTTCAGAGTGGTGTAAACAATATTTGTTTATAATAAATATTTGTCTTACCTAGTTCATATAGGTGACCTCCAACATTTACGAAAGCTATGAAATGCAAATCCACCTTTTCATCTAAACTTGGGGCCTGAAAGATGGAGTCACAGTTTTAACATGATTCCAGAAACATTATGTATTCATATCTGAACTACTGAATTACTGAGTCCTTAACTCAATACTCAGTCCTTAACTCAAATAGACAACGGTCAACATGAATGCAATCAAATGCCAGGCAGAGAAATCGGTCACCCACACACCTAACTTTGAAATGTCTTCCAGCCACACCTATTTTTGAACACACCTAAAAACAGTTTCAAACTATTACTTTTTGATTTGAGTGGAGCAGAGTCCAAAATGTGAGCCAGAATTCTTGAAATAAATATCAACCAATAGACTTTGTTTTCTGAACTGACCTAAACAAATAGGCTGATTCGATTGCATATGATGAGCAGTAAGTAGTGGCTAACTAGTCTCTTGAGCCGCAACTTTAGCACAATTTTGGTTCAGGAACCTTATACTACTGTCAATTACTGTCTGGGACATTTCCCCACCTTTTATTATTCATAAGGCATCCTGACCGTATAGATGTTTATCTACGAATAATGTTTTATCGACATGTTTAGAATGGCATTTCACTGACTAGTCAATGGGGGACAGTCAGTTTACTAGTTTGTCATATATTAATGATGGCGTGATGTTTCTGATCTGATTTGTGTGAAGTCAACACCAGGTTGGATTCCCTCCCCTGCCCACTTGCAATTTACTGTTGGTTTTCATGGAAGGCAAACATTTGTGGGCGAAAGGGGGGAAAGTTGATCCAATCAGAGGCCTTATTTAAAATAAGAGAAGAGATTTGATTACTACCAGTTAATATACTCAGTAGCCTAATGTTTCAGCCTTCAAGCTTATGTGAAGTGAAAGTGTGACATGTTTCATCTGCTTTGAATCTATATGGCATAGCCACATGTAAGTTTGTCAAATAATAAAATAGTGTAACCCAGACCTCCAGTCCCTCATTTAGTTTCCCAAATTTAGTCAGGAAAAGCACTTTTTTAACAGAATTTGGTTCGACTTTCTTTCTGCAAGGTAAAATTCAAACAGATCTTACCTCGGTCTGTCCTTCCTGCGCACTTGACTCATGTGATACACGTATACTCTGGAAATATCACAAGGAAAAGAATCAACGGCTGCTCACGTTTTCAAACACAGGTTTTGAAATAAGAAGAGTGTTTCCAATACCTCATCTTTCTCAAGGAAAACCGCCTTTTCATCTGGACTCAACTTGGACGACTGCAACAGGAAGTTCTTCAGGGGCGAGGCTGATTCTAGACAGATTTAGTCACATTAAGTTAGTTTACAGCAGAAACGACAGCAGGTGGACACAGATAGACAACTGCCCTTGTAAATGTTAAAGCTGATTTCACATTATTTGACTTTCTTATCAAGGATGTACCAAGAATAAATTACATTCTTTGAGAATAAAAATTGGCAAATACAGGCCTAATAACTGTTCAATGGTGCCTATATTGACTTTATTAGGCACTCATACAGACACAAATTAGTTGTGTTAATGGTTAACATGTTACCTAAAGTGTTAGCAGTTTTTCACATTGGGCAAAAAAAACATGCTACACTTACCAAATTCCAGACGGTCTTGGTTGTTTGCCACAGCATGGATCAATCCAATTGTCCCACAAGCATTGCCAATGGTTTGTCTCATGAAATATGCATCTGGGGAGACTTGTTGGCCTTCTGACTTGATTTTCTTCTCCTCATCCAGTCTGAAGGACTCATACTATACATGACAGAGATGAAACACTAAATTATTATGATTATAAGTGGTGATGACATCATTCCATACAATGAGATACTTGAATCACTGTTGTCAAGAGGACAAACACAATCAGTACACAATGGTGCACAGTAAAACTTTGAAAACTTTGAAAGAAGTATGCATGTTATATATGTATTTTTCTCTAAAATCCTTATGAAAGTCATACTTTGAAAAGAAGTTTTTAATTATGTTGAAATAAGTGCAAAAACAGCAACTAGCAGCTCTTAATCACTCCATTCATATGAACAGGTAAATGAGCACCTAACGTTTTTGACTGTCACTGTAGTATCAATGGACGGGGTAATGGCCTTGAATCGTGCACATGCAGAGGGGGCTGTTGAACACCCCTGCCCATCCTAACTCTTAAAGCCTTTTAACACGGGAATGTAGATGACAACTAGTTTAGAGAAATCTCCACACTTTTTGCATTACACACTATATACCTATTACACACTATTCAAATGTAATTTTACTCAAATGCCATCCAAGCATGCAGGTGGGCATCCATCACATCTCCTTCCATGAAACTCATTATTTACTACCCAGTACTTTCTAAAAGCAGGACTTTGAACATTTGTTTATAGTGAAGGAATGAAAAGTTTAAGCTATGGACGTAACTCTAAATGGGTTAAGGCAGGGTTCTCAAAGTGAGGCTCGGGGGCCAATTCCAGCCCCCAAAGAGATATTGTCCGGCCCGCAAAGTTCCATTGATTTAAAAAGAAATAGAAAAGTTCCATTGATTTAAATGGGCTAACCCAATGTTTACTGTAAAAATCTGGCCCCCCAATGACCAGACTGGACACTCATCGGCCCCCGGGTAATTTGAGTTCCTGGGTTAGGGAAAAGGATGTATCGATGCCACCAGGATCATTCCAATGACATCAAACTGGTTGAGACATAGGCCAAGTTACCTTCTCTGTAACAGGGAACAGTAGCAGAACTGCACAGACGGGCCTCGGAACCATGCTGAGAAGATCTGGGTCCAACCCATAGACATCTCCAAACTGCCATGTTGGTAACAAACCCAACTGCCGAAGAAACTTAAAAACAGGGAGTGAAAAATGTTACCATGCTATGGACTTGATAAACGTGTGTTGAACGTAAAGTAGAATTACAAACCTCTGTGTAGTGTGCTAAGTCGGTGTTCTTCACATTTGTAAATGGCAACAGTAAAGTTAGTTCAGCCAGTCATTTTAACGAATCAGACAAACTGGTTAGCTATCCGCTAACGTCAGTCAGATACCCGAACTCGTTTGCGAGACACCTGGCTAAACGATACTTACACATTTATCTCGTAAATGATGCAACGCAAATATGTTATCACACTTTAGTGACCCATCTAACTTTATTGTGTTCAACAGCAGGCAAGTATCTTTGGATATAGTTAGCTGACAGGCTACATTTATAGTTAACGTTAGATAAAAGGCTAACGTCAAAGCACGAGTACCAGTGAGGAAACTAACGTTACCGTTCACTCAATCAAAACATTTTCCAGGTCTTGATTTTCGGTTCCAAATAACTATGTGCGTCTTACCAAAGCCAGTCGAAACGTACCTGGTTCATCACCTGAAAGACAGACAAAACACACTGATTAATATCCTAAACAAACCGGAATAGACAGATTGCTAGATAATTTAGCTATCGCTAGCTAGAGTACAACTGCACTTGTGGTAACATGAACGAAGGACAGTTAAACTAGCTTCAATAGGTTGCAAGAAGATTGTATTAACTATTTTCTTAAACATATACGATTTGATGATGTGGCTAAGTTAATAATACATAAATGCATACATCGGGGTTCGCCTCCAGTGGCAACCAACGCTGGCCTTCCATTTTAAGCAGACAGAATGCCTTTAACTATAGAGTGCACTTCCGCCTGTGCACATGGGCCGCAAACTATGAAGGGTGCATATAATCAGAAACTTTTTACGCAGTTAAAGGGTGGAGCTATTCTAATATGCACCCTCTCCACTCCCTCCCACTTCGACTCCGTTCGCACCTTCACGCCATGAAGGGAGTTGCAAATGTTATGGCTAATGACCACAAAAGTTGTCCTGGAAGAAAAACTTGATTCCTTTTGCTCTGACAATGTTCCCCAACTCTGAGGAGTGTTTTTTACAGTAGGAAAATGCTCCATGCCACACAGCCAGGTCAGTGAAGGTGTGGATGAAGGACCACCAGATCAGGACTCATGGCCAGCCCAATTCCCAGACCTGAATCCCTTTAAAAACCTCTGGAATGTGATCAAGAGGAAGATGAAGTCACCCAACGGCAATGTGGAGGACTGGTGGAGAGAATGCCAAGACACATGAAAGTTTTGATTGTAAATTAAGGTTATTTCACAAAATATTAATTTCTGAACTCTTCCTGAGTTAAAACATTAGTATTGTGTTGTTTAAAAATGAAAATGAACTTGTTTTCTTTGCATTATTCGAGATCTGAAAACACTGCATATTTTTTGCTATTTTGACCAATTGTCATCTTTCTGCAAATAAATGCTCTAAATGACAATATTTTTAATTTAAAATTCAGTAGGAATGTTGTCAGTAGTTTATAGAATAAAACAAAAGTTTTCATTTTACTTTAACACATACCAATAAACAGTAAAACCAGAGAAACTGATATGGTGTAAAGCAGCTACGGTTTTCGGGGTGATCGGAAGTCTTGTTGGCTCGTGATTGGACTTTTACTTTGACAACATACACTGCCCTATCGTCGCTACTTCCAGGCTACAGATGATGGCAGCTACTTCGGTGTTCCAGAGAGTAAGGACAGGATCAAAGATCGGAGCGCAGTATGACCAAGAAGGCAACCTTATCCAGGTAAGAAGAGTCATGCTGCCTTTAAGCAATAGTCTTTAAAAATAGCGAGAAATGTGTTCAGCAGCTGGTGAGTTGCCCTAGGACTGGGTGCCAACTGGCTAGATAGCACTGAATGGGGTTCTACGTCAGAGACTGTAAAAAACAGTCATTTTCGAGTTTTTTAACAGTTATTAAGGTAAACAGTTGCAGGTGTATTTCTGTAGGGATCCTTTCGATGTTGTCAGACCCTTGGAATAACATTTATGAGCCTGTCAGTGGCGAAAACTAGCAGTTACCTAACTGTTAACGTAATTTGTTATGGTAGCAAAAGACGGTCTGAGCTGCATTATGGAACCGTTTTTTCATCTCTACTAAACGTTTTGGCACAGACTACATGCACAGTTTTGACCGTCAGGTCTCCATCGGGTGAAACTGTAACGTTTAGTGCAACTGTTGCAGTAATCTCCCTCTATGAGTTCTGTGCAAATGAGAATCCATTTGCTCCTGCATTGAAGCGTCATAGAGAGGCGTACAGATAGTCCCGTGACTTCTGTCTCCAGCTCGTTCATTTTGCATATGCGCTAACCACGCGCGACAGCTTAAAGGGAATTTATACCTGACGTTCCGATGGCGCACCTCGCTTCTGTGTGACCCTTAAATGCATGAGCATAGGGATTCCCACATGGCACAGAGGGAGATTACTGCAACAATTTTACAAACATTTTGTGTGGTTTATAAACTTTCCCTACTAGTTTTGCTGGGACTAGCAATAAAACACTTACCAGAAACCTTTATAACAGTTTGATCCACACATCAATACAGGCGATCCAGTTTAACTGTAAACTGTATTTGGCACATTACCTACTCTTATTGCTGCTTCAAGCAGTTAATCAACAAATGAATACTCGAACCATAGATCCTGAGCAGCAGTATAGAACAACAACGCACATCTGATTGGTGACAGCCGCAACACCCACTGCATGTTGTACCCGGGATCTGTAAAGAACAACATGCGCTGTCTGACGCCCACAAGTGCTAAACACATCAACATGGCTGCTACCATAGAGCCTGAGGAGCAGTATACAACAACGAAACTGGCTTTGTGAGCGTTTCACTGAGGTTTTCAAGCAGACACCTTCTTTCATCAGTGTTTTGTTGAATTAGGTCCACAATACCTCCAGTGATGTCAAGTGACAGCAAGTTGGTCAATTTTAAAATGACATTCAAACACACTGGGAAAAAAGGTTTGTTAAATGTGACCATTTAGTGTCTGGAGCCCTTTTGTTTTGCCTATGAGCTAACATGTTTGGATTGAATTTTGCCATATTTGCGTTTTAAGTGAGAAGGCATATGTACAAACATCTAGCTAAATATAAGTAATTAAATATCTTAACATTTCATTTCTACATTTCAGGTTGAGACCCGAGAGGATGAGGAACAGAATGTCAAACTCACAGAGATTCTTGAACTGCTGCTGGCAGCTGGCTACTTTAGAGCCCGCATTAAAGGGCTGTCTCCATTTGACAAGGTACTCACTCTCTTACTTTACGTAGCAGGCAATACTTTATGTAGTCAATACTTTTATGTATGGCTGTAGGCAATACTTCATGTATAGCTGTAGGCAATACTTTATGTAGTCAATACTTTATTTATAGCCTACACGCCTAACTGTGAAACTTATAGGCTTCTATCTCACAATTAATCTTTTATTTGTATTGATCACTAACTGCAATGTATTAATCAGGATGAGTTGCACCTGGGTTTGCATTGGGTTCATATAACAGTTTTAAACAGCAGCTCCAATTTATTCACAGCAAATGAACTTTAGAAATGGTGAGAGGTACCTTCTAAAATATGTGCTCAATCATTATTCTCAAACCACCAAGTTTTGAATGAACATAGTCTTGTCTAGGACTGGTGGTTTTCAAGGAGCATAACTCATCTATTGATAATGCTAGGTTTCGTCATATGTGGATTAATTGTCATGGAAATTGCAATGAAATGAAAACAAATTCAGATGTATCGACTTATGTTTGTATACAGAATACACTGTAGAGTCTGTACCACAGCTTCATAGTCATTTTTAATTACAGTGGAAATGGCAAGGGTTTTGTAAATGCGAGCGCCTTAGTCTGTAAATAAATGAAACAGCGTTTACATTTGTGAATCATATGACATTTATATGGGAATCAGGATTACATTCGCTAATCGCGGATTTTGAAACAACTCTAACTCCATAAAGACAACATAAATGTGTGTCTCTTCTTTTTGCAAACGTTGTACTGGATAAAAGTGTAGTTTTGTGCACCGGGTTGGAAATCATTTACAGCATGATATTGCCAAATTAATGCTAAAATGCATTAATAAGGAAGTCGGGTAATTTGTATCTGCCTGTTGGATTTTAGCTTGTTAGGTGATTTACGACTGAAATTGGCTCATTGCTTTGCAGGTGGTGGGAGGGATGACCTGGTGCATCACAACATGTAACTTTGATATTGATGTTGACCTGCTCTTCCAAGAGAACTCAACCATTGGCCAGAAAATGTAAGTTTTTCTTTGCTAGACCCAGTCAGAAATCAGTTCACCCCCTGTGTCACTATACTCGTAAGTCATCATGTCTCATGTTTCTCTCTGCATAATATGTGTTTTTTTTTCTTCCAAGAGCCCTCACAGAAAAGATTGTGTCAGTGATGCCTAAGATGATGTGTCCATATCGTCTAGAACCCCATCAGATCCAGGGCTTAGATTTCATCCACATCTTCCCAGTGGTACAGGTGAGTGAATAACCATGTCTGCTGAACAGTCTTTAAAGGGACTGCAACTCAGCATTCACTTTTAACAATTAGCTGTTGGTCTACGGAAACAGTAGGGCTTTGCATGCATTTGAATTTGACAAGTCTATAGTTCCTTCATTCTGTTGGTTACCACCCATTTCAGTTAACTTGTTGTAAACATTGCTGTCGATGCTGCCATGTAAACCATGCTGTGTTTCATATCTAGTGGTTGGTTAAACGTGCCATTGAGACTCGTGAAGAGATGGGGGACTATGTGCGTGTATATTCTATTTCCCAGTTTCAGAAATCTCACAGTTTACCACAGGTGAGTCCTTGTGAGGTATGCTTCTTGACCATTTTACAGTACAGCGCAGAAATCTATAATTCTAACCCTTGCACTATGCTTTATACATTACAGGATGAGGCCTTCGTGCAGAGGAAGAACAAAGCTGTTAAAACAGTCGAGGATGTCTCTGTAAGTAGTCTTCGCAAAAATTCTACGTCATCTCAGATGATGATAAATCAGATGTCAAAAATACATTCTTAGATATGTATGATCGCTTGTATCACCTTGTACTGAAGGGCAAAAGGGAAGCTTTTATTGTGAAGTTGGGTGATATTTGATGTGGGCCTACCATATGCCTAGCTTTTGATGATGATGGTGGGGGCAGAAATAAACCTGAAAAACCAATCCATCAAAAATGGAAAATGCAGAATCTAGAAAATAGACACTGTATGTGGGGGGTAAAGAGTTGAAGGGCCATGTTGCAGTAATCCAAACCTTCCTGTCTGCTATAGGATGTGTATAAACCCCAGAGGAGGTACAAAAGGCAGTCTGTTGCTGGAGAGTTGCTGGATGAAGAGTCCCAGGTACACTCTACCTTGCTGGAGTATGGAAGGTAATGGACGATCACTTTTCCTTTACTTATGCACAGCAATCTGGAATAACTAGTGTGGTCTGATGTCTTTGTGGTGTGATGTCCTTTTAAATCTTCTCCTTAGGCGTTATGGGTATAGCAAGCAGACACAGAACGACAAGGGCAAGGTGAGTTCCCGTGCGTTGTTTTCAAATCGATATGGTTAAGTTCTATTTACTGGTACCTAAATGTCTGCCACATAATTGTCTTCACTGACAGATGGAGGATAAGAACGTGCTCAAGGCTCAAGTGGGCAAGACTGAGCTGACTGAAGAGGAGGACTTGCAGGCTGCAGAGGAGGTCTGAGGAATTGTAATAATTTCAATACATTTGAGTTTGTGTTTTTTATAAGTTCCATTATTCTTTACATACTTTTGTTTTGTTTTACAGACCCGGATTAGAACTCTGATGACCAGCATGGCCTGCATGACAACTGAAGAGGTTTTTAATTTTGTTCAGATTATGTTTTTGTTTTTTTAAGATTTTTTGGGGGGCTTTTTTTTTTCTTTAATCAGATAGGACAGTCAAAGTTTGGACAGGAAATGAGGTGGAGAGAAGGGGTGGGGAGTGGGATCGGGAAATGACAGCAGGTCGGGTTCGAACCCGTGTCCCTGTGGGCGTTCAAGCCCGTATATGGTCGGGGCTACTGCTTGCGCCACAGTGCCCCCCCCCATAATTTTGTTCAGATTTAACAGTATCAACAGTATTTCAACAGTATCACACTCACTCTGAAGTGGGATGGTCCAGGGCTGTGGGGCTGTGGGGCTGTTTTGTTTTGTGAAATGTCAACCCATTTTGGTCATGAGACCCTGCCTCTTTTAAGGTATTTATATTTATTCATTTAAAATGAGAGCAAAAACACATTTTCTGTTATTTTAGTGTTGGGGGAAGTCCCCAAACAGTAAATCTCACCCTCCAAACAATAAGCAAACGTATATCTGTTTCTTGGTAGGGGCGACTTACGGCAAGCACAGTGGGTCAGATTGTTGGACTGAAATCTGAGGAGATCAAACAGATTGCCTGTGAATATGCTGAGAAGGTGAGTTTCCCCTCACATTACATTTTTTTCACATGTAGGAAATGTCATTTAATACTTGGGTTTGCATTTTAAATTATGTACATATGTATGCATATGATTTTCTCCTAAGTTATTTGTGCATGATGACACTTGGAGTACTGATCTTTGTAATACAAACATGATGTAATAAATATTGACATGAACCGTAAAACCTTTCCCTCCCAAATAAATCTAGTGACAAAGGAATCATTTTGAAAGTACCTAAAAGAAGTGACACACACACACACAAACTGTAGCTGATATTGCGCTTAGTATAAGGAAATACGTTTGACAAAACTATCAGAGCATGTCCAAATCACCAATATCTCTGAATCTGGTCCCTGACTCCAGAGAGTGAGTATTCTGCAGAGGTTGCTTTGAATACATTATGCATGTATGAGTCTTACTTTGATTTTGAAGATGTAACCCATTCGCCCCATCCAAATCTAAGCAGGCAGGACGACTGACAGAGGATCAGATACCGAAGTATGGGTCTGTGCAACAACACGGCAGGATGGTGGCCTCCCTCAATAAGCAGATCCAGCAGAGGACCAGAGAGCTGGAGGAGGTCAGAACTTTTCTGAATGGGTTGTTCTTTCAGGGCAGTAAGAGGGGTGCTATCAGATCAGAAGTCCATGGACTTTTTTTTTTTTTCAAACTGTCTTAAACAAGGGGATTTTTCGAATATTTGTTGAGTGTATAAATGCATCTGCAATTTGTACCCAATAAATCCTGTGTTTGATAATTCATATATCTGATTCATGTATTGATAGCTTCCTGGAGAGGTTTTTACTACTAGTCACAAAACATGATTTTATGGTCTTATTGATTTTATCAATAAAGTATCTAACCACTCCATGCTAATTCATCTAGGAATGAGCTGCATGAGGAATGTGTGGAATTTATTGTTTAATTTTCTTTGTGCTCTCCACAGGTACAAGCTCGGCGTTTGGACGTCCAAGGTGTTTGTGAGGAAACCAAAAGTAAATTTTCAGAGGTAAGATGCTTGCTAACTTAAAGATTCCTATCTTTATAAAAACATAATCCAGTTGTCAAATGATGATGTCCTGACATAAACATTTCCTGTAAGTTTTTGTTACATAGTACGAACAAATCTAAAATATTTTGATGTATTGCTGTATTGCTTGAACATGAGTTGAATGACAGGTAAAGAGAATGACAAGTAAAGTATCTGCTTCATCAGTGATTGACAATATGATGTATGGAGACAGGAAGAGGTAGAAGGAGAGGGAGAGGTTGCCTGGCATGGTAGTTCGAAATTTGAGTTGTACAGGAAACATTTGTTTTAATTCCTTGTGCTATTTATTGGGGACTTCATGGGTTTGGGTTAGATTATGTTCCCAGGTAGTCTTCGGTCATTTAGGTAGACTGCATTCCAACCCCTCCGTAACTTGACCGCTAAATTTGTGTCAATACCAGTTGGACTTTAATGTAGAGCTTTAATCACTACTCTGACCTCCCCAATGAGAGAGAAGAAGCAGCGGGTGGGCCACAGCAAGCCTGTCTGGGCTTCAGTATTCACTAAAGAGGGGTGAAGAAAGGTGGAAAGGGTGTTCGCTTCTCAGATAAAGACAGGAAGATTGTTCCACGGGAGGGCAGCTAAATAGCAGAAGGCTCTGCCTCCTGTTGTGCTTATTGATACTCTTGGAAAGTCAAGAAGACCTGCATCCTGTGTTTCATGTACTTTTATCAGACCCCAGGATGGGTTTTTAATCTCTCTCGTATCTCTCCAGGTTTCACAATCTGCAGCAGAACTACAGATGGAGTTGAGTAAACTTGAGGACCAGGAGGCTATTGTAGACTCAAGGTAAGCTATGGAAAAGAATTGAGTTGGTGGCAATGCACCAAGGATGTTTAAGTATGGTTATAGTGAGACAGTATAGTGTCTTTGATGAAGACAAAAATCCGGAGAGGGAGAACAGGAGATAGATAAATAGAGAGTGAGTGAGTAAAAGCGACAGATGTGTGATCGGTGTGATATAATTCTGGAATGACTTAAAAATAACAAATGTTTTATTGGACAATTTTTTTTGTCAATTAATATTATGTCCTTATATTATTTTCTTGTTTTTATTTGTCATTGTGGAAAAAAGTTTCTGCCAAATACTTAAACTTTAAAATGTTTCATAAAGTTTATTTCACATACATTAGTGATTGTATGTATCTAAAATATAAGATTTCCATGTTTGAATTCTAAAGCCTGGCTTCCCCTATACGTGCTGAACACAATGAATTGTTTATGTCCATTTGCAGTAGATCAGTAAAATGTTCAGTAATGAAACATTTTCCTGTATGTTTGTCTATTATTGATATTCTTGTTTCCTTTCAAGCCTACTTGACCGTATCAGAGAATTAGTAGCAACCAATGAAACCTTGAAGACACAGGAGCAGGAATTCCGCACGCAGTGTCGGGTAAGATCTTGCCTTGTTTGAATGCCATGCACTATAACGCATATGTTGTGTTTAAGGTTTACATGGCTTTAATAACATTCGCAAGGTTAATGTGAAAGTCCATGTTCTGCATTTTCCCAACAGCCAAAATAAACAGGAGGGTCGCCCAGTTTTCTAATATTTTAAAGAAATCTCACCTCATCACCTTTCATCACCTTTCATTCATTCTGACGTTAAGCGCTGTAAGCATGATCGAAGTGTATCTGAAATGCACATAACTGGAGGGATGCAAAAAAGCACTTGCACACAAATGTGTGTTATACCTATTATTATGCCCAAGCGTATTCACTAAATCACTTTTGGATTTCATGCAGGTCTGGGATGTAGCACCTGGGGCCCTATAAAGCAAAACAAGTGCATATATGTACACTGCAAACATAGACACATAACATACAATACGATTTTAAGTGATTTTATTTTTCTTGATTTGCAGCAAGAGATGACACAGCTACAGCAGAAAATCGAGGACCTGAAACTAGAATCTGGTGGTGATGCTGATAATGACAAGGTGAACTTTTATGGAAATACACCTTTTGCTATCTACCACCTTCCTCTAGTCTATCTGTTTTGTATTCACCATATACAAAGTACATTTTTCTGTTTGATGTGAATAATTACAGGACAGTTTGCCCTCTACATTTTTATTAAGCTAAGATTATTGAAAAGGTTGTTATTAAGCAAGGAACTGATTTCCCCCTCAGAATAATGAACTTGATCCTAACCTGTCTTGTTTGGAAGTCATTCAACAAAAACTCTGTGACTGAAGCTTTGAGAGTTGCAAGAGCTTCTGCTCATCAGTTCTTATTTCACTAGACGCGTTCATCTATTTGTGACATCCCAATTAACCCTAAGGCTGAACATGGACTTGGAAAAATTGTTGTTACTTTGTCATTAGGGAAAACTTTATGTTGATTGTACAAAAATCACAAGAGGATAAAGTGGAAACAAATCTGAACCCAGTAGAAATACTGTGTTAGCATCTATTCAACTTTTCTCTCTTAGGAGCAAAGACGTCTTGTTGAGACGCAGCACAGAACAGATAAGGAGAAACTCCAGAAGATCCGCCTGCTCATGGTAAGTGGAATGCTAGATGACTACATTTGGACCTTTCATGAGTTGCAATGAACCTGAACAAAAATACAAATAATCAGAAGTTTAATATATTTGAATGTTGCTATTAGGGTACCCAGGGTTCAATATGTACCCTTTAAAGTTAGAAGCAGATTTGCATTCCAATGTGGTACCGTATTTTCCTGACTATTAACCGTGCTTGCACAATCACATACTATTATTCTTCCTAAATTTTATTATTATTGCATAATCACACAATAAAAATAGGGAGGAACACTTAAGGTGCTTTCTGCTTGGTCCCCAAAAAGAAAAGATAGAAACGTAATGGTGTCGATAATGGCGCCTTTGCTGATTCATTGGCCTAGTCTACACCTCCTAGGGCATATTGCAGCGCCAGGAAAAAAAGGATCAGTGTCCACACTTTATGAGGACAGAAACAATGCAAATTCACTTCATCAACTTTTTGGATGTACACACCTTGTTTTTCCATTTTTGTCTTAAAAACAAATGGCGGAACTTGTGGAAATCATGATAAAGAATTTATTCCAATTATAGACTTATTTTGTCTTCCATAGGCTAGACGGAACCGTGAGATCACTGTCCTTCAGAGAAAAATGGATGAGATCCCTAGTCGGGCAGAGCTCACGCAGTACCAGAAGAGGTTCATTGAGCTCTACTGCCAAGGTGTTTGATCCTAGGTTTCTGGATTTACCAGAAATCCTTCTAACCTGTCAGTTTCTCTTTCCCTCATATAAAACAAATGAATTGAAGAATCTTTGTTGTTCCTTTTCCAGTTTCAGCAACACATAAAGAAACCAAGCAATTCTTTACCCTGTACAACACACTTGACGACAAGAAGGTTTACCTGGAAAAGGAGGTCAGACAGAAACTGTACTTTGAACTACAATTTGCATTGTAATTTCCATGTCTTTAGGCTGTATATTCTGTCAAGTTAAGCTGGTGTAATGCTACACGTTGTATTGAACCTCTGGGCGTGTCTGTTGTCATTTACAGAATCATGTAAAATAGCAGTTTTTCATTTCACACGGGTTACAGTTGGTAATGTGCTGAATGGTAATGGGCTCCTAACATTTCTTATTGGTTATCTTCAGGTGAACTTGCTGAACTCCATTCATGACAATTTCCAGCAGTAAGTATGGCAGCATTTTAACTATTTTATTTGTGATATTGGAATGAGTTAAGCATTAAGCAATAATATTTGAAGTGTACAAAGCATGTACAAAGATTGTACAAGATAATGTTGCATATAATTTGTTTATTACATGGGATAATAACACCGACACATGCACATGTGGGCCTGTGACTAAAACTGTCTTTTTGTCGCTCAGAGCCATGGCATCAGCAGGAGCCAAAGAGCAGTTTCTGAGGCAGATGGAGCAGATTGTGGAAGGCATCAAACAGAGTAGGATCAAGGTATTCAATCACTGTACCTTAATATCTGCAAATTAAGTGTCAATATTGTAAGCAGCCTTTTAAGGATAATCATTCAGTTATTTCAGTTTAGCCTAAAAAATTACCCTTCCTTTAAAACGTGTCTTAGACTATTCTCCATTTGTATGCATCTAGCGTAAAATCTAGGTCAAATAGGCTAACTTTTTCCCTAGGTGTATATTTGTGTACATTCTAACATATTCAATTATTTCTATCAGAAGTGTTATCTTTGCAAATAGTACAATATTCATTGCAAAATGATCAAATTATTTGACCACATGAACATATTTCAAAACATGATTAAACTGAGTTCATGCCCCAGTCTCAAACTCTTAGAGTATAATTAAATAATAAACTGACTGCTAATTATGGAACTAGCTAAGGTTACACTGGGATGTGTCTCTCACCACTGCCACAACTATGAGCAGTTCATGCTGTCAGCTGTATGAGGAAGTTTTCAGAAATGTGAGACGAGAAACAGTCAGCAATGCCATCAAAGTATAGTGAATAAAATGGAGCAATAATTCATGGCACATAAGCAAGTCTCATGCTAGTTTACTTGGCTATCTTACTCTAGCTTAGGAAGTTCTCTTAACAATTGTCAGCTGCTAGGGTGTGTTAATTTGATCGAATTAGCTGATAAATTAAACTTATGTACTTGGGGGGCCATGAACTATCATCTCATGCAAATGGAACTCCATTTACACCATTTAAGGTTATTTAAAAGTGTATTTAGCCAGCCAGCCAGCTAGCTTGTTAGCTAGCATAACAACTAGGCAACCATAGCAAACGGTTCAGTTCCGAATTCATCTGTCTCTGTGGAATTATTGCCTACACCACGTAATAACCTTGCCCGAGGATCACATGTTTTACACTAGCTAGTTTTCGGTTAAAGCCCTTGGTATTATGGATGGCGACAGCAGAAATTAATTGTTTTGGAAGTTCTTTTATAAAACAGACTGTTCAAATAAATAAATGTGCAGTAAATGTGAGTTTAGGACGGATTTCTCAAGGATGGCTGAAACATCGATTCTGTCATGTATAAAGATTAAAGTAATAGTTTGATGCCTTTTTCTGGTGGATATATGTTTTACAGTTTGATTTTGCTTCTAGAATGAGAAAAAAAAGCAAGAGAATAAGATGCGGAGGGACCAGCTGAATGATGAATATCTGGAGCTTCTCGACAAACAGAGGCTATACTTCAAAACAGTAAAGGACTTTAAAGAGGTAATGTTTAGTGCTGGGTCTTGGTCCGTGGGTTGAAGTAGCATTTTCTACTCGATCACCTTGGGGTGAAACAATACAGTCCAGTTGGTGGTGGAATGGTAACCAAATGCTTAAGGTATTTTATTACTGTTCTGGTTTTTTCTCTGCGTCTATACTCTTGTTAAGGGACAAAAAAATGACTATTGGTATTTTATTCTGTGGATCAGCTGCTGACCAGAGAAATAGGCAGGGCTTTTATGTATAACCAAACACAAGTTTTATGGGTACCACTTTACAAAAAGGCTCCATTTATAAATGGTTATTAATTAGGTTGTAAACCCTTTGTAAGTCATTAATACGCCCTTATAAATTAGTTACAAACTCAGTTTTTATACATCGATGCGGGCCCACTATTTGGGAAGATCCCCATGATCCCCTTGTCAACCCACTGTCTATCCCTTAACTGGCTCTACTAGCCCAATTGCACACTCCCTACCATTCTTGTATCAGTAACTTCCAGACCTGTAGAGAAAAGCCCCCATTTTGCCACTTATAAATGTTTGTTACTGATTACTAGATTATGATGTGTTTCACACTTTACAATAAGGCTCCGTTTTGCCAGTTATAAAGGTTAGTAACTGATTACTTGATGATGTGTTTCACACTTTACAATAAGGCTCCGTTTTGCCAGTTATAAATGTTAGTAACTGATAAATAAAGGATGATTTGTTGTGTAATGAGTAGTAAGCAGTAACTTGATCTTGGATGGATGGATACTGTATTAATCCAGAGGGAAATTTTAGGACATCCAGTAGCATACAGACACAACATCCACAAATCACATCCACATAGGGAGAACACTTTCAAAAGGAGTGGGAACGGAACGGATAATAAAGAAAGCACAATTAAATATATTTCTCTATATCAGCTCAGGAAACCCAAATAAGACCATAGTGTGCATCCTATGTAATTCAAATTGAAAAAAAAAAAACATGGGTGGGTCATTGCAATGCTCCCACACGCTGCATGATGGCTTTAGTTCATGCCTGGCAGACTTTGCTGGTTGCTTGTTGCTTTGCTCATTAGGGGCCATTGCATTTGTTCTGATCAAAAACAAATTGTATTAACCCACACAGCCACAGGTCAAATGACACATTCCTAAAAATGTTCATACCTCGAGCACTACAAGTGCATCTCACCAAAAATTGGAAATATTTTAATTTCAAAAGTGACACCTTCATATATTCTAGAATCATTACACTTAAAGTGGAAATCAGCTTGTTGCACCGCTGAGGTCTTATGGAAGCCACTTGAAAGTAGTCAGTATTTCCCAGTGTGAATCACCAATCTTAAAGGAAATGTTTGAAACTCTTTAAACTTCAACCTAGTATCTACAAAACATTACAAACACACACAGGGCTCTAAAGTATTCATTATTCCTCAGAATGATTGCTAGCACTCATAGAGTGTTACGATTTAAAATAAAACTTCTATTACCTCTTGATAATAACACTGTTGACATCTTTGCCTTGTGTCCAAAACTTTAGGATATGTAGAGGTAAATACTACTAGTATTGAATTTGTTATTTTATTTATTTATTTTTACAGGAATGTCGCAAGAATGAAGTGCTGCTCTCAAAATTCCGTACAAAAGGTGCCTCCTGAGGACGTGCCGACACGCAGACTTCTGAAGATTTGCTTGAAGAGATGCTTCCTTCTTGTTTCATATTTTACCATTAACAAATAATTTAAAACCTACAGTTTAGGTTAATGACTTCCTTGTGAGACAGAATATGTAAATTCCCCTTTCAACAAATCCTATGCTTTAAAACTCATCTGTCAATTTCTCTCATTGTGTTATGGCAAGCTGACATCTGAACATTTTTTTTTTGCATTAACTCTGCAAACATTTACAAAATCTCACTTCTAACAATGACACAAAAATATTGTTTACCTTAAGGTTTACAAAGTGATTAACAAAAAGATTAACAGGTACAGCTTGTTTATGAAGTTTTCTCTGTCTGAAAATGATCACATTTGAATTAGTGCAGTTTTGAGCAAAATGTTGATCATCGACTAAAAACTGTAAAAGATTTCCATCATGTTATATCAGTGTTGGGTTGGTTGTCTGGAGACATTCTATATAGTTTTGCTTACCATGTATTCTCAGACTTCCTCAGTTATTATGGGTTTTTACAACGTTTTTCCATTAAAGCTTATATTTTCAGAATATTTGGAATGAAATAAAGTGAGAATAATGAAAATCAAAAGGCGTTTCTTGTTCATATTGCTCAGAAAATCTGGGCTTCTCACTGCTACCTTTCACTGTCAAATCTAAGTGTTTTGGGGACAAGAACCCCTACTATTGTTGCAAGTATTTCATAGTTAATGGGCATAAAGAGTACACACACAGTATGAAATTACAAAACAATTTGAATTGAAAGCAAATGTGTCCTCAAAGTGTTGTACACCAGACCCAAACCAGACAGTTGGTCTATTTATCCACTTTAGAGTGCCAAGTCTGATCTCAGCTCTTATCCCGAGATCTTTAAACAATAATTGAACTGTATTTTATAATTTACCAGTTTATATAAGCAGCTCATTGTGTGATGTGCAATCACACTTTTTTCTTATTTTTATTCTCCTCTTATAGTTTTTAAGGACATTAACACAACATTGATCACTCACAGGTCCTTCCTAATGCTGTGTACTGTGCTGGAACACTGCTTTTATGATTGGTCATATACAGTATATTGATCAAATTTTAAGATTAATTTAGAAGTTTTAATAGCTCCCATTGAAAAGGAATGGGGGGAAGCATATGTGTCTAGTGGCATGTTCAAGTAGTGTTGTCTCCCCAGCGACAACTGAGGTTCCACAAAAATAAAGTTTAGATAAGTCAACTTAACTGACTAAGAGCAAACTACAGTTCCCACAAAACCGCCTTTTAACCATTGACTGCACTATACAGAATTATTCAGTATTTGTGTTAACATTACCTAGCAAGGTAACACTTTTCCACTAGGGACTGAGTCAACAAAAGTCTGTTAACTTTATTCAGTTAACTGTTAAATCTTGTTATACCCTGTTTCATATTGTGAGACCATCACCCAGCATTCTTGGGAGTCCGTGAGGGCCAACGACTGCGAGTTTCTCGTTGTTCTCAAGTAATTTAACTGTTAGTCCTGTTTCATCTCTCAGGCATTCTGGAGAGCTTTCAAGTGTCAACAGCTGCTATTCAACCATGATGCTGTTGGTGGTGCTGTCTGACCATGGTAAGGGATATAATAAATGTAAACTTACAGAAGAATCAAAAGAGTAGAATGTATTATGCTATTTAACTCCTTCCTTTTACAGTGCATGAGCTGACGAGAAAATTATTATTTCACACACACAAGTGCTGTATCATAACTGATTCCAGATCAGCTTAAAATGTCCGCCACAAAGCTTGCTGTACCTATGTTGGTCAATGTTAATATCTAGTAAGGGCTAGCCTCCCCCATTGTTGCCAGCAATATCTTACTGTGTACAATACGCATGGACGCACATCCGAAAGAAGCTGATCCCCCGCCGGTTGACAAGCCCCATTGATCATTTATAGAAACTAAATAAATTACTATTAAGTTGTATACTCATACTTCTGTATTGTAAGATTGTGTGTGTGTGTGTGTGTGTGTGTGTGTGTGTGTGTGTGTGAGTATCTGTGTGTGCCATGTGTATTGACCGTCTTGTTCCACCTCTAGTACAATCTACCACCATGGCCTATGCTAATAGAATAAAGGAACAATGCTCTCTCCCTTTCTGCCCCAGGTATGCAGAATAAACAAGACGTATCTATCATTTGTGGCAACCCCCTGATCTAGCTCTTCTGTAGGCATATCCCCTCCCCCCTCCTTCTTCCCACCTGTACCTGGAACACACCTACACCCCTCCGAACAGTCAAACTAGATAGTAAATGGTGAGACAAGGGCTATGCTACAGATATACACACCGCAACAATATAATTCAAATTAATTTATAGCTGGGTAAAAAAGGCTAAAGCCCAGCTAAATCTTAGATCTGACAACATACCACTGGTCTGCAAGACTGGATCTAATCACCTATTCATTCTCTCTTAGATAAACTTCTTGGACAGTGAACTCACATTTTCTCATACGAGTGATTCAAAAGTTCATGTCAATAGTGTAATAATACTTGGATTTCACACAAACTGCTCAGTACATTTTTATGTATTGAATTTGTTACAGTGAAACCAACTATACTATGTCTGTTCTTTTAATTGTTTAATTGATTATTTAGTGCAGCATTAACCCTCCCCTGAGTAGTAATTATTGAACTACACTCGGATTGGTTCCAAACGCAAACTTCGACGTTTCCTGGCTGCGACCTGGAGGAATGAGGACGGAGGATGCACACAAATAGAGAAATGGCATGCACCCTATGCGGCCACTGAGGAACAAGGACGGAGGAGGCATCAAACTAGGAATTGATGCGTCCCAAATCTCGTGACAGGACAACGTGACACGGGTGATTCGATTAAATACGGAAGTAGACTACACTGAAAAGTTTGTTAACTTGAGAAGTAGGTTAGCATCTAGCTCCCAGAGAAGTGGACAACAGTAACCCTTTGCGAAGCACCATAGATGTACCTTGATATGAAACACGTATTGTTTTGTATTTATTTACTTACTCACCTAACATCTGGGCAACTAACCGATTCACATCTTAGCAATGGGATGAGAAAATGGCCAGTGCCGTACAGGTAAGCAATTTTGGCTGTGGAATAGGATTCACCTCTTAATAGCTAAACAACAAAGCTACACTGGAAAACCAGTGGGTCACATCGGCATGCTAGCATCAAACTTAGAATATGTTCTGTGTGTGCCTTACATTTTATCAGGCGGTTTGATCGCCGTCCAGAAGTGGATCCATTCTGCCAGGCATTATATCCCTTCTGCCCCAACGGTGACCGTGACAGTCGGATACCATACATGCGAAATTCTGATGTCATCTCAGTGTTTCGACTTCAAGCTCCTGTGTGGGAATTTAAGTACGGCGACCTATTGGGAAAATTTGTAAGTATTCACCCACTCACTCACAATACAGGATGATTTTAGTTTTACATTAGACATTAGCGATTGAGCTGCATTAAAGTAACATTTGCAACAATATTGCAATAAAATAACAGTTTCAAAATTATTTTTGGTGGTACACTGACTTGTAATACGGATAATTGCGTCTGTGCCACTACCACAGCACGCTTAGACCGCCATGTAACTTACAGGGCGCGATAGCTACATGATGCTTTTTGGCACCACCTCAGACAACAACAACAACTAGACCCATGTGCTAGCTATAAGAGCAGTATTGTCTGTATGGACATAGTGGCAGAGGTAACGGAGAGAGAAAGAGAGTGTGAGTAACCGGGCAAGTCAGATGTCAAGCTGGCCTTCTTTCTGTTTCACAGTAGTCAGTAATAACTTGTTAGCTGTGTTGCTATGTCTTGTGTTGCGCTTAGCTTGATGTTTGGCTGTGTTAGGAAAGTCGTCGACTCACCAGTTTTCATCATAAACATCCATGGCAATGTCATGTGGGTCTTTAAAGCAGCAATAACTAAAGGTCCGATCATTTGGACTATAGCCCCAAGTATGTTTGCCCTAAAAAGCGAGGAGTTTATTGGAAAACAACAGACTGACTGTAAGAGTCTAAGGCCACCTTACGTGTGGTAAAAGTCAAAAACTGCAAGCACCACAACTGTTGTTCACCAGGCAATAAGCTCTTATCAAAAGTACTGGTAGCCGTAACAAAGAATTCCCTAAGCTCTAAGACCTATTCTGGTCAGTCAATGTTGAATTGTACCACCTACCTAAACTCTTCACAGGTTTTTCTATAATAGAAGTAATCACCTTACCATCAATATAAAACCTCTCTTCCATCAGTTATCCTTTACTGATAAAATACAGAATGAACACTTCTACACTTATACTACTTCTACACTTATACTTCTTCTACATTTGGTAGGTTTCACTTTCCTCCTTGCCTTGTCATTCAACATGGCTAACAGCTGACTGGTACATGGAGCAGTGGTAGTCAGTGTCGTCATGTCATCCATGTAAACTCGGATTAGAGGAAACCGGGTTCCGGCTGCAGCCTTTCACCACCACCATATACCCATTAAGAGGGCCTTATGATGACTTCCATTGCCATGGTGAAAGCCAAGGGGGAAATGGTACCTCCAGCCAAAATACCAATCTCTGCCAGGAGGTGTAGTTACTTTTGTTAAAGCACAACTAAATATCCTCAAAACATGCCTTGATTAATGCTGACAAAATTGCAAACAATTTGCTCCTTACTTCCACACTATAGAATATCTTCACTTCCACATTCAGAAGACATGGACGTCACAGGTCTTCTTTGGAATGAAAATACCACCTGCCTTAAAACACTGCTTGAGAGACCCCGCATTTGATTATGTTAATTAAAAAGTACCGGAATGTCGTCTCTGTATTAAAGTATATTTTCCATTATAGCTCTAAAATATATCTGTTTCTATCCCTGTGCTACCGGCGAAAAGTAGCACACTACAACGCAAGTCACTTAGCTTAATACGTCACCAATTTCCCAATTTCATAAGGTGAGCATCGGCTAGCCATAGCTAGTTTTACCGATCAGGGATTACAAGTGTTCTCACAAGCACTGAGTACTCTGGGCTCTATGGCTCAGTGTTGATTTACTAATGTGTCATTGGCATCAGCAAGCTAAGGATGTTGTGGATTAGTTTGAACAGGTCTTGTGAATAGAGGGCATAAGCTTTCCACTCAGTGGATGGAAGACATTGGAGATTGCAGAGAAAAAAGATGTTCAAGGAAACGCACAGTACAATATGTAGTGGAGTGACCATTAGTTTCTTTGTGAGCCTGTTCTCTCAGACCTCTCCTTTCTCTGGTAGGGGATGTAGAAAACAGAATGAATGGACAGAGAGCGTCAGGTGTGGCAGGGTTTTTCAGCTTCATCCAAGTTTCTGTAAGGACAATTTACTGAATGGAGAAAGTCAGGAGAACACATTTCTCACCATTTGCCATTTTATGGCACCATCTTTCAGTGGCTAGTGAACAATTACATGTCAAATATGATCTACTTTATTAAAACTAAAGTCTAATTTCATTATACAGAATTCATAGATGAGAGTGAACTTTTTAACCTGTCCCAACAATTGGACAAAGGTTAATGTCAAAGTCTTAAGTAACTAACCAGGTTTGTCTTTATAAAAGTGTTTTAAAAGTGTTTATAAAGCAGTCAGTTTGATCGTGTTTAATATTCACAGTGTTGAAGAACCTTAATGCCCATGTATTCCACAGAATATCATGCATGATGCAATTGGATTCAGAAGCAAGGAGACTGGCACAAACTACACCATGGAGTGGTATGAGCTATTTCAGCTGGGGAACTGCACTTTTCCTCACCTAAATCCAGGTGTCACTGCCCCCTTCTGGTGTAACCAAGGTGCTGCATGCTTTTCTGAGGGAATAGATGACCTGCATTGGAAACAGAATGGAACTTTGGAAGTAGTGGGAGAAATCACAGGTTGGCTCAATAACTCTTTACACCTGCATTACCAAGCGCACATCATGTTGTTACACCAAATGGGCATGAATGTAGAGCTGTATAGTGACTGTTTAGCTTTTTGCACTTCTGGGGCATTCTGACAGGCCTTGATATGATTTAACAATACTGTGATTATTGATATGATTCTGTATATCTCACATATCTAAAAACATTGATTCACATGTGCCACATGTTTATATTCAGCGCAAACTCCACAACAATGAAAGAAGTCCTTTAAAGTAGATCAAGTAAATGTACAGGTGATCAGTCTATAAGTCCAGAATGTTCTGGTAAGAGAAGAAAGGTCTTTTTACATTTTAGAGTAGGGATGCACCATCAATCCTGAAAGCATTGAACTAGGTACAAAATGTGGACAAAGCCAAGACGGAGATCGCTAATGTTGTTTGAGTAAACTGAATTTCATCCTCAACCGCCCGCCCCACCATCCCTCTCCCACACTGTGGAGTGCTCTCAGTTGCATGCACACAGATCAGGTTGCAAGCAGCCCTTGTACCTGTTCTAAGTAAGGGCCAATAAGCCACCAGACTTGGGTGGTGATTGATACGCATTTTTAAAGTAATATCATGCATTTTCCATTTAAATGTTAGAAACAGAATATCAGAAAATGTATCACACACACACACACACACACACACACACACACACACACACACACACGACGATACACGATACACGATACCCAGCCAGTTTTTTTGAACATCAAATTCGTTCCACTGGGGCGTGCCAAAGTCTATCCAGGGGCATTAAGTCGCTGACCTCCGAAACCAACTTCCTGATGACATCAAAGTTTCAAATGTACCATCAAACCCAACTGTTTTCAGATGCTTTTGTTAACTGTTTTAATGCCCTTTTACACTTATTTTTCCTTTTTTGCTCATTTGTTAAGCACTTTGAGTTACTACTATCTATGAATAGTGCTCCATGCTTCATCCCTCTGATGTCCTGTTTGCCTGTGTGACATCCCAATATGTGGCTGAGCTGTTTGCCACTAGATGTTAACACTTACAGTTAACAGGGACTAATCAAGTTTCTGTTCCAATTCTGACCAGCGGATGTCATGATTACACAATATCCGTAATTACTATTATTGATGACACCAATTAAACACATAGACTTTTTTATGTTATGAATTATTTTGCTATTTGATGCTCCAGATACTACAGAATTAAGGAAACTATTTTTTTTTTTTTTTACATTTACGCAGAAGCCATTTTTAAATCCTTGCCTTAACCATCTGTTCTGTGGCATTAACAAAACTGAGTTAATGGCTGAGTTGCTATTATTTCTGATGACTAATATTTGTTTATTTTCTTTTACTGAAACCAACAGGTAACCAGTTCAATGACCTGGCCCGTTGGGTCCAAGAGGACAATGAGACTGGGATTTACTATGAAACCTGGACTGCAAGATCTGACCCGAGTGGGAATGCAACTGTGTGGTTTGAATCCTATGACTGCTCCCAGTTTGTGCATCGAAGTTATCGAAAGCTATCTGAGCTAGGTGCCAAGCTCACAAGCAAAACCCAAACCAACTACACCAAGATCTACCTGTACAGTGCAGAGCCTACCTATTTGGGAGATGATGATACCATCTTTGGCCAACCCTCCATGAAATCTCTGGCCTTGGACATAAGGAACTTCTATCATGCCTTCCAGCCACATCAGTCTCCACAGGATGTCATCATTAGCATCATTGAGACGTACAAGAAGGTGGTCTTGGAGAAGAACTTCTATTTGTACTATAATTTTCAATATTGGCACCTGCCCATGAAGCCACCATATGTTCGAATCACATACGAGGAGATTCCTTTACCATGATTGACAATCTTTAAAATCAGGTTTTCAATCTTCTGTATGACCTGTATTGTGTTCCATTGAACTGCACTGATCATGTTTTCCATCTTCTGTATGACCTAAATTGTGTTCCATTGAACTGCACTGGCAACGTAATGTTGCTTGGACATTTGCTTCATTGTCTTAAAGCCTCATAATGGAATAATGGTGATTTGTGTTGCTGTGGCAGTCCTAGGAACTTCCATGTATAATGCATTTTTACATTGTCATAAGTACAATCAGTTTTTTTAATAATAATTCATAATAAATGATTTATTGTAACTTTTTAGTTTTGTCTTGTCATTTGACATATCTTTTTTATTTAGGCAGACCAGGTTTTACACGCCCTGCCTTAAGACCTTGTTATGTGCTGACCCTTTATTCAGGTAATTAGTGTTCATTGCACTTTATGTATTGTGTATTAACCTGTATTTAAGGCCATAGCCGGCAAGTTCGTGATCTAAATGATAAGCTAATGATGTTATCAAGATTATGAATAATCATGATAGCAATAACCATTCAGATATTAATGTTGAAAATATGTTATAATATATATAATATTAAATATAATATCTATATAATACTAAATGTAATATACTTATAGATTAAAGCTTACATCAGTGGAATTGTCTCCACTCCATCTTGTCAAAAGGAATACCTGTTATTTACAGGTATGTCTGCAGAGCAAGATATGGTCAGAGAGAACTAGTTGCTGAGCATATCTGTCTTGTGTTACCTCATGAACTTGAAAAATTAAAGCCATTTTGAATAAACTGCAATTTCACTGTATTTACGGCTGAGAAATTGAATTCCTCCGCGGTTGAGATTACTATAAATAAGGAGCGCATTACTTATGTGCCGATGAGTGGATTGTATCTGTTAGAATAAAATATAAAAATAAAATACGTTTCATCAAGACATTGTCATCAATGTGTTAAAATAAAAGGATAGACACACAATAATTTAAACGCGTACCTCCTGAAGCTTAATTAAAGCTTAATGACTAAATGTTACTAAATTATTAACAACATTTTGGAATCAAATGTGATTCAGCATTAAAAGCAGAGTAAAAACCAGACAACTGACAGATGAAGAGTCCTTTGCCACCGAACATAAAGAATCGGTCTAGCTGTTGATCTTCAGAGAATTAGGGTGCCACCTATAGTCTTATTTGGTATGTACAGTGATGTAGAATTACTCTCCTCCTAAACAACTGAACAAAAAACATTTACCAAAAGGGACAGCTCATACTTTCACTGGAGGCTTAGCTGTGGTATGTATGGCTTTACTCCTACTGGTGCAGTGGTAGTGCATTGGTAAAAGTCAGAGAAAGTTGATAGCCATCCTATTTTAACAGTCAGAATTGCTTTGTCCACCACATCTGCCACCACATCTGCTTATTGTTTTAGTGTCTGAGTTATTGTTAATTGATTATGACTGCCTGCTCTTGTAACAACATTAGCCATTACTACTAGATATAGGCCTAAGTATATATAACCATAAATTCACACTTTTACAGCATTTATTAGAATCCCTTTGAAATACTGTAGCCTAGTGGTCTGACCGCAGGGCCGCGCTATATTGTTTTCCGTTAGATGGCGTCAAAAAAGTGCGAAAACAATTAACTGAAATGAGCTATGAAAGAACAATACAATAATTTAAAATGGTGATATCTTAACGATGTATTTGGGCAATTTCCAATCATCACCCCCTACCCCCAATAAAATGTATGTTTGATGTATGCCTACGGGATTCAAGGGGATGGTCCAAATATCCTCACCACGGACCATTTTTGTCGATGGACCAAGGATACAGGAACCCGTTCGGCTCGTAGATGGGTTCTAGTACGCCGGTAAATACCGTTGTGATGTGCGTATGTCCATGTCCCTGCAGTAAGTAACATTAACCTCTGAATATTTGAATATTTTGTTCTCTTCCAATAATCAAGAATTGTCTAAATGAATGTGACATATGTAAGAGAAAGGGTACGAAAAGGCTTACTATGGTTTACAAATATGACGCCCAATGACAGACGTATAGCGTTAGGCTATGTGTTCACATATTTTGTGCACATATATTGTTGAACCTGATCACTGTATGTCTTGGGGTGCCTCTGAACATTATAATTTAATGTAATCTTTAGATTTCGGTTAGTTAATAAAATGCACTATCAAAAAATTGTTCAATATAGACATCCGGTTTCAGGCGGTCTAGCATGACCTGGCGAATGACGGAATCATTTCAGTGGCCAATGCTAGCTGCATGCTATTTGTTTTTGCTGTGTTTTTGTTCGTTCTCTTTTTGCTTATTTTTGGTCATGGCATTCAGATTTAAACCCATGCATGTAATGTCTTTAAATGTCAGTGGACTTCGTGATGGTATACAAATGAAAGCACTTTTTGTATTGCAATCGTATTGATGCAGATACTATCCGACCAAAAAACAACAACAACACTGACAGTGACGTGAAGGTTTGAAAAACACCCGGAGCTGCTTGAAAAGGAATATTGAAATATTGAGTATATTTTTTTTTGCTTCTTCTTGGTTATGGCATTCAGATTTAAACCCATGCGTGTAACGGCTTTAAATGTCAGTGGACTTCGTGAAAGTATAAATAGGTTCCATGAGCACTTCCACTGTTCCATGAGCACTTTATCTTTAATCATGAAGGGAACGCCTGTAGCTATCCTGAAGGTAATGTCCGCTAGCTAAGAGGTACGATTTTGCATTCACACTTTTGCCCTCCTGTATGAGATGGCACACTACAGCACCATGGGCACAACTATTGTTCCCTCGCTGTGGCATGTACCAGTTAGCCACAGATCTGGTTCAAACCATGCTCGCAGGGAAACAGTACTGTTTCGGATAGCAGATTATATTTGACTAAACAGGAAAACCTCATGAAAAATGAAGACGTTCAACTTTGATACACAAGCTATCCAAACCCCTTCTTAGACACTTAATTTTTATTTGTATCACACTTGCATACGTCATTTCTGACCTATGTGTGTAAACTTGATATAGTAATACAAAAACTATTTTTGTTCAAAAATGTATTTATGGTAATCAAAAGCAAGATATATAATGAATACATTTAATATTTAATGATTAAATAAATAGATAGGAAAAATGAAAAACAGAATTTGTTATGATCAAAAACAAGTTAATTGATGAATACCTGGAATTCTGAATGATTAAATACATTTATTGCAAAGATGTTTTCAATTTCAACTCAGTCGGGTCACTTTGGCCCATGTTGTGTATCAAAGGGTTAATGGGCAATGAGGCAGAGGTTGTAGCTAGCGGCAGAAGTGCAGTAGCAAGGCATATTCATTATTGTGTTGTAATCACATACACTATCAAATGACATCCAAAAACCCTATGTATTTTCTTGATTACGTCAACTTTACTTGATTGTGTGTGGCTGTAGAAGAGCAGCAGGGAAGTGGAAGTACTCACTTTCGTGTGACACCGCGGTGAATCACAGCTGCTATTCCTCAAACGCAGAATGTGTTAGCTAAAGATTACAGATCACAGTGATCTAAAACAATTTCAAGGGAAACACCTAAGTAACCTGATTTTGTTGGTTTGTAGTTTCTTAGTTCTTCTTACTTGGCTTCACAGAAACTTACCATGTGTTCTCTTTCCTATTCTTTGTGTTGTTGTGACAGTTTGGCAGTGATGGAAGGTTTGGAAGTTGAGGATATCAGCCCTGCCCTGGAGGCCACAGAAGACTTCCTGGAGGGAGGTCCGGGAGATGACCAGCTCCAGCCACACATGTTACAGGAGGTGTCTGTACTCTGCAAACTCAGTGGGATGTGGGACCGACGGGCTTGGCAGCATCAAGACGCTTTAAAAAGCTGGGTCTGGACTGAACAGTCCCCCCACAGTATCTTGGGCTACAGGCATGGCAAGAGGTGTCGAGCCCAGTCCACCAATGACCTTGCTGTCCAAAGCGCTGCTGCTTGTAATAATGGGGGCTTTAAGCGGGGGCACAACCGGTCACGCTCAGACATGAACTACACCTCCTGCACAGATAATGGCTTGCCAGCACTTGACAAGAATGTGTTGAAGAACGAGGCCTTCTGTGCCAAAGGGGAAGGTAAGAGTCTATCTTGTGTTTCCATCTTTGTGCTCTTCTCCCATTGAGCTCTTGACAGTCACATGAGCTTTTTGCAAACTAGTGGGAATTGCCTCTTTTCAAATAAACGAATAACGTAGTATATTTTGAAAAGGTTAATTCTGACTGGGTCCAGGGTTTGAGAGCTACATCCTTCAGGAGTCAAAACAGTCAAAACAGTATCCACTTTTGTTTTTGTGATGTGGCGGCAGGCAATTTGAAGGTTCAGTCAAACACACTGAATGGTCTGAGCTTGAAAGAAGTTAATTAGTGAAAGGTTTGGTTAAATCTAACCTTTAGCATAGCTGAACAATCCCTTTAAATTTAAAATGAAATCACAATGAGAGCATTTTAGGATTTTAGGCCTTGTTTATCAAGAGTTCCCCATGGAACAAACTGATATTTGTGAATGAGAGGTAGAGGCCTGATTCTGTAGGATATGTTAGGGGTACCCATTATACTCCAAGGCTCTCGGATGCCATGGTGGAGGTAACACAGCCAAGTTATTATTTGTTCACAGTCATATTCTCCTAAATTAACTTGAAATTACATGCAAACCGTAGTGCTTTTTCCTTTGTCATGGAGCCAGTCATGTATTTTTAAATACCCAAGACACATCCCAACATCATATTGTTAAGCAGTAAATGGTGTTTGATGTATGTTAAATAGTGAATTTCGTAAAAATTATATAATGACGTATTGACTTTTAATTCAGGCTGATTTACTCATATCATACCGCTTGCTATTTATCTGGGAATAATAATTACTTAGGCTTACACTCAATTTCTAAAGCATTTTAGTATGTAACATATTAGTACGTAACATTTCAGTTCACAATCAACAAACTCACTCCATGTAATGGAACAAGTTGGTAACTTCAACTCAAAGAGTGTTTTACCAGCAGCCACGATACCACTTGCTAGGTAGCGACCTGTGGTAGCAGGAAATGCCAGCTCAACATCCCTTTGCCAGAAAGCAAACTGAACAACAGTTGTTGGATGTTCAGTGCGAAGGTTTTGACGTCGGACGGAGAGCTACACATACTTCCTTGTGTGCTCCACTAGCCGAAGCCTGGAGCTCATTGATTATGGACCGTTTCTATGCCCCAGGACAAATTCATCGTCATGCTCCTGGTCACACAGCCTTGTCCGCACGGGAGCTAAAGTTCCTAAAGACAGATTTATGTTTGAACATTACTTACTACTTTCTAACCGAGAGTGAGATCATGCCGTGAAATATCAAACTGACGCTTTGGCGTATAGATTTCACATTGTTGTTGTGTGTCACGTTGTGAGTGCCGCAAAAGACACTGAGACTCATTTAATTTCAAGCATTTCAAACCACCTTCCAATATGGTGCCAATCTGGAGGCGGTGTAAGTGTGCCAATCTGGAGATGGTGTAGGTATGCCAATCTGGAGACGGTGTAGGTGTGCCAATCTGGAGACAGTGTGCCAATCTGGAGACGGTGTAGGTGTGCCAATCTGGAGACAGTGTGCCAATCTGGAGGCGATGTAAGTGTGCCAATCTGGAGACGGTGTAGATATGCCAATCTGGAGACGGTGTAGATATGCCAATCTGGAGACGGTGTAGATATGCCAATCTGGAGACGGTGTAGGTATGCAAATCTGGAGACGGTGTAGGTATGCCAATCTGGAGACGGTGTAGATATGCCAATCTGGAGACGGTGTAGGTATGCAAATCTGGAGACGGTGTAGGTATGCCAAAAATTTGATCTGGGCTGGCAGTCTGAACAAGGCCTTTGAACCTTGTATAAATTGGCAAATAGGCTTTCTGTGCCAGTTGAGAGGAAATCCAATGGCAAATGACTGCATACTGCTGCTTTAAGATAAAACTTCACACCTTCCCCAAGCTTTTTTAACAGAATTGCTGGACACGACTTCTATCACATGGGAGATGACTGTACTAAAGGCAAAATAGAGAAAAAAATCAAATATATACAATGCAGGTATTTTTTTGAACACGAATTACATTGCGTTACTAGTCTCTACTTACTACTTGGTTTTATTTATGTTAAAAAACTTTTTAAAAACGTTTTTGTTTCATTTGTCGATTTATTCATTTTCATAACCCTTCTGCAGGTTGCAAAGTTTCCTCTTATCCCTCTAAATAACTAAATTGATTTTGTTGAATAAAAAACTGAATGGTGTCAGATAATCATTTATACTATACAGTGCTGCCTGAACTGTCCCTTGAGCAGTTTAGAGTTTTCTGTTGTTTTACCATGATTTTTCTATTTCATCACCAGTTTTCCATGTATTAAATGTCAGCTTTATGTTTATCAATTGCATGAACTTGTTAAGAGGGAATTGTGTGAGTAGCCAAAAAACTACATGAAACATGGAATTAGTGTATGTGCAAAAGTAAGTGAACCCCCAGCTGCATGGGTAAAGTCAAGTAGGTAACCGATTCGGTGAAACACATTTGGATGCTTAATTAGTCAATTAAGCAAACCAATCAAATGAGACATCCTTAGGAAAAGGGTTGGGAAACACAGATTATAAGAGATAGGAAACCAACCAAGCTACTGTAGTGCCCAGGTGTTTCATATGGGTCATGATACTGTACTGATGGAGACAAGAAAAAGCTGTTTTTGTTACAGAAAATTTGAGATGGAGGGCCCAAAGTGTAGGGGAAAAGGTGTTGTTTAGTTAGTGATTGCTTGCTTGTAGAATTAAATTGATTTTTGTTTGAGACATACATACATAAATATGTGTTTTTCAAAACATGTGTCAGTGTCTTTTATATTTTGTTATTTTGTAGTAAAATTAGAGGTACAGTTTAGCTGTGTATAATATGACCACCACATAAAGTGAGAGAATGAGAGAAGAATTAAGTGAAACTAGGTAATAATGGCAAAGGTAAATTTCAGGTATTTAGCAGAAGCTTTAATCCAAAGAAACGTACAAAGACTGACACATCCAATTGAGGCCAAAAAATGTTCATACGTCAACCCTTTATGGCAATTTATTTATCAGTTTTTTTTTATTTTAGAAACAAAAACAAATATTGTTCATTGCATTTGGAACATTTTGGAATATTTCATGTGGATTGCTGAGAAGCTCTTGAAACACAAAAACAATGGAGTGGATATTTATTGTTGGTTGGTTCTTTTTCTTCATAGTTCATATGCAAAGTTTCGTCTCATATGACTTATATACTAATATACTTGATATATTTACCTTACATACCTGCTGTATCATATTTGATACATCTATTTTCAACATGATTTAACTACCAATTAAAATATGTAATGATAAGTTGCTTCAATACAGTACATTTGTCTATTGAGATATTAGTTTCAATGTAACTGATATTCTCACAGTAACTTTTTCAAAATTGACAAAGATTTCCCTGACAAATATTTGAGTTACTGCATGAAGGGAGACATTTTGGATATAGCATTCAAAGGCATGCTACTGCCTACAGTGCACAGATAGTCCACCAGAAGGCAGAAGACATGTCAGAATGCATACAACAGGTTTTTCAGGAAAGTATTAGCCTAATCGTGATGACGTAGACATAGTTTGAAGACACAGTATATAGTAATATCAAAGTAATGTGCAGTAATTAAGCTTTCACACATTTTGGCTCATTTATATTTTAGACCCTCACCCTACCAATCCTTTGGATCAATTAGCAAAGGTTATTTACTGGAAAAGCACTAGATAAGAAAGACCCTTAGCTTTCCATTAATGTAAGGACCTATACTCTGTGATTGTGTCAGCTGTACACTGAAAGTGTGAATTTGAAGTCAGTGTAAAAAATAAATAGCCACAAGCAGCATTCGTTGGGTTCAAAGCATAATGTATAAGTAATAACTGCCCCAAGTAGTAAAATATTGAATTATTTTGTAAATGTTTTGGAAGGATTTAGAGTCAAAAATAATTTTGAAGATGGACCCAAAAATGTCAAAGGAAGAGGAAAACATGGTGTAACTTGTTGTAGCGCCATTTTTTGGATGGTTTGAAATTGGGTAAATAGCTTCTCTATGCCATTATTAATGAGCCTACCAAATTCCTTTGAGATTGGCCATTCACACTAGCATGCCTAGAGGCCCAACTGCCAATTATTTTTCTCCTGATTGGAACGGTCCAGATAGGCTGTGCAGGGTTAAATTAGGTGTTTCATGTTGTGGTTAGTAGTGTGCTTGACATCAGAAAAAAGATCATTGGTGTTTTTTTTATGTGGAGGTGCAATTTTTGCCAAAAACAAAAAGCCTAATCCGGATTCCAAATCCCCATCCAATTTCAGACTAAATTCTAAGCTCTTAAGAAGGCACTTAAATTAATTAAAAACGTTTTTGACTGAGAATAGGATCCTTGACTTGTACCAGTTTGGGTTCTGTGCTATACACAGCTCTTTGAGTCTGCCCTCTTGAATGATGATCTGCTGATGATCTGCTGCTCAGCGCTGACTCAAAGAGCTGTTCCTCGTACTTCCTGTGGAGTGCTGCTCATGTGTGACACTTGCTTTAAGGGGGACCAGGCTCTGGGCTCTTGAAAGCACCTTGAGACAATTGTATTATTTTGTCGCTAGATAAGGACAATTTAATTTAAGGTTGCTCTTTACACTTTACTTCCTAGTTAAGTGTCTCTCTTTTTTTCTCTCTCCATAATTGTTTAATCTGTTTTCTCTTCCAGCACATCCAGAATGGCCTTCCAGTTTGGTTAAACAGGGAGAGCTGGAACAGAGGGAGGGGCCGAGAGGCCACTGGACTTCCTGTCACGTGGAACTTACCAACTGTGAACTGCGCTTGTTCAGCCTAGACAGTAGTGGCAACAGGCAGCTCTGCACTGCGTTCTCGCTCTCTCACTGTCAGGCAGTTGGTCCCTTGCAAGGCCAAGATGGACATGTGCTTGAAGCGCTCTTTTTTAACAGCACTCGCCTGCAGCTTCGTGCCTCTTGCCAGTGGGAGGCCCAAGAGTGGAGCCGCTTGTTGTGGGAGTGTGTAATGGCCACCCGACCACATAAAGACCTGGCCTCTTCCAGTAGAACTGCCTTTCAGGCGTCTGCTTCAGCCAAATTTGTGACACAGTTCCCTGCTACCAAGCGCCCTACCACCTTGCCTCTGTTCACAGAACATTGCACCAGTGTCCTCAAGGTAGGCCAGTTACAACAACTCAGTGACCTTAACAACTGGAGGGCCTTTAACTTTGTGCTCACACACACCCATCTGCAAGCTTTCCCAACTGAGGATACAAATTGTGTGTCTGAACCAGTGCTCCAGTATCATCTGGCGTCCTGCCTTGCTGTGCAGCATGATGCCGCTGAGGAAGGTGGTTGTGAACGCTTCCAGGTCGTCTTTGCAGATGAAGTACTCTGTCTGCAGGCAGCCAATGAGCCAAAGGCACAGGGTTGGGTGGAGGCCCTGCGTTCCGCAGTAGCTACACAGAGGACAGACGGTTCCTGGGGGGAGGATAGCAGGCCTGCTCTTCCGACCAAGACTCAAGAGAGGCTCCATGGAGATGTTCAGGAAGCCAATCACCAGTCAGACACCGCCAGCTTCCTAAGCATCCTGACCTGTTTGGCTGTGGAGAAGGGCCTCACTGGCCAGAACTTCAGGTGTGCAGGTATCCAGTCTATTCCATTGTTTCTTCTGCTAACGGTCAAAAGGTACACATTTGGGATTTTACGACTTCAGGACAAAATCCTGGTGTGACTCATTATATTGCCTCTGAAAGTGTTCTCTTGCAGTTGTTTCAAATTTAGATATACTGTTTTTTGTTAACTGGGGTTTGAATGTAGTAAAAGGTATACATTGCTAATCATTTAGCAACTATACAACATACTTAACAGACAAATGCTTACCAATTATAGACTCAGTTGCCATAATCTTGCCATTGAAAAAAGGCACAAAAAGAGCTGCCACAAGAGCTAAGAATGTGGTCACCTCATAAAATGTGAGGATGAGACATATGACCACCTAAATGCACATAACATGTGCAAATCCTGACATTACTTTAATCTAGTGGTTCTTAACCTGGGTTCGATCGAACCCCAGGGGTTCGTTGAGTCACTCTCAGGGGTTCGGCAGGGGTCAAGACACACACAGTATAGCCGGTTCACACTAGCAATATCGGGCCGTTTTTATACATACCTACGTTTGAAGAAATCATATTTTATTTTTCAAATTACAAAGTGTTTGGTGAATGCACTGATGAAGCTTGCAGGGTTCAGTACCTCCAATAAGGTTAAGAACCACTGCTTTAATCAATTCCAAAGCACATCCAACTACCATAGCTCCGTAAACTGCCATCGTATATACTGCCATCGTATATACTTATAAGGGTACTGTCCTCCATGCCACTGTAGCCTACACAACACGTAGTATGGTGAAATCACTGACTGTACAGTTTAGTGTATAATACTTCCTGAATGTAAAAATGTCTGGATGTATTGGATATGTAATGGAAGCCTAGAATGTGTCATATTTTCATCAGACTGACTTATGCTTCAGAGAGTTATCTTATATGTTTTTGTATTCTCTATAGGCTGTCAAAGACCAGTGGGGTTATCACAAGAAAAAGCCAAGGTGTGCTGCTATAGTGGACGGTATTACTGCCAAATCTGTCACCAGGACAACTTGTTCATAATACCGGCACGATTGCTTCACAACTGGGACACAAACAGATATAAGGTAACTGTATGTTGGTATTTGAAAGAAAGCAGGGGGATTTGTAGTTTGTAAAATGTTTTTTGTGATGTTTGTTCGTTTAAAGAGCTTATGTTTCAGAGAACTCGGATATTAAACTGGCCTATGTAAAAGTACTTAAAACACTTGTAGAGGGTCCCAGCCCAGCTTAAGACTGAAAGGGGACACAAACAACAGCTTGACCGAAGAATGGGATTTGTTTACAACACAGGTTAAGTTCAACAAAAGTTACGAAAAATAAAGGACAAGACCAAACTGCCATTCGGCCTCCTGGGGAGAAGAAGTATCCTGCAAAGAAAGCAGAAGTGAGAGAAGAGAGAGAGAGAAGAAAGGGAGAGAGAGAGAAGAAAGAGAGAGAGAGAGAAGAGAAAGAAGGAAGAGAGAGAAGCGAGAAAGAGAAGAGAGAGAGAAGAGTGAAAGAGGAGAGAAGAGAAGAGAGGGAGATCCAGGCTACGGAATGGGGAAAGATTTAAAAGTGTGCACTCTATTGATGATAACCCTGCCAACCAATGTGGCAGATTGTAGACAAGTAATTTCTTGTTCATTCTCATCCATACATCATGATATCAATGCAGTAGTTTTGTTGTTGCAATTATGTATGTCTGTGTTTTCTGTTCTGTGGTGATACTCAGGTGTCCAAGCAGGCTAAGGAGTTCCTGGAATTTGTGTACGAGGAGCCCCTGCTAGATATCCAGCTGCTGAACCCCTGTCTGTACCAGCACTGTGAGCCCCTGGCCAATGTGCTGACCCTCCGGCAGAGACTGCAGTCACTGCGTGCCTACCTGTTCAGCTGCTGTGCTGCCATCGCCGAGGACCTCCGCCGCAGGTGAGCACAGAAGAGAGGGAAGACAGAACTTTCCCCTGTTCATAACCACATTCTTCTCTTGCACCACCACAATACGTACTTCAAATGTATTTATTGTAAATGTATTCTATCTATTTAAAACGGCATGCTTTCCGTAATGCAACATGTTGACAAAATTAGATTGCTTAGAAATTAAAAATATGAAATCATAAAAGAACATTTTAGTGACGCCATATTTAATTAACAAGTACAGTGAACTTAAATCACTAGTTCCTGTAACAACCTTTAACAAGTTTAGTCATCTTAAACTAAATAATATGTGATTCTATCCAAAAGCTCAGTCCAAAAGATTTCTAATGTGAATGTTGAATTGTATCAATTCTATAAACTTCTAATGTGACTTCTAACGCTCCAAGTTCCAAGCCGGCCTCAGGCATCCTTTGAGATACTGTGGGAAAGAGGATCTCCCATATTAGAACAGACTTGTGATCACAAATGGAGCGTTTATCCAGTCGACACGAATGCATGAAGATAACATTTTTGATTGTTATTGTATTGCATGGAATGTTGAATTTGGGGTAACAAACAATGTCAAATCTCTTAAAAGTGAATACAAAAATAATTTAAAAAAAAGTAGGAAACAAATTAAGTAAAATAGATTATACATTTTATTTTAAATGTTTTTATTGGCAAGTAAGTAAGTATTGGTGCAGACATAGTAAATACTACAGAACATAAGAAAATATATATCAAATATAAAAAATACTTCGGAATATAAAATGAAGGAGCTGTGCAGTCTGTGAAGGAATGTCTGTGCATATAATATAATAATACCAAGAATGATGTGTGGTAATGTAACACATGAGTCAGATGTGGAGACTTGAAGCGTTTAGTGGCTGTGGGGCGGGATAAGAGTCTGTGTTGGGGGGGGGGGATGATATACAAATACAATATACCAGAACAATATACCAAAACAATATACCAAAACAATATACCAATACAATATACCAAAACAATATACCAAAACAATATACCAATACAATATACCAAAACAATATACCAAAACAATATACCAATACAATATACCAAAACAATATACCAGAACAATATACCAAAACAATATACCAAAACAATATACCAATACAATATACCAAAACAATATACCAAAACAATATACCAATACAATATACCAAAACAATATACCAAAACAATATACCAATACAATATACCAGTACAATATACCAGAACAATATACCAAAACAATATACCAAAACAATATACCAATACAATATACCAGTACAATATACCAGAACAATTTACCAAAACAATATACCAATACAATATACCAGAACAATATACCAGAACAATATACCAAAACAATATACCAATACAATATACCAAAACAATATACCAAAACAATATACCAGAACAATATACCAAAACAATATACCAAAACAATATACCAAAACAATATACCAGAACAGTATACCAAAACAATATACCAAAACAATATACCAAAACAATATACCAATACAATATACCCTACCCAATAATGGTACCCTAATACCCCTAACAACTTTGTATTTATTCAGAGGGCTAACTTGGCACTGTTCTTACCTTCTGTCCTTAAATGATCATTTCCAGCCTTGCCAGATCCTTGCCTACAAAGTCTTTAAGTAACTGAATCTTCTCCTGATGTTTTCAGAATCTTCCCAAGAGAGTACCTCCTTCAGCACATCCACCTGTACTCAATGGCAGACCTCCAGCAGGTAAACCCTACTGACAATACATAGAAAGAATAGTACATTCTTTGGAAATTGTTAGTATGTATACTGTATGTATACATACATAATTATTGTATAGTTAGTTAAATCATATATGTTTTAATAAATTATTATATAAATGATTAAGCTTTCAATACACCCATTTCTCATTCAGCCCTTTTCCAGAGAGTCCACTGGGCTATCAAAACAGAATCCATGTTCTGGTAGCTGCTGTGGACTCCCTGCTGTGGGCGTTGTGGTCACGCCAGTCAGCTGGGGCCCAAACACCTGTGGGACATGCAAACTGAAATCCGTTAGGCCCTATAACTGCCTGTAGACTTTTTTACTTCTCTGATTGCGTTGCCTTATTTCTCTTCTCACTGTATTTTATACTACACTTGATCAAACATTGTCATGTACGGTGAAACATCAATGTTCAACTCAGCAACACCCTGAGACCGTATTCAGAGCTTAGGCTCCTTGACTGTGTGTTTGTGTTCTGTGCTCTTTCTCCATCTATAACCTTTTGTGTTTTTCCTCAGGTTATCGATGGGAAGCTAGCCCCCTTTCTGTTGAAAGTGATCAAGTTTGCCAGCTCACATGTCTACGGCTGCAGCCAGTGCAGTGAAAAGGGCTTCATCTGTGAGCTCTGCCAGAACAGCCAGATCATCTACCCCTTCCAGGAGAGCGCCTCCAAGAGGTGAGGCATCAGAGCGCACACAGGGGTTGGGTTTCTGAGACTATGTTTACACAATGTTAGGGGTTAGCCTTATCATCTCTGCTGCTGCACACTCTGTAAACCTCTGCGTTGTGTTCTTGGTTTGTGTGAAGAAAGACTCAGACAAGACGTGATGCCAAAGAGATCTGCCTTGCTATCTGCTATAGTGCCTAGCATAGGCTACATCTGTGCGGGTTGGGAATTCCATAGACGGACAATGTCCTGTTGGCAAAACGATGGATGCCACTTCAATCTTTAAGGGAGCCAAAAGCTACTGAGTTTTTGTCTCTCTACATGGCTATGATTCAGTTGGCAAGCAATAGAGACGCCTGAGTTTAGAACTTAGTTCTTTTTAACTGGACGATGCCCACTTGCCCGCGTCAATGCCAAAGTTAAGGACACAGTTCTATTTCTTGGTTTTTAATTAAATCAATTGCATGATGGCGTGAAGAAAAGCTAATACAGTCATGCCAATTTGTTTTTCTACGTTTTTTTAAATGTGTAAGTTTCAATAGGTAAGCTACATTACCTAACATAAATGATTACATATGACAAAAGAAACATCAACTTCAATTTTGACATCATGCTGGCAATAGAATTGGCCTATACATGAAGAGAGGTTGAGGTTGGCTTGTACCAGACTCTTTCATTCCATGGATAAATATCAGCACTATACAAAAAACGACCTTGTCACAATTTACACTTTTTTTGGTCTCATAGACACGTCCTACGTCTTGCCCGTTGTAGGTAGAGAAACTTCCTTCCAGTTGCTGTAATTGTGTTATGTGTAAAATCTGATTCTTTGTGTTTGTAGATGCGAGGGCTGTGGTGCCGTCTTCCATGCTGAGTGCTGTCTACGAGGGCAGCCATGTCCACGCTGTGTGCAACGGGAGCTCCATAAAAAACAGGCGTCTTTCTGGAGGCGGCTGGAGGCCGATGACAGTCCTGACAACAGTGCCCTCGGCTACTTTGAGCTGGGCAGCTGAGGTCCACCGTCTCTAGAGGTCAAGAAGCAAACAGAACGAAGTCTCTGGTTCAAACCAGAATCACTGAAGAAGCAAAGTTAACTTAAAGACATTTGGTTCTGAATGAGAATCGAGGCACACAGAGCAGGGGAATCCACAGCAAGAGAGTAGCATGATGGCCATACTATACTATAGACAAATGGTTCTTGCTGTTATTCTCACAAAATGCCAATACATATTTATGATGGACTCCTTTCTACACTTGACTAAAAGGGAAAGCCTAAAGAATACTCAATTGAACAATTGTTAATGTTATGTTTGGACTTCAGTTATGGCAGACTGCACAAATGGGGTTTCATAATCCATTCACTTTTCTTTAGAAATAAAACCTTAATCACACCTTAATAAAAGTGAAAGCAAAGTTACGTATGAAATGGTACGGTGAATACAATAATGCTTAGAAAAATCAATAACACAACAAAAGATTGAAATGGAACTCCCTGGAAGTGCCAAGATGACTCATCACAATGGCAAATAACTCACTAAACTAGTCTGATTTCTCCTCTTGAGAATGCAGCGATGTCTGTGGTAATTTGTGAAATTAAAGAAGGTACTGGCTTACTGAAGTAGAGTTCAATTTTTGAAACACAGAGCAGTAGTAGCCAAAGATGTTGGGAAAAAAACACACAAAATTGGACAACCTACAACCAATCGTTCTCTGTTTAATCTCAATTTAGTAGATCTCTGATTTCAGTTGGTTTCTCCATACGTCACCTAAAAAGCTAGTGAAGGCCTGTTTTTGTTAATGTGGGGTTTAAAAGAATGAACACTAGCAATGCTGCCACTACAAGCTCTCCCTTTAAGTTACAACCGAAGTCAGCTGTGTAGTGATATAAAAAGAAAGGTGGGGGGGGGGGGGGCTGGTAGCAGAAGGGGAGGGGAAACAATCAGGGACAGGGCAGATGAAATTATACACATATCAGGATGAGCATGCTAGCATACATGTGGTAAATTTACACATAAATAACATGGTGTGTACATGATTCATACAAAATTGAAAGACCCTCCTTTCAACATGTCTAGCCCAGTTTTATTGATATTGGGAGTTTTATTTTTGTTAAGTTGTGATGAGTTATGACAGGTATAGTCCTGGTCCAAGCTGCAGAGTGCAGAGAGGAAGAACGACAGAGGGCAACATTTGACCACATCCATTGACTGTCACAACATTTTAGAAACTCTAAAATGGGTATATGGTTTGAATTCCATGAAATAGATGAATAACTAGAAGCTAGGGATGGGTATGTGTCACGTTCCTTTATTTGGACGGCAGTAATTGTTCGACATATACTGTAGGTCATGCAGCTTTTCAGAAGGATGCCAAGTTTTTTTCTGTAAGGGAGAATCAAGTATTACCTCTGTTGGTCCACTCTGGTTTACTTCCATGTCAGTCACACGCTGTGTTCGTGTTTCTATCTTCGTGTTGAAATGGTCCTGGAGAAAGTGGACTGTGGACAGAATCACATAGGGGAAACCACAAACAGTCGTTCCGCTTCAAACCAGGAATTTAAAAAGGAAAATATAATGGCTTGTTGGAGAAGCCAGTATTTCAGTTTAGCATGTTTCCTTAATCTCTGATGACATACCATGATCATTGTATAATTTAATACAGTACATGTTTTACATATTGGTCCTTGAATGATGTGATATTATTACCCATATTTAGCCCATATTTCAGTGATTGTCTCAAGATGGATGCTTTTCAAAAAACTACCCAAAACTCATTTTTTTCATCACAAACTTTTATTGAGAGCTTTGACAGCTTCTTAAGCTGTTGATACCTACCATGTAATGTTCTTTCCTGGCCTTCCTGTAGAGCAGGGGTACTCAAGTAGAAATGATGAGGGGCCACAAAAAAAAAATTCAGTGACTCAAGGGGCCATTTATTGGGACCGTGTACGTCCGATAACGTATCATAACATAACGTATATAACATTTACAACATTTTATAACATAACATTTCCTTTTTATTAAAAACAAAAATAGTTCCTAAAATAAAAATATAATTTTAATTTGGGCATATATTAAAATAAATAACTAAATAAAACCAAACATAACCCTGTTATTAACCATGTTATTAAACAAATAGCCTTCAGACAGCTCATTTTTGTGCTTTGTTTACCAAACTATTTCACATTTCTCGCATGTCCCCTTTAATGGGAGAATTGGCCTCTGCTTTCTTTGGCCAATGCTTCAAACCTGGGCTGATATGGTGTGATTGCTATCTGTTTATCGCAACCCCCAGCCTCGTATTGAGATCGCGGCGCGCGGTTTCAAAATAAGAGCGCCCAGCGCGATTTTTTTTTTTTTTTTTTTTTTTTTAATTATTAAAAAAACTTTTCAAAACAGCTCGAGGGCCATTAATAGACACCCCGCGGGCCAGAAAAGGCCCGCGGGCCGCTACTTGAGTATGACTGCTGTAGAGGCTCAATGCTCAATGTAGAACATAAGCCTGTTTTGTTCAGCAAAGTTGCTAAAAAACCGAACTCAACCTCAGGACATCCTCAACATGAGCACAATTGCCATATTATGTTTTTAGTGCTGTCAGTTTGGCAAAACCTACCTCGTGGAAGCATGTTGAAGCAAAAGGCAGGAGAAGTTAACATCTCTGAAAAAAATGTTTTGGATTGTTTGGGGAGCTATACACTCACAGCACCCCAGCTAAAGACATAGAGGAAGACCTCCCTGACTCAACACGGACAACTCTTAAAGCACATAGTTCAGTCCATTACTCATATTTTAAAGGAGGTGGCAGTAAATAAGAACATTTCTGTTAAAACCATGCCACACAAACTAGACTGATAGATGTATCATGGGGGGGTCATTAGAGACAGCTAGCTTTCAAAACAAAACTGTAGACTAACTGAGGTGAAGGAGACTCCAGAGAAGAAACCACCCCCACACACTCTTGATGAAGGTCAGGACACGTCAAGTTACAAGTACATGAGAAATGAAGGGACAATCAGTAAGGTACTGTTAGCATATGTGTGTCACAACCCAGTCTTTGGGATTATCCATTTTGTGTTAACTGCCCAGATGGATTAGACCAGACTCTGCGTGGTTTCCCCTGATCTGATGAGTAATCAATGGTCTCTATGGTTTCCCCTAGAGCATCATGATGTGTGTTGTGTGTGTGTGTGTGTGTGTGTGTGTGTGTGTGTGTGTGTGTGTGTGTGTGTGTGTGTGTGTGTGTGTGTGTGTGTGTGTGTGTGTGTGTGTGTGTGTGTGTGTGTGTGTGTGTGTGTGTGTGTGTTTGTGTGTGTGTGTGTGTGTGTGTGTGTGTGTGTGCGGTTGCTCTGTTAATATTTATACTTAGAATATTTATGCTTGGTAATATGGGAAATACGTACTGTCCTATACTAACAGAATACTACAGTGATTGGTGTTGCAGCCCAAGCTGAGACCTATATATTTAAGACATAGCTGTAGATGGATGTAAGGTTTGAGTTACGGTTGGGAGGTGGAAGATGTTTGAGACCCGGTAACATCTCTCCTGTTACGTCTGTACCCTGAAACTGTCTGAGGAGAACACAGAATAAACTCTGCCTATCAGCAACAAGCTCAGAGTCAAATGTCTTACTGAGCTGAGGAAAAAAGGCTCTGTATTATATCTATATTCTTCTATATATAACTCAAGGTGCGGAGAACAAGATATGACATGAGGACATGTAAGACAGACCAAAAGGCCTAGTGCTGTCGATGGGTTTTACTTGAATGAAATGCCTTGTCTTGCTATTTAAAATGGTTAAATGTATCCAAAGCATTCTGCAGCACTGCCATGTCTAAGACCATTCCCATAGCAACCAAAGCTTCTGCTACTGGTTTCCCTAGGAGCACAATGGCCTGACTAGAGCTAACACCGGCTCTGATCTCTGTACCTCAGTTAAGGCCAATTCATTGTCCAGGCAACAAGTGTCGCTCGACAAAAAAAAAATTGTGGTCGACAGCTATCGCTGCACTGTAGGCTTTCATAGTCCTGCGCCAGACACAAAACACCAACTATAGAATATCGTCTGTAGCTATGTCGGTGTACAAGTTGTAATAAAAAACTAAAGTTTGTCGACATTTTTTAGCATTATATCTATAACAACCACAAAGTAAACACACCATGATTACGGTAAACACAATAGAATGTAGAATTTTGAGCTGCTATCAAATCAGAGTGGTTGAGCTACTCTTACCGCCTAAAGGCCCTAGACTATGAATTGGCCTCTAAATGAAGACAAGGGAAGATACCTATTGGCAAATGCCACATAAGAAGGAAAAACTGAACATTGGCTAATTGTCACAGGTCCTCCTTCAAATCAGGTGATGATGCCACCACGGGTAAAGGTTGGTGCATACTTTGTGAAATGCTAGTCTGGAGTCCTGCTTTGCAAACAAATGTGAATGTTATGTCATCGTATCGCATGAGGCACCTTAGTCAATTTTGAATGGAACACCTCCTGATTAATGGGCTAAAAAGGCCAAAAATGTCTGTCTATGGTTCTGACATCAATGCTGTTTATGTCTGGGTTATGCAGTTACCTGATTTACATATGGGGCTGCATGGTTTGATCATGCAAACAACATGCTTTGATTGAAATTGAAATTGATGGCATGGACATTTTATTAGCTGTTGTTAAAATGGTTATGTCAGATCAGGCCCGTCACCTACTCCAACTCCCTACTCCCCCACCGAAAACAACAAAAACAACAACAATCCACAATCCCCCTTTGCAGTAAGGATGGATGGAGTAATAGGTAGTTATCACTGTTATTATTGTTATTGTTTTTATATATGCTGAGCAGGTAAGATTGTGGCCGATCCCTCCCACCCTGGTCACAAACTCTGGTACTTCCCTCCGGCAGGAGGTGGCGGTCCATCAGGACCAAAACCTCACGCCACAAAACCAGCTTCTTCCCGCTACAGTTGGCCTTATCAACAAGGCCCCGGACCCCCCACCTGACTTGGACTTTTATCCCGCCCCCACATCTCAAGTCTGTGTTACATTAACACATATTACATTGCACATTGCACATTCGCAATGCACTCCTGTTTATCATTTTGCATTTTACTTTCCACTTTACATTTTTATATACATTGTTTGTATATTTGTATCTTATATATTGTGTTTTTTTGTTCTTATGTGTAGTACTTATTGTGTTTTTATGTTTTATGTTATGTGAAGTACTTATTGTGTTGGTATGTTTAATGTTTAATGTTTACTGTATGCACCTCTACACCAGAGCAAATTCCAGGTAGGTGTAAACCTAATTGCCAATAAATACAATTCTGATTCTGATTCTGATTCTGGACAGGTCCGTCTAGCAAGCGATGACGCTGCTGTGTCATCACTAATTGACGTCTCAGAAATGCGTGACTGGGCTTCCACATCTCATTGGTCATGTATGTCTGTCCTTGATATCTCCATCCTCGATGCATTTCTTCCTCGTTTCCTTCACGGTTTTATTAGATGGAGAGGCTCGGTCATAAGCAAGGGAGGATTGACACAGAAGAGATTTGAGAATTACCCCCACTGTTGTATCCTGATGTACAAAGGTTGTGCGGATGTAGGCGGGGTTTACCCTCTACGTAATGCATATGCAGTACAAGGAAACACGAAAGTTCTGTCAGCTATCATTAAGGCTCAGCAGCAGTTATCGGGGAAACCTTGAAGACAAGTCCCTCTTCCTTGCATCTACTGCTTTTACCACTGTTATTTTCTTTGTTTGCAACCAGACCAAGGTATAAGGATACGGGTAGATATTTGTGTAAAGTATATCTATAATCTCAGCCTTAAATTTGTATTGCCATTTCTATTTTATTGTCATACTGTATGCTAACTTAGTTAGCAAATTGTCAACAGAGAAATAACCGGTGTAACCTTAAAAGTAGGATATTATTCGAGCACTATTGCATGATGTGTCACGATGAGCATTGAAGTAAATCGGTTTTTATTGCATCAGGGAGTTCACTATTTTAAGAGGGCAGTGCTTTGGTCCCATTTGTGAACATTATGGCTGTTGTTTAGCTTTCACACCCAGTTTATAGATAGACATCGATAGGAAACATACTTTCTGGATGTCGCTCTGTTATGCATGTTTTCTACGTTCGTGTTTCAAACGAATGAAATGTTTCTGATTTCCGGCGGTCGTTCTGATGCTCATGCTTATTCATTGATGTTGCGTAAACCTGTTGTACAATTTGTACCCTGCAGGTACAATATAACAACATCTCTTTCTGTCCACAGGTTTTAAAATGTCCAAGAAAATCAAGGCAGGCTCCGTGGTTGAAATGCAAGGAGATGAAATGACACGAATTATTTGGGAGCTGATTAAAGAGAAGCTTATCTTTCCCTACATTGAGATGGACTTACATAGGTGAGATGTCTACGAGAGACAGACATGTGGTTTGTAAATTATGGTTTAACAAGCTTGCCTGCTTGTAGTTATTTAAATGTGTCATTCTGATCACGTCACGAGTCTATGACCTTTTGCACAGAATACGGTTAGGGGCTGGCCAAAGTGCCTCATACGATACGATGACATAACATTCACATTTATTTGCAAAGCAGGACTCCAGACTAGCATTTCACGAAGTTTGCACCAACCTTTACCCGTGGTGACATCATCACCTGATTTGAAGGTGGTCTGAATGTGATACATTTTGCAACTCTTGAGAAAGTATATGAAACCTTGCCAGACCTGTTTTCAAATGCTCTAGCCACATTCCTTAAAGTTTAAACTGACCTGAACTTGTTAATCAGGTTATCAGCACTGGCCAGACGCCCACTCGAAGAATGTAGAATAGGTGGCAAGATGATAAATTGGAGTTCCTTCTGTTGCGGCCAAGAAAATAACTATTGTGTGCAATGCAATTACACATTTCCACATCATAAAACATGTCATTACATCTGCAAAACAGTCTTTCCTCTTGATCTTATGGAAAGTGTTACTGTCTTCCCTGATTTTTTTTGTAGTTATGACCTGGGAATGGAGAATCGCGATGCCACAGACGACAAGGTGACTGTGGATGCAGCTGAGGCTATCCTGAAATACAACGTGGGCATCAAATGTGCCACCATCACTCCGGATGAGAACCGTGTGGAGGAGTTCAAGCTCAAACAGATGTGGCGATCACCCAACGGCACCATCCGCAACATCCTGGGTGGCACAGTGTTCCGTGAGGCAATCATCTGCGAAAACATCCCACGGCTGGTTCCTGGCTGGCTCAAGCCAATCATCATAGGCAGACATGCCCATGGTGATCAGGTAACTGCTCTATTTATCTCCTCAATTTAGCTCAACATAAAAAAGTCAGATTATTTTGCCATAGGGCTTGGTGTCATTTCTCATGAGATTTAATTTAGAAGTACTTGATCAGACTAGCGACCTAATGAGCATGAGGTTCCAACATCTAGGAAGACCGATCCACAGGAATGATCCTGTCCACATTTCCAAATGTGCTCTAACTTTACAATCTTAAATGTTAACATTGCTGCTGAATGCACACGTTCCAAGGACACTAAAGAATTGGCTGCTCTTTAAATCTCAATTTTTTTTGCAACTTGTGTCTGTTGCATTCAATTTAATTTGAACAATGAATGGGTTTGTCTGATCTCGTTCGAACTTGACTTTGGGGAAAAAAGTGACAGCCCTGTCCTATTACCTGTCTCATTAACAAGGTCTTTTTACTGACATAAACTAAAAAAACATCCAGGAGATCACAGTTTTCACATCATTCTTTGTAAACTTTAGAGCCTGTTGTGTGAGAAAATCCCAGGAAACCAGAAGTTCCTGAGCTACTGAAACCACCCTTTTGGCACCAACATTCCTTCCACTGATCATGTCTGCATGCTTTGATGCATTGAGATGCTTCCACATATTTGCATGAAACAGCAGGTGTAAATGTGTTTCACTGGCTTTCATATAGATTTAAATATGAACTCTGTGATTCTGGCCAAAGGTTGTTGATATTTGAGCTAGGGTTGCAACTAATGATTATTTTTTTTTTTATCAATGAATCTATTGATTATTGCTTTTGATTAATCGATTATACAGTATGCCTACAAATATTCAGTTATAGCCCACATAAATAAAAAAGCCCACATTATATTCAAAACATTACTGCATTCATTGATATATTAGATAAAAGTAGTTTTTAAAAATTGTTTCCGTGAAATGCGAGACGTTGCTACTGACTACCCAGATTTCATAAATATTGATGAAGAAACGTGATTGTCGTAAGTGAGTTGATGATGTTTAAGACGTGGTGGACAGTTTTGTTGTTAAGACATTCATGGAAACTTCATGATTATTCAGTTGATATACTTAGGTTTGTGCTTTGAAGTTAACCTACCATCCACAAATTAGACGTTAAAATTTACAAAAAAAATCATGAACAATCATAACCTAATTGAGAGAATTCTGCATAAATGGTATCTAGGTATCTCCTGTGCTTTTTTCATGGTTTTTCTATCAGTAACATTCTTTACCTCTTTCTACAGTACAAGGCAACCGACTTTGTGGTTCCTGGACCTGGAAGGGTGGAGATGACATACACACCCTCAAATGGAGAACCTGTGAAATATGTTATTTATGATTTTGAAGGTAGGAAAATATGAATGAACTTATTTCTTATTGTTCATCTTCACCTTTCTATGCCAAGTACAAGTAGGAATGTGATTCCACTGATGGCAAGTAGCAACCAAACTACCAGATCTTTCAGACTAGACGACAATTGGCTGAAGAATTAGCTACTTGTTTAATAAATCAAAATACTGAGCTGTCAAAACATTGTCAACAAAGTAATGCGTAACGGTCTGTTTTTTCAAACATGTTGATGAAAACTAAATTTTTTCCGGCTCACACAGACTAAACGGCACTCTCAGTTGAGCGTGTAGACTGTAGAGAGAGACACACACACTAAATGGAGCGTGGACCAATGGACTAACCCAACTCTGTACTGTGCCTTGATGTTTTCTTTACTGTGTTTGTTTAGTTGATAGAAGAACTTATCTCCATTTAATGTTTAATTTTTTCACTTGTAATGTATTAAGGGTTCAGTAAATATTAATTGGGAAATTACCATTAACCATTACAGTACCATACTTGCCTTGCATCTCAACTTTTATTGAAATTGGATCTATTGGATTGTTCTCTTGACATTGATGTTTTGAACTAAAGAGTAATTCCAAATTTTTGGCAAACATTTTGGAAGGCCTGTTGTGGTTTCTGCCTAGCCATGGCCAGAGGTTCATAAACATTTTCTTTTCTTTTTTTTTTGTGTGGTAGAACTTGCCTTGAACTTGGCCTTGAGCTCACCGAATACCTTTGCGCTGTGAGTCGAGCCTTATTGGCCAACATTAATGAGTGACTTCACTAATCCTCTTGTGTGAATGAGAGTACATTCTTGCAGCCAGGCTCTTAACTCTTGTGATAAGCCTCCCAGAGGAGTGAAGGCAGTGAGCGCTGAACATGTAGCCCAACACACATTCATGCTCATGGTCAATGTCCAACATATGATAACATGTCCATCCATCAAATGTCAATCAAAATGGTCTAGTAGTTTTTGCCAATAGTGTATTTTCCTGAAGCTGGTCACTCTATTAGCTTAGTAAACAGCACACACTAGTTTCTGTTGCTTTTGATGTTGACATACAAGTTTGTATAAAAAAAATTAATCAATAACTAAGGTAGCCATAGCATATATACTGAAATGTTACAGTTTGTGTACATTCATGTATTTTGTCTTTTTGTGTGTCCGGTGTTTGCCTGTCCAGGTTCTGGTGGAGTTGCAATGGGAATGTACAACACGGACAAGTCCATTCGGGAATTTGCCCACAGTTCCTTCCAGATGGGCTTGGTCAAAGAGCTGCCCCTCTACCTCAGCACCAAGAACACCATTCTCAAGAAGTATGATGGCCGCTTCAAGGACATATTCCAGGAAATTTATGAGAAGTAAGTTTAGACCTAATTAATTGTTTTTTGAGGGTGATCCTGATGGTGTCAATTAACTGTCCTGAAAATGTTTCATGAAGTCATACAAACCATTGTAAAATATGTTAAATCCTATTTGAAGCTGGATTTTCTTTACCATGGGCAGACAAGTTAGTAACATTTCAGAGCATGTGACTTCAGGGTTAGGGTTAGGGTTATATGTTTTTTCTACCTTTCTTGAGTGTGTGACAAGATGCTGAGAGAGTATGGCTCAATAAAAGTGAGTCTGTATAAGTACAAAAGGCTGATAGCACATTTACAGCACACGTGCATACAAAATCAGTATCTGGCATGGGACTTGTACCCTGAACCTTCTGATGGCTAGGCAAACACCTTGCCACTGAGCCACCGGAGAAATATTTCACATGCATTCACTCACATTGCAGTGAAAAAAATAAACGTGTTGTAGGCAAATCAGTTCTGATTTTAGTCCATTTTACTGTTGAGATGTTAAATACTCTTTTCACAATTTGATGCTTATTTGAAAAGGTGAATTGAGGTATATGTCACATATGGCTGTGACAATTGAGATTAAGTGCAGAACTTGAGGATTGTCGTAAAAAAGGTGTTTGAGATTTGGTAAATAAGATATCCTTGACTGTAAGGCACAGTGGCAGACCTTTTAGAGATAGTGTGTGTAAATGTTTGGGAGAATGACACAATGCGTAGAAGAGATACAAGATACATCTAATGTACTTAGGCATGTTGATCCAAATTGATTGGCTCGTATAATGGAAACGTATTGATTTACATATTGAAATGTCTTGAAGTCTTAAGATGATGCTGAATAAGAAGAAAGTAATATTATAATTAAAATAATAATCAGAACAAAAACAATAGGGTTCCCGCAGCCTCGCTGAGAATGAGAACCTTTGTTGGTTATTGAAGACTTGCTGCTTGGACCCCCAATAATAATCAGAACAAAAACAATATTGTTTCTGCAGCTTTTCTGCATCGACCCGTAATAATCAGAACAAGAACAATAGGGTTCCAGTAGCAAATGTGCATGGACCCCCTCATAATAATGAGAACCAAAGCAATAGGGTTCCTGCAGCTGTTCTGCTTGGAGAAGAATCAGAACAAACCCAAGAGGGTTCCAGCTTTGCTGCTTAGACCCATAATAAAGATTGAACTGAATAAGAGAGGAAAGTAACAGCAGAAAACTAGTGCCTTCACAATATATCTATGAAGTATCTGCGAAAAAAAGCACTCATAGTTACTTAACACAATTAAAGTTGGTTTTCTATTCTGTAGAAAATCATCTTTGTGTTGAGGACAGACCATACAGCTCAAACTGAGAACACTGTTTCATTTCTGTCTCAAAATGGCTTTTGTGTGCAGTTTTGGCCAAATCACTAAGCCAGGGCCATTATTGTTTCCAGGGAATACAAAGCCCAGTTTGAGGCCAAGAAGATCTGGTATGAACACCGGCTCATAGATGACATGGTGGCCCAGGCGATGAAGTCAGAGGGTGGTTTCATCTGGGCCTGTAAGAACTATGACGGAGATGTCCAGTCGGACTCAGTGGCCCAAGGTAAGAGAACTACAACTCCCTAAAAGCATTGGAGATCTTCCTCATGAGACTTACAGTACCAGTCAAAGTTTTTGGACACACCTCCTAATTTTTCGGAGAAGTTTCTTCTTGACTTTTATTATTTAGATAGATAACACTTTTTTTGTTTAGAACATCATTCCATATGTGTTCTTTCGTAGTTTAAATGTATTCAGTGTTAATCTACAATGCAGAAAATATTAAAAGTAAACAAAAAACTGAAGGTGTGTCCAATTAAAGGTGTGTCCAAACTTTTGACTGGTACTGTACTTACTTCTGATCTCATTGAATGTGCTCAATGACTTTCCTCCCCCTGTTCATCCTGACTACAGGCTACGGTTCTCTGGGCATGATGACCAGTGTCCTGATCTGTCCTGATGGCCGCACTGTGGAAGCTGAAGCTGCACATGGAACAGTAACGCGACACTACCGCCAGCACCAGCAGGGCAAGGAGACCTCCACCAACCCCATTGGTGAGACACACACACACACACACACACACACACACACACAGACTTTCCAGACTTGTTTGTCCTTTGAACCTTGGTAGTGGAATAAGCTAGCCATGTATTACTTTTTCTTTTTTTTATCATACGTCTCGTCAATCCTCTAGTGTGAGTTAGCCAGTTGCTTTTTCGTGGAATAAACTACCCAAATCGCACTCATCATGAGTAGCCTTTGATATACAGTCAAAACTCATTTGAAGACCTGTCTCTGCAGAGATCATCTTTTATATTCAGAACCTGTGTCAGGCATTTACCTGTGTCACTCATTAAAAAGGTTCACCAATACCAAGTCTGAAGTCTTGGCGTTCTAATAGACACAGATCTCGTATTCACCAGCCATATCAAAGCAATCACCAGAAGGGCCTCTATCCTCTTTAAATCTATTGCCAGAATGAAGGGTTTGGTGTCCCAAACAGGCCGAGAGAAGCTCATCCATGCTTTTATCTGCTGTAATGGTCTCTTAACCGCACTTCCCTAAAAGACCATTAAACAGGTACATCTCATTCAGAATGCTGCAGCCAGAGCAGGGGTGGGCTATTCATTTTCCCAAGTGGCCACATGAGAAAGTGGGACTGTTGTGGCGGGCCAGACCAATAGGCTGATCTCAATTCTGCTCAATATAAATGTTAGCTCTTTATAAAAAGCATTAAATTGTATGGTTTTGATTAACTGCTACTGGTATGAAAATGTGGTGCTGGCATAGTAAAAACGTCAACATTATTTTATCAACATTTAATTAACATAGCCGTATAATAAGTACAGGTATTTACGTTTGATTCCTAATTTACAATTGGCCTCAGCGGGCCGCTCAGGGACAGCCAACGGGCCGCCAATGGCCCTTGGGCCGCACTTTGCCCAGGTCTGAGCTAGAATGTAATCCAGAACCAAGAGAACAGAGCACATTACTCTAGTCCTAAAATTGTTACACTGGCTTCTAGTTCTGTTTTATATGACGTAATGTAATAAAATAGGATATGACATTTAACATTAAGGCTTCTAGTTAGCATTAATGAAACACTTCCTCAAGAAGGACCCAGCTCCTCACTCTTTGGTCTCCATTGGAAATCTATCCGCATTGACATTGAGCATCATAATTCACACAGTACTTCTGGTTTGATAGTGCAGACCGATAGTGCAGTACTACGGGCTGGAGGCTGGATAACCCACACTGGCCGTCCACCCAAGATGAGGTCATCTTTATCTGACAAGGGATCTATTGTTGCTGTCTTCCATAGGGTAGCCTCATCCTCTGTTTGTAGACCACATACTCTGGCCCTCTGCAGCAGTACAATTGAATCCCAAGGGGCAAGCTTTGACCCCCCCCCCCAATCGATTTCATGCAGCAAATAATGTTGCAAATGGGCTTTTTGACACATTTTTATTTCTTATTTGAACTATTTTCGAACTCAGCTTTATGTTTGCTACTGTGTAAAATAAACATTTGTCATGGGTGTTAGTTGATATGTTTTCATTTAAATGTCCCCAAATAACCACATTTTAGTAATTGGTTGAATCATTTTGAATTGAGCTGTATAAGTGTTTGTGTCTTCTAAAGATCGCCAGATTATAGTTGATGGTCTGGTACAGAGTTGTTTTTGTATTGTATGACATGAATAAGCATGCTTGTAAACATCCGTCCTGAGACTATCCTTCTCTCTACCCAGCCTCTATCTTTGCATGGAGTCGAGGCTTGCTCCACCGTGCAGAGCTGGATAAGAACACTGAGCTGCGGGTATTCGCAGAGGCACTGGAAGCTGTTTGCATTGAAACCATTGAAGCTGGATTCATGACCAAGGACTTGGCAGCTTGTATCAAGGGGCTACCAAAGTGAGTCATCTTGATCAATATTCGTTCTTGCTGAATAACCCCCAAATAGTCCTCTGTCTGCTAAATAATTTAACCGTGTTTTCTGTTCTTTATTTCAGTATCAAGCGCTCAGATTATCTGAACACCTTCGAATTCCTGGATAAACTGGCCGAGAACCTGAAGACCAAGATGTCCAATCAACCAAAGCTCTGAGTCGTCTCGGTTCTCAGAAGGAAAAACATACATAAACACACACGCATAAACAGAGATTAACTTGTATGCCTTTAAATTTGGAGACTTAGAGATGTATCCACTGATGTACATCTGTAGAGTTGGTAGGTCCATCCACATACCAACACATCAGGCTCTGTGCATTCCAGTGGACAAACTCAAGTGCCTTTTTAGGGCTCATGCTAAAAAAAGTTTTATTTAGTTTTAACTTAGTTTTTTAACTGTAGTTTAAACAGATCTGAAAACAGCTTGCAGCATTTACTTGTTAATATGAACGGTGGTCCATAACACTTACAAATGTTTATTTGTTGTACTACTAATTCATTAGTTTGCTAATTTTGTACTGGCCCAAAGGCACTCTAAAGAGACTGCACACCATACTACTCTCAGAGGTCTCATACAAGTCATACATGTTTCCAATCAGTCTAGTTAGCATGACAGGGTGTCTGTGTCAACACCTCTAGCATCCTAACAGAAATGTCTTTGTTTTCAAGTCTGAGTGTAATAATATTAAAAGAAAACATTCCTATCCCTTATTTATTGCTGTTTATTTTATGGTTCTTTATACCAACTTAATGACACTAACAGTCTGAAATTAGGGAACTTAAGTATTATTATTTGTATTAAGAGTGGTTGAAGCAGTAGCATGCTAGCGCTGCAAATATGTCAACAGGTAAGGTTAGACATTCATGCTCTTCCAATCTTACTGTGAGACTAGAACCAGTTTTTCAGACAAATACAAAAACTTAGATGCTCCTGCTATGCTGTGTTCCACTCCAGGTAAGGATGATTTAACGTCGTCAACCACTTCTTTCCTAACTAGGTCTTCTCTCTTATAGTTTACCCCTAATTTCGATTAGGAAATTGTAACGGTCGGTAGGCAGCAGGTAAACCTCCCCTCCTGCCACCGTAAGAGAAGTAACAGCAACAGATGCTCACACCCATGAGTTTTAGGCTCTCATTTAAGATGTTGCAAGTCCGAGTCCAATGTGGGACTGCGCTTGTATATACAACACACATGGTCTTTCACCTGCAACCTTAGCATGGCCCGTTATAACAAATTTTCTGATTATGTCATCCATCTCACCAGTAAGGTCTTCTATTGACCAAAAAGGTGGGAAAAGGTTTTGAGGGTGTAAAGCCTGGATACCCTGTAGGATTTCTAACTTTCTAACTTGGTCTTGCTGCGTTTAGCCTGTTGGTTAGGTATCCTGCGTGTTGGGGAAAAACACAAAATCTCAAGTGTAAGTTGATGATAGATCTACTGATAATTCTATTATTGTATGATAGTGGTGTGTAATATGACTGCAGTAGAAAGTGAGACAATTAATAGGATATTTTCTATTTCTGGACTAAAAGTTTGCAGTATATCTTATTCTGAGTGAAAATGTAAGGAACAATAGTTGAATGTGGCGGCTTTGCACAGATAGGGTGTGAAGCAGTAGGGGAGAGTGGGGGAAATGAGCCACCTCTTGTATCTGGGCAACTGTACACACATTGTCATGTGACCCTAAATTTAGTTTGTATTCTTATTTCACCTTTTTTGTGGAAGAAAGAACCATGTGGATTCAGTGGTAAGCATATGTTTCAGGCATCCTAGATATAATCAGTCTCGCATCTAAAACAATTTATCTCAGTAAAAAAAAAAAAGTTATATCTGATACGTTACTGAACAGGCAGTGTGTAAAAACATGAAATAGCAAAAGTGTAGCTCTGAGTCTAAACACTCTTCTTAAAATGGTGGCTGTGGAGCAAAATGAAACTGAGCTTTGGGAGTACGGTGAACCACCGGCTTACATGAAGTTAAGTGAAATTTTTGGTTTAAATTAGTAATGCGTTCTAACAATGTATACATTAATTTTTGTATCATATTTTAGATAAATCAATAACAGCAGTCATGGTACATCATTACAAAAGATAAGGGCTCCAGTCATGTGCTTTTAACCCTAGTATTTGTTTACCTCCTTGTGGATGACAGAAGCATCACTCAAACAGCATTTTTTCCATACAGATGTGACACTTTAGTGTTGACTAAGTTGTTTTAGGCTATTAGATAAAACATTTCGATTTCTGAATTTCATGACTGATGCTGTTTTGGTTGTACATAACTCTTTTACATATAAAACAACTACTTTCAGTGCCCATGAGTAAATCACATTTTCATCCCAGGATACAGAAAAAAACAGATGTCTTGAAAGTAAGTACACGACTAGATAATATTTGAATGTCAGGAAACCAGGATCCAACAGGTGACAGAGAGTATGCCTTCTATGGATATATCAGGAATGTATTAAAATCGAATTAATATATTGTAGTGTATAATACATTAAATTGCTTCTATATTTTAAATATTCATATTTTTGTAATGTATTAAAATTATTTAATTCAGATGTTCTTATATTGTTATTTTTGTAGTTTTAATGAAGTTACTGATTGCTTGTAAATAAGTTAAACTGCAGATATCAAGTTGTTGTCATTCATAACTAACATAAAAAATATATTTCTTTTTACTATAAAATTGAACATGTTTCAGTGTTTTTTGATATTATGGTTATTGTAGTCAAATAAAGCACACGGAGAGGCAGTCCACATCAGGTGCAATATTTCTCTCCTCCCATACACTTGTTATTTCCAAGCCATAGTGACACCTACAGTACAGTAAGATAAACCACACCTGGCTTAAAACAACTTATTTTGCTACATGACCATTATGTCTTTGTATTATGGGATGCAATATCAAATGGAGTAATGAAAACATTCAACTTCATTCTCTTTTTTTTTTTACCGAGTACATGACAAAATTATGAATGTTTCATACACTCTAGATTTGTGTCTATCTACAATAAAGTTATTATTTAAAAAAAATAAATAAACGCATTTCTCTTTAACTTCCTCTTTGTGTTTTATACTATTCAAAGGGCTATTTTTGATCTCGGTTATGAAGCATAACCACACGCCGTTTTGCGCAACAAGGTCACTTAACCAGCTGTGTCTCAAAGTCACTGCCTTGATTACCCAGCTACACATGGACCACAGATTATGAATGAGTACTTGCATGTTTACGATTTAAAATGCCCATCCCTACTAGTAGCCATGATACATTAGTTAAGGTTAGCTAAGTTTAGCTGAAGCTCAATGCTTGTTCAGCAGAAAATTAGCCAACTCGGCATCCGTCTTAAGATCCTTGAGTGCTCGTAGCCGTCTTCAGCCTTCAAATGCATCTCCAATATACATCCATGTTTTACTACATATCTGGTCATGGAGCTTTTTAGTAGGGTACATTATCAACACATTTTCTTTCCAGCTTTGGCCTATTTTTGTACAGAAAATAACTTCTGATATGTATATAATGTAACACATTTCCCCTGACCCTGTTAATGCAAAACAAACACAGAACACAAAACTCTGGGTAAAAGATTGCATGTGTATTCTATAAGACATATCCACTCTTACTGAGCTTCCAAACCATTGCACTGCTTGAGGAGGGATGAGAAACAGGAGCATGAGTTCTGACAGAAAGAAGTGCAGTGAAAGTAACTGCCACTTTAATTATTTTTCACGGTGTTAGTTTCAATACTAAGTTTGAATATGTCTTTTTTTCAGACCCCCAATGGCATTTACTTCATCTCTGAAAACAAGACACACAGAACAGGTATCTGATGGGGAAGGAGGTATTAAAAATCAAAAAATATATATATTTATACATTTGAGGTATTTTATCCACAAGGAAAAAAATCTGTTTCATATCCCCTCCTGAAAAAGCATTTAAAATAACATTTATAACAATATTATTTACTGACACTCAAATGATAATCCAACTTTGCGCAGAGATTGCTTAGATTCCATACGAGAGTCCCAAGCACCAAACCGTCTTTGACACAGTGCCTCTTAAACACAGTGAGTAATATCTTCACATCCAGAAGGTACATTAAAATATATGAACACCAAATAAAGCTGGGATCACCGTAGTCACGGGCCCACAACCTTTTTTGAGCGACAGAGTGCCTTGGCTCAAAATCAAAAGGTGTCTTGTGCGACAGAAAAAGGTCAACTTCCAAGCAATAGGTTCCGCTGAGGTCATGCCAAGTACTGCTGCATTGCTGTCTTTGCACTAAGAGAGAGAGAGAGAGAGAGAAAGAAAGATGGTGGTAAGGTACACATGTACTGCTTAGAGGTAAAGTTAATTGAGGTAGCGTATGCTACGAACGTACCGGTCACAAAGGTTGGGGTCTGAAGCCTGAGTTAGTTTGTGCAACACATCCACAAATCCCATCTCTCTCAGCTTGTCCTGTCGCACTTGTGAGCCTAAGACACAGGCCCCAGTTAGGTGTTGAAAATAATATTATACATACAGCCTTAAAATCATGTGAAATCCCCCAAGGCTCTCAACACAAGTGTATAATGCCAGTGTGCAAAACAACTTGGCAGCAGAATTAGGCTCTGATCTTCCTCATATTGTCATATTGGGTACACAAGCACTTGTATGTCATGTTATGTTCATTTTGTGATCAGAACTTGTAAAACAGAATCAATTGTGTTCAAATATGACCATTGTATGCAAACTCACTGGTCAGACATGAGATTGGATCTTGCTTTCCCACTCAGTATCAAAACTAGAACGCCAGTAGGTGGTTAGAGAAGGCACTGCACTCTGGCTCTTTAAGGTTCACTAATCACATTATTGATATTGTGAAAGGCTGGAAGTAATTGTGACATGTTTTTCAGAAAAATATTTGGTGATGAGAATGATATTTTTCCTTTAAACATTGTATTCCCATGTAAGTGCTCATGCATTTTCTTGATCTTGTGGAATGATACAGGATTGTGGTTGGTGTTATTTACCAATATTGCCAAATATAGTGGAATGATCTGTTTGAAAAGCCTGCATTAAACACTTGGCATAAGGCCAACCACATCAGCTCCATCTCCCTATTGGTATACACTATCTAATAATATTCCTGAAGAATGTCTCCCATCTCCTGATCCCCCTGGAAGTTTTCATATGGGAATCTGTACTTACCATCCTCCTCATTCCAGATGAGGTTGGAGATACAGAAAGTGGCAGCCAGCTGCAACTTTACATTTGAGTGTCCCTGAGAAAAAGGATTCAGGAAGTTGTCAGGAACAGAATATTCCAAACTAAATAGAGTGACAGAGAGGTTCAAATAAGCATAAAACAAGAAACACCAAACTGGAAATGTACCGTACTGTTGCACCTCCTTTTACCCTTTTAAATCATTACATTCTCCAAACAGGTATTGAATGGACACACACGCAAAGCATAGTTTACACATCAAATACCTCATATATGGACATCCTATTGTTGACAAACATTATACTATAGGGTATCAGTAATATTAAATATTAAAACATCGTGTTTGCAAATGGGTAATGCTTGTTTACAAATACCTGTATAGCTAACATTGCACAAGCTACCTGATCCTCTACTTGCTCGCACAAGTGTACGAGTGTACTTCGAACGAGAGTGTACTTTGCACGAGAGTGTACTTCGCACAAGACTGTAATTCGCACAAGACTGTAATTCGCACAAGACTTTACTTCGCAAGAGACTGTACTACGCACAAGACTGTACTGCGCACAATACTTTACTTCGCAAGAGACTGTACTACGCACAAGACTGTACTACGCACAATACTGTACTTTGCACGAGACTGTACTACTCACGAGAGTGTACTTTGCCTGTTTGCATGTGTTCACAAATCTGCAATGTAAAGCGTTTCCTCCTTATCCTGCAAGTGACATGGCAGTCAATGTTGATTATTCCGTATATGTCAATTTGCAGACAGTATCGACTGTGGCATAGCCAGACGGATACTTTTGCATAAGTGAGCAGGCTCTTGATTGCTGCCGTGTTAGAGGCAGAGCTTTCTGACGGCGTTCGAGACAACAGCTCACCAGCCAGACAGAGCAGTTCTTCTCTTCCATGTTAATATGTCTTTTAAAATAATATGAATCTATGTTCGAATTATATAAATTGGATAGGCATCACTTCTGTTAGCCAAAGGCACAGAACCCATTTTTAAAACGTATCCGGCTCTGTGGCGTACTTACTTAGTATGACTAATATGACTAATCGAAGTTAACCAATTAAATTAAACACACACTGGTGCAGTGTGTCCGAGATAACCAAGGTAACTTGTTAATTGGTTTACATAGATGTCAGTCAACTTCTGAAGAACCTCTAAAATAAATATTCAGAACATTTATTTTCATCTATAATGAAAGTTAATTGTTAATTAGTTGCATAATTGCACGTTTACACGACCTGAGAGAATTTCTTCTCAGATAATTTCCATTCCAGATTTGCATAAGAAAACATTTTTGCAGTAACATGCAACATGCTGCTGCCTTCTTGTTCATCTCAGTATTAAATCACAGTTTCAGTAGCACCATGTAGGTTAATTTAATTGAACGCAGCAGACATTTGGAATTCTGAAGCCTATGCATTCGTCTGAGTACTTACTATTTAGGTGTGGCTAACTTAAAGCAGCACGACGGATCAATAGCTATTCGCGAACGGCATGCTAGCAGATAAAACTAACGAAATCTCTTGAAATGTGCTGACTTTGACATTATGACAAACTAGTTACTCAACGACTGTCCTTACACAGTCAAACATCAAGCAAGTGCAATACAAGACAAAGTAAGACGGCAAATAAGCTACTTACTAGATCTGCAGAAAGTCAACAAGTCAGGGCGGCGGGCTGCGGCAGGCAAAACTACAGAACGCAGTTATATGCCTAAGGACCCTTGTATCGCCATGGCACGGAGGCGATTCTCCATATTAAAAGTCTTTGTAGCGACCCTGAAGCTGTTATTTTAAGGTTAAACTGCCTATCCTAACCCTAATTCTGAAGTATAATTGTTGCAGAATGGGGCTTTAAAGTTGAAAAAAATGGCTGTACAGCATTCCTTTCCCTTTTGTTACGGTTTTGTGTATCCAGATACTCTAACAGAGTTATACCAGTTACCATGGTTCCTGATGTGTTCTAATGCTTAACACTGTTTAGCTGACCTTGTACATCCTTTTCACAGCAGGGTCGTGCTGCAGCATTCTGTTGTGCCTTTCAATGTGCATCACAAGCAAAACAAAACAATTCATAGGTGGTCCCATACAAGCACTCGGGAAATGGGATGTTACTGATTGTCACCTCTCCACCTTACCGATTTGTGAACATATTTACATCTCGCCCAAGCTTATGCCCTGAAATGGATTTAATATTTTTTTTAGGTTGAGTAGAAAGGCACATCAAAACAGAAAACTTACCATGTAGTACTTAATCTTCTGCAGTATGTCGTCATTCGTCATGATGAGATCCTTGGCTGTGTTGCCATCAGCGATGTTGGCCAGGATGCATAAGGTCTGAAAATGGAGAGAAAATTGTGAAAATGTTACAGTAGTCAAGGATTTATCAAAGCCCCCTTCTTCAAGCAATACCCTCTATGCATCTCCTCTACCATAGCCCAATTACCCACCAGAACATCTTTATCAATATCTGAGTGAATACTCTGCATTTTGATTGAAGGGACACCTCACATATTTCAAACATGAATTTGGTGAACACTGCAGTGCACACATTTTGTAGGAGGAGAATTTGTTTTGGCAAAATGGCAGATGCAGCAATTTGGTTCACCTTTGAATCACCCCCTCTGCATCTAACACAAATGCATCAACGGCTTTTAGCAGACCTGGTATTTTCCTAATTCTATTGGCCTGTAGTCATAACATGGGACAAGAGCAGAGTTCGGTCAGGTATGCACTGTGCTGAGAATAGAAGTAAAAAGAGAATGCTCAGTACCATATGCTTTCAATACATTTAGGAGAAACCCTCACTAAGTACCTTTATATCCCCTACAGTGCTACTGCATCCTTCAATATCATACTGAACATCACCCTAGATATAGGATGGAAGAGAATGACTTACTGCATCCTTCAATGTCATACTGAACATCACCCTAGATATAGGATGGAAGAGAATGACCTACTGCATCCTTCAAAGTCATACTGAACATCACCCTAGATATAGGATGGAAGAGATTGACCTACTGCATCCTTCAAAGTCATACTGAACATCACCCTAGTTATAGGATGGTAGAGAATGTCATACTGAAAATCACGCTAGTTAAAGGATGGAAGAGATTGACCTACTGCATCCTTCAAAGTCATACTGAAAATCACCCTAGTTATAGGATGGAAGAGAATGACCTACCTGCTCCTTGATCTCCATACTATTCTCGCCCTCCAGGATGAGAGTCACTGCTTGCATTATTTGTTTTCCATGGGAGCTCATAATCTGGTCTATGTGCTGGAAGACAAGAAGTTTGGAAAGGTGTAAATCTATTTCAGGTAACATAGATCATGCTATTGCATGTCTCGATGGTATGATTGGACTTTGTGGAGCACACCCTGTTGACAATATAAAGGACACTTCCTTATGTTCCCTTAAAAAGACCTGAAATCAACGTTTAGCTCAATATTTATACACTACAGACTACTTGGGGTTGTGAATGAATTTGACCTAAAACTGAGATCGGTGAAATGGTGTATCTTGAGATGTATCTGTGGTTGTCTGACAGGGACAGGAGGATTGCTTTTCTGTGAGAGGGGCAGAAAAAAGAACACCATGCACGTACAAACTGTACTGGCAGGCAATTGACAGTTAAGAATTATTAATTCAAATGATTTCTTTATTATCTTTGTTGTGTACTTTTTGAAAGTCTGAACCTGAAGGCTAGAACTGGTGAATGCACATGTGGCCTGTAGTTTGCTGACCTTAAAGCCAGAGACAAAATGAACATATGAATCTACATGACTCACCGGACGTGTGGATAGGAGGTTACGGAGCAGGCCAAGTGTCTTGATCAGTACATTGGCATCAGTGTCGGAGAGGAGGCAAAAGAGCTGGTCCGTCCCTAACGACCGCAGAATCTCCATCTTTACTTTCTGATCTCCTTGAAATGCCATGTTCTACACACGTGCAAACACACACAAAAAGTATCTACAATTATACAACATTCGAGTCCATCACTGTCTTCCAATCAAAAGTTTGGGAGATTAAAATGGTTCGAATAGGTATTGGGAATTATTATGGTATCACTGTATTTGACCGTAGGTGTCCTAAGAGGCACTTAAAGATTGAATGTACTATAATTGTATTACATATGCCATGAGTCACTCATCAAAATGCAGATAAGAAATGTTTGTATACATGCCCAAAATCTGAAGAATAAATCATTTTAACTACATAAAACAAAAGTCATGAAATACAGTTCATTCAATTTTATTTATACAGCACCAAAACAATGCAATTGTCTCAAGATGCTTTACAGAGCCCAGAGCCTGAACCCCCCCAGGAGCAAGCACAATGGGACAGGGACAAGGAAAAACTCCCTGTTGCTTTGTGACACCAACCAGAGCTTGGCTCCGTCCACTCTTTTGACAGTCTATGACAGGGGTGGGCAAACTTTTTGACTCGCGGGCCACAATGGGTTCTAAAATTTGACAGAGGGGCCGGGCCAGGAACAGATGGATGGAGTGTTTGTGTGAACTAATCAGTGGTGTAGTCCAGGCTATACGCAGGTATACGGAGGAGTATACCCACTTATTTTTCAGTCAGCATAGCGTATACCCACTTCTCAAAACAGAATGTTTATCCTGCGCTGTATGGGCTGCTCAAAACGAAATTAAGAGTAGCCTATACCTACTTCTCTAGGGACCACTACACCACTGGAACTAATATACAGCCGCGGAAAAAATTAAGAGACCACTTCAAAATTATCAGTTTCTCTGGTTTTACTATTGATTGGTATGTGTTAAAGTAAAATGTACATTTTTGTTTTATTCTATAACCTACTGGCAACATTCCTACCAAATTTCAAATAAAAATATTGTCATTTAGATCATTTATTTGCAGAAAAATTACAATTGGTCAAAATAGCAAAAATGATGCAGTGTCTTCAGATCTCGAATAATGCAAAGAAAACAAGCTCATATTCATTTTTAAACTACACAATACTAATGCTTACACTTAGGAAGAGTTCAGAAATCAATATTTGGTGGAATAACCTTGATTTAAAATCACAACTTTCATGTGTCTTGGCATGCTCTCCACCAGTCTTTCACATTGCCGTTGGGTGACTTTATGCTACTCCTGGCGCAAGAATTCAGGCAGCTCGGCTTCTTTTCATGGCTTGTGACCATCCATCTTCCTCTTGATCACATTTCAGAGTTTTTTTAAGGGATTCAGGTCTCGAAATTGGGCTGGCCATGACAGGGTCCTGATCTGGTGGTACTCCATCCACACCTTTACTGGCCTGGCTGTGTGGCATGGAGCATTGCCCTGCTGGAAAAAACACTTCTCAGAGTTGGGGAACATTGTCAGAGCTAAAGGAAGCAAGTTTTTCTTCCGGGACAACTTTGCACTTTGCCTGGCTGAGGTTTGTAAAAGACCATAAGGATTGAAAAAAGCGGACTGGAGGGTCTTCTAGTTCGTCTTCTCTGATGAGTCCAATTTTCAGCTTTGCCCAACACATGGTCGTCTGATGGTTAGACGGAGACCTGGAGAGGCCTACAAGCCAGAGAGTCTTGCACCTACTGTGAAATCGGACTCATCAGAGAAGACGAACTTAGAAGAACCTCCAGTCCGCTTTTTCAATCCTTATGGTCTTTTACAAACCTCAGCCAGGCAAAGTACAACGTTGTCCCGGAAGAAAAACTTGCTTCCTTTTGCTCTGACAATGTTCCCCAACTCTGAGAAGTGTTTTTTCCAGCAGGGCAATGCTCCATGCCACACAGCCAGGCCAGTAAAGGTGTGGATGGAGTACCACCAGATCAGGACCCTGTCATGGCCAGCCCAATTTCGAGACCTGAATCCCATAAAAAAACTCTGAAATGTGATCAAGAGGAAGATGGATGGTCACAAGCCATGAAAAGAAGCCGAGCTGCCTGAATTCTTGCGCCAGTAGTAGCATAAAGTCACCCAACGGCAATGTGAAAGACTGGTGGAGAGCATGCCAAGACACATGAAAGTTATGATTTTAAATCAAGGTTATTCCACCAAATATTGATTTCTGAACTCTTCCTAAGTGTAAGCATTAGTATTGTGTAGTTTAAAAATGAATATGAGCTTGTTTTCTTTGCATTATTCGAGATCTGAAGACACTGCATCATTTTTGCTATTTTGACCAATTGTCATTTTTCTGCAAATAAATGATCTAAATGACAATATTTTTATTTGAAATTTGGTAGGAATGTTGCCAGTAGGTTATAGAATAAAACAAAAATGTACATTTTACTTTAACACATACCAATAAATAGTAAAACCAGAGAAACTGATAATTTTGAAGTGGTCTCTTAATTTTTTCCGCGGCTGTAAATGACATGTAAAAATCATCACATGAAAGGATTTGGCCTTTTACAGGTAGCAAAGCATTTATTTTGCAAGGCAATTCAACAAATTGCACGAACATGACCAATACAAAAACATGTCATAACGTGACTGATCAAACATCATGAAAACATCTGAGGCCTGCGACCAATTACCTCACTTGAACTTCTTTATTGTTTACATTAACAGGTTAGAGCAGCCACGCAAGCTCTGTGCGGCATAGAGCTGCAACAATAAGTCGACAACGTCGATTGTGAAAAATGGTCGACGTGGATTTTTATTGTCGACACTTCATTTAATTTAATTAAAAAAACTTTTTTTTTTGTTTGTTTGTTTTTTTGGGGCCATTTGCTAGCGGAGCTACCGGTTATTTCCTCAACAAAATTGCAACAACTGTCCCATTTGACCACTCAAGAGTTACTACAATGGAAATTTGTTTCACAAACCCCTTAACCAAGGATATTGCTGTAAAGCCCATAGCCCACCCGTGTATTAACCACAGTTTATTCAACTTTAAACTTAAATTTAAAACTTAAAACTGAATGTCCTGTATTTGTGATATGAGCACCATTTAAAAGTTAAATGAAATAAAATTAAACGTTGCTTCAGGCTATGCAGCAACCTGTGTTCCCTGGCTGCTATGGTTCTCTAGTTACTCTTCTAGCTAACTAACTAGCTAAAGAATATTTTAGGCAATGTTCCATTTTCATGAAATAATAGTTATCTAGCTGATGTAATGATCTCCACAATTTAACTTTTTCTGTTTACTTTTGTAAAATCCAGGAAAAAGTTGAAACCGGCCGGCTGCCTTGCAGCCTTGCAGCCTTATATTCATATGATTTCTTATTCACTTCATATTAAAATGAGTTAATATTACAGACGATAGCAACTATACCAACTGTAAACATGGTTCCTAAGTTAGAGACGGATAGGTAGGATAATTCATAGCTAGGTTAACTGGCATGTTTTACACCTCTGGCGGAGGTTCATGCTCCGTGGCATCCTGTTAATTATAGTTGGATGGGAATAAACAACACCTGTTACTTTATCGTTATGGAAGACTAAGCATGTCTCACCTGAGACATTAATGGGAATCATAAGAAAGAAAGAAAGAAAGAAAGAAAGAAAGAAAGAGAGACTAATTTCCGCTTTACCTGGCAGAGTTACTGAGCATGTTACTAACTTCCAGGTAAGGGAAAAATGCATTACCATGTTTAGGCCGCGATTGTGTATTAACCGCAAGTCTGCAGAAATGAAACAAAATGAATATATTAGCTGTGGTAAATAGCTGGGAGGTTACGGTATTATAGTGCCCCTTTGTAGACGATTTGCTCCATATTGGGTATATAGCTTCAATGTGCCATTGTGAATGAGACTATGAAGTTTATGAAGATCAGCCATTCAAACTGGCACATTTTGGCTGCTGAATTTTGATTGGCCGTTTGGTGGCAATTTTGAAACATTAAACACTCACTCACGCACTCATTCAGGTAAGGGCAGAGCTGTTAAATATTAATCCACACGCTTATGTCTCACATGCTTCAAGCATGTGAATGTCTAGTACTAGTTTCCTTCAGTTGACAGATTGTGCTTCGCCGATGAAGATACAGATGTCAAGTGTGTTGAGTTTATATTCAATGTTTTGTAGGATTTCCCTTACCAATGGCAATGAGCACTTTGTGAGATACAAACCCAGGAGTAAGGGGTGTGAATTTCCATCTAATTTGAACACAAATTGCGTCTAACGGTGTTTTACATTTTTTTCACCTTGTCTCTTTAGTCTTCTAATAGGATATTGCATAACCTGTGTGTGATGATCCTTAGACAGAGAGAATTGTATATCTAGAAGATCTTTACTTAAACCACTCAGGTCCAAATATAAGTGGCACCTCTGTCTCATTTGCAAATAATGTCATCTGCTTTAATCTGGAACTCAAAATATTTTAGTTTTTAATGTATTTATTTTTAATGTAAATAAAATACTTGGAAACACACTAGAGTATAAACGTTTGCAATAAAAACTGCCCACTGCTTAGGAAAATGTGTATAAATATCTTTTGATGGTGAAAATGGTGATGACTCAGGGCGGTTGAGCACTTTTACAAGCCACTGTATTGTGTTGCGTGTCAATTTCGCCTTAAATAAAGTACTCTCTCTCTGTCTATTAATCTATCACTCTATCTGTCTGGAAATCTATCTAGCACACAGAAACTCATAGAAATCAAGTGGGACAGAAACAAGAAGATGATGTTCATTAGCAAACACATACACAACTTTCCGCAATATCCTCTAGAAGTAGGCAGTGTAGACTGCTTTTGGTTATTCCAGGATTAATGTTGGCCCAGTTTGCCATGCTTATTTCTTTACAGTAACATTATTGCGTATGTTCTCAATGTTCCAAGCATTGATGGAGTGGAAGTAGCCAAATATGGGAAGGTATGGGTAGGCTCTGGGCAGACCTAGCCAACGTTTCCTCTGACCTCACCTAACTGTGGATCCAATTGTGATGGACTGTACAAACTGAGAACAGGTATTTTACAGTAAGTGTCTGAGCTTTGTAAAATTACTGCTGGCTTGAGCTTAAATATGGTGTAATGGTACTTAAAACTATTCGATCTGTGTTAGAACTTTTGTGACACAGAAACAGTTAACTTTAGACTTCAGATTCAACTTGGCAAACTGATGTGAAAGAAACTCCCTAGGTGTGCACCTTTCCCAACTCAATTAATATTGTAAAGAATACATCACCATTAAGACTTCAATAAAGCTGAGGTATTATCAAATCTAATACATGAATAGACTGAGCACATTCAGTGCTGCTGCAGTGCATCTAAACGTGTCTGTGTTGAAGAACTTGTTTCTCTACTGGTCAAATTTCAAGTTGAAAAAGCAGCAGGCACACGCAGTGTGTGGAAATGAGGGAAGTGCATGTTTTGACATCTTTCACTCAATTAAAAAACAAAAAAGGTAAAATCAATATTTTTCTTATAAAACAGGACACAATTGTTGGGACTGTATGACATAAGAATATAACAAGAATGGGAGCATTCAGAGAATGCAAACCTCCGCCAATGCCTAATAATTAACACTAAGATGCGATTTTTTTTGTGACCTTGACCTTTGACCTTGACATCTGAAAATCTAATCAATTATTGCCATTATATTACCCAATCTCCCCACAAAGTTTGATGGAAATCGGTCCATGCGTTTCTGCGTAATCCTGCTGACAAACAAACAAACATACAGGGGTAAAAACATAACCTCCTTGGCGGAGGTAACTATGGAAGAAGGAACCTTACCATGAGTGCCCAGATGCCATTAACCCTCAGAGCTGGACTTTCACTCTGAGTGAGACTACAGAGGAGGTCAATCACTCCAGACTCTAGGATGGGCTGCAAACATACAACCAAGACATGAGCATCATCAATCATCACAAAGAGGCTTAACATTTACATCCCCCACTCTTGAAGCTATTCCCTCATTATTTCTTAATGAAAACACACTTGATATTACTGTAATGACTAGAACTGAACATGAAAGTAATGGAGTAATGGATGATGAAAGACATTTCCATCTTAAAACACTGAGACATAATGGAGAATAAGGTGACCCATCATGGCAAAACCTGGCATGAAATGCAAAAAAAGAGAGAAAATTGAGATATTTTATTCAGCTGAATTTCCATGAAAAAAAGCTACAAAGTGGTGTTTCAAGAAAGTAGCACTTTGCAGGATTGGTGATCGGTGCCCCTAGACTTCAATGGTGTAAATTAATCATGGTCCCACAGTGCATGGTGTAAACCATTCAAAGCAACCGAACCATTTATCTTAAAATTAATTTTAATGGGCTTAATTTCTTAATATTTTTACAAGAATATTCAGTAAAATAGGATGATGACGTTTCACAAAAATACTGTCATTAAGAAACCTTGTTTGGATCCAAAGCAGACAATTTTTTGTTCAGGTAGGCTTCAGTTACTCGTAGTTTAAAATTATGATTTGCATCTTATGCTGGGTTTTTCCCATGGTTGGTCACCAATATTGCATATGAACTCAAAAGATGCAAAACGCTTCACCTCCTTGCTTGGTGAAAACTCCAACAGCAGATTGCATAGCGTGGATGAAGCCATTACCAGAACTTCATCAGGGGCATTCTGTAACAACTTGGATAAAAGACAGCATTACCTTACCACATTGTGTTGGGGCAGTTTTATGTGCAAGGTCTACGACTATTCTAACAACCTGTTTGTGAAGTGACCTTGGGTGTCATGAAAGGCGCTTTAAATAAAATGTATTATTATTTTATTATTACGAGTTATCCAGTAAGTATCCAGTGAGTATTCTTACCTTCATCAGAGGCTTCCAGACAGCATGGTCATGAAAACTAGTTCTGAGCTGCTGAACTGACCGAGACAAACTGTGGAGACATCTAGAGAGGGATTCAAGAAGAGAGGGAATCACGGTTATTTCTCCAGTGAACAAATAAATTAAATCTAATTTAATTCACAGAGACATTTAGTGGTAAAAGAATTCATACCTTACAGCTGCAAGACGGACCTTGATACTGGACTCTGATAAGCCACTGACAATCCTATCCATCATGTTCTCAGTCTCTGTGATCTGGAATTGATAACATGTTTACTGTTAACTGTTGACTGTTTGAAATAAGTCATCAGAGGTTTTTGACTTTGATTTTCAGGGATGGGGAATGGGGGAAAAAAACGCCTTCAAACTTAAGCAGTTTGCTTTGTATCTAAACACGGTATCTTAATGACAATATTTTACATTCACCCAAACACAAATATAGCCAAAGTGTATACTGTTGTTGGACTGGAGATCAATGAGGTTCCATTAGGAGGCATGAATAAGCCATTAGGCTTATTGAAGTTCTGTCTAGCCAAACACCTCACCCTGCACACCACATCCTTCACAAAACAATGGAACTTGGCTTAAACCAGGATACGTAGAGAAGCTAGAAGCCCTAGTGCGCAACTGTGGAAGAGGATCAAAACTTCAAAATCTTTCAGCTGGCAGCTTTATTAAACAGGACCCAGAAAAAAGGGTTATCTTCAGCAGTGACGAGAAAGAGTTTCAAAGAAAAAGCCATATCTATAGATTGACAAATCTAAGATGAGGTGTTTGTATCACAGACAAGAAACTTCGTAAGGAACAGAACAAATGAAACAATACACAGTGTGCTTCTAGTGTCCTTAAAAAAGGATTTTTTTATCAAGGAAGGCTCCAACACAGTGTTATCATAATTCCATTGCCATGCTATACCCTGGAGATGGCACTTAATTAGAGTTAGTTTCATCCTACAGCAAGACAGTGACCCATATGAAACCTGTCAGGCATACATGTGTGTTGTGATCTTGTGATCTACGTGTGTATGACTCACCTTCTTACGGATGTCCTCATCATTCGAGCCAAGTGAGGCATACAGCTTGAAGGCAGCTTGCCTTAGTTCATGAGCATGCTTCAGGTCATGGTCCAACTACAAGCAGAGAGAGGACAGTTACTTGCTGTTGGAAACATGAGCATTGAGGGCATTACTTTTTGGAACACCCAAGTTAGCCGTCTTCACATTCTGATAGCCATTACAAAAATAGATGCTCTGAGTTAGCTGTAGTTTTCACCTGCATTATGGTAGGTACATCCAGCTGATTGATGAGTCTAGGATGTTAAACTTTACTCTTGTATTGTGGACATTCTTTTTATAATTAGCAAATTAAAGTAACCCCTGTAAATACTGTTCTGCCCAGCCAAATGAAAGGCTGTATGAAACTGGGTCAATGGCATACTATATTGGCACTGGGTCAATGGCATACTATATTGGCACTGGGTCAATGGCATACTATATTGGCAGTGGGTCAATGGCATACTATATTGGCAGTGGGTCAATGGCATACTATATTGGCACTGGGTCAATGGCATACTACATTGGCACTGACTCAATGGCATACTATGTTGGCACTGGGTCAATGGCATACTATATTGGCACTGCGTGATACAATCTACTTAGACAAACTTTGTTTAAAGCCCCATACTGACCAGCAAATTGAACATCACATTCTGTTTGAGCCTTATATACAGTTAGAGTAGTACAGTAATGGGGCACTTTCCAATGAACTGGTACAAACTGATAATGAATGAAGGCTTCAAAAACTTCTCACCCTCTTGATATCAGTGATGGCGCTCACAGAACTAGGGTACTTGAAGTAGTCTGCCAACATGGCCACCAGCTGGTCAGTAACACTGGCGATGCGTTGCAGCTCCACGTCAGGTTCCAACAGGAAGGCCAATGTCTCTGCACCCTCCACCCTCTGCTCTAGCAGGTGCTCCTTGCTGCACATACGCACTAGACATGGCAGGGTCTACACACACACACACACACACACACACACACACACACACACACACACACACACACACACACACACACACGTCATTATCAGTGTAATGCCTTTGTACATCCATGCACATGCGCTTCTGTTCAGAAGCCTGGAATCATTGAGAAATGTTCTTGTTTTTAATTAAAATTAGGTCAAATTAATCAGAAATACACTGTTAATGTTGTAAACGACTGATTTTGAATAGAATATCTACATAAAAGGCCCATTTTCTGTAACCATCAATGGAACATTATGTTAGCTAATCCTAAATCATGTTAAGAAAAGCTGCATGTAATATTTGGGCGGTTGAAAATTGGCCTTCAGGGAACTGAAAACTGGCCTTTATTGGGGTTAGTATCTGGAGAATCAGCTCTTCTGGATTTTGTTATGGTCTCAAAATGATCAGAAGGAAAGCGCTTCAGAAACTCATCAGCCTGTTGTAGTTGTTGTTGTAAGATATTAAGGTTATTCGATAGGGGTGCACGATTCAGAAAATGTCACGATTAGATTCGATACCGATTTTTAGGCTCACGATTCGATTCAAAAACGATCCTCGATTAAAAAAAATTGATTGGTTGTCAAACGATTAAAATATTCAATCGCGATTAATCGCATTTTTGTCATAGTTAACTCAAAATGAATCGTGATTAATCGCAAATGAATTAATCGCAAAGTTATTTTAATGCTCGTATCATGGAAAAATGGATTGGCTTGCTTTATGCAATGTTTTATTTTATTGAAAAACAACATTGCCAAACAGGGCGGTACAAAATAAAATTATAAAGTGCACATTTCAGACTCGGCCTATAGTGCAGTTAAACCATGGCTTAATATTTTCTTTTTTACAAGTTTGCTGTAAACATAGAAGTCAGGCCTCTTATTTCAAAAACAATGAACCGTAACAGTGAGGTTACCAATAAAAGGTAAGCCTACTACTTCTGTGCTTTCAGCCAGCTGCCTGTTGACATTCAGACAACAGTGAAGCTCGCTTCTTTTGCACAACACATCTTTTAAAGGTAAACTTTCTATTCAGAAGCTTTTTATCAACCATTTCGCCGTATCGCGCTCACCATCACTCAAACCGTAAAGTTAGCCTACAACACAGTTTGCGAAGCCAAAAAGAACGTTAATCTTAAAAAATAAAAATAAAAAAAATCATATTTATATGAACCGATTTTTGGAATTCTATGAATCGATTTTGAATAGGAAGCCCTTGAATCGTGATACGAATGTGAATCCATTTTTTTGCACACCCCTATTATTCGAGGCAATAAATTCCCAAGAAACTTAAGGTTTCCAACAGAAATATGCACCACATCCTTCACACAACAATACAAAATGGCTCCTATTAGGATAGAAAGGAAAGAGGCCCCAGTGTTGCCCCAGTACACAGCTGTGTGTGAGGATACACATATGAAAACCTCTAGTTTGAGGAACAACAGATGCATCACATCTTCAGATGGCAGCTTCATTACATTTTTTTTTTTTTTTACATCTTTCATATCACTCCACAAGTAGCCAGTTCACTTATCTTGACGGACATTCATTGTAACTTGAGCTCAGCAAGTAATACTGGCTTAAAATATAACTGAAACATAAAGATAAAAATATAAAAAAAGATTCTGAAACCTATTATACAATGCACATTATTCCGGACAACTGAGCAAGTAAGACAAGAACCTACTGGAAACCCTGATGCACGCACACATAACCAACAGCTTCATATATGACAAACTGCCTGATGCACACACACATAACCAACAGCTTCATACATGACAAACTGAAAACCACTGCTGGTGTTAACCTGTCCACTAACCTTGAGAACAATACAACAGTCATCTGTCCTGATGGCACCAGCTCTGCACATGTATGTTAAGCTGTGACAGAGAGGCAAATCGTGAGAATAACATTTGCGCGAGGCGACTCATATGGGTGGCCTCAACCCCACACAGATGTGTGATGAAACAGAACGACAACACTCACCATTTGGCAGCGGTCAGCTGCATTTCTATTGGTTTGTCCCGCTGCATCATCCTGACAAATACCTCTGAGAGCAGCTCTCCATCCACAAGCACTGAGAGAAACAAGCAGGGAAGGAAAACTCGATTCACATATTTTCAATGAGCAGATCCTCTTATCCAAGCAACTTATAGTGCACACAACTGTGCTGCTATTGAACCAAGTTGTTGGTGTTTTTAGCACATTGCACTACCAGTAGACATGTCAGTTTTATGTTTTGGATCAAAACATTGACACACAGACAGAGTGAAAGACCCATGCGTGCAGAGACACACACACACACACACACACACACACACACACACACACACACACACACACACACACACACACACACAGACAGACAGATATGTGAGTCAGTGAGTGTACGTCTGCGTTAGACCTCATGATGACAGGGTGATGCCACTGTCCTTTCATCCCGTTTCAACCTTCCTCTAGTGTCAGGCCAACACCCACCGTCCCAACAACAAAATTAGCATAGCTCAACATTAGTGTTGGCTACATTGATCTACTATTTCAGTCATTTCTTCTCTTGATTTTACAGCTTTTACAACTAAAGTGGAGTAAACAACTGAGTAGCTTGTGCCAGAGAAAGCTTCTTTCCACTTACCCTTCACTTAGCCCAAGATATACAAAGGTACAAATGTACTAGTTTTAACTCAATACACACTGTATAATAAGCTAAATGCAGTTCTGGCTAGTTGTTAGCTAAATTATATCATATTTCACATTCATTGTAACATTGTGCTATATAAGTAAAGCACACTTCAGATTGTTCAAGTACACATATAACTTGAACACTACATGCATATTTGGAAAGATTTTGAATTTGAAATGACTCACCATTCACCAAGGTCAGGGAGACCTGATTGTTCTCGTAAGCCAGAACTGAAAAACATTTCAAAGCCTGCATTCGCACCTGAAAGAAGGAGGAAAGAAAACTCATTTATAATCAGAAGGTTAAATGTTTGTAAATGTCAAAAACATTTAAATGGAACTAAAAATCTGCATTATATGCAGCACTTACAGCAAAGTTTGCGCAGCCTAAATATGATGTAGTCATTTTTAAAAGAAAATAAAGAAACGTGTAAAAGCCACGATGGTAGTGTTGTGGATATTTTAGCTATAATCTTAATTAGAGACCATCAGGTTTGGCCTTATGGCCTGCTATGTGGTGAACAGGCCTCCACATTTACCACAGAATGTTAAATTGCCTTTTGCAGAGTTAAATAATCACTCACATTTTTGGAGGTAATGCTAAGAATTTGGGGTTATACTATGAAATGTCTTCCCATAGCATAAAAAGGTAATGAACAGAAGTGCTTGTACCTTAAAGGATGGCGAGACCAGCAGAGGGGCTATGTTCTGGATGGCACCATGGTTGAATAGAACAGTCTGATGCTCTGGGGTCTGAGGAACACACACACAATCACACATTCAGTAATTGTGGGCTGACTGTATTTATGATATGATCATGGATGATTTGACACTATGTCTGATTTTTGCAGTTAGGGCCAAAATGCATCCAACAGCTCACATACACATAGAAGAGTAATAATATGTTTTCCTTCAATGTCTAATATCTTAGATGAAATGCATGGTAAATGTAAAAAACTTAAACGAAAATAATCATCAAATTCCCAAATGGCGATTGAGGAATTCTACCAGACATTTACAGCTCCATACTTGGTTACTAACATCTATGGAGTAAATACATCAACATAAACATGCAAAACCAGTTAATGGACATGATTAGTCAGGGCAGACCTTGCAGCAGTGAGAGATGATCTGTGTAATATACTCCTGCGTCCGTAGACTCTGGTTCATCAGTGACATGAGATGGGGAATCACAGACGGATCCTTGGAGAGAAGATGCACACACACACACAAATGCACACACACACAAATTACTAATAAGTGGACATTTGACAAAAACAGATTGACAATCTTACATCTATACAATATATTAAATGGTAAAACAGTGACACAGCCTAATGAGTGTCTCCAACATAGTAGCTATGTGCGTAGGCATCTCTTACAGTATAGAGCAGTTGTACTGGCGTAACGGGACTGATGAGCACTGTTCTTAGGCAACGCAGGCAGGCCTCAATGAAGATCAGGTCTGGACAGAGCAGGCCTGCAAAGGCACACAGAAATGTTTGGTGCAATACAATGTCAGATTTAAATAGGTTCCTCTATATCAAACAGAGCCCAATGAAGCTGACATATGTATGTGAAATGTTCTTCAATTAGCACCTTGCAACAGGGCGGGTATGATGTGACAATCCACCAGGGACTTGATGTTGTTCTCTGTGCCCATGGCAAGACTGCCTAGTACCACCGCACACTCCGTCCTCAGTTCCTCACTGGAGGAGCCTTGCTGGAGCAAATACAGGAGCCTGGAGGTCAAACGGGCAGGTAGCTCAATTACACCTTGACAAAGTACTACACCAACCAACACATCTACATTCTAATTACACCTTGAGAAAGTACTACACCAACCAACACATCTACATTCAAATTACACCTTGAGAAAGTACTACACCAACCACACATCTACGGTCTATGCCTACATCAGCATGTTAGTCAACAACTAAGGATATGGTATAACAATTTTTGAAAAACAGTGATATGTGCATGTGAATTATGAGTGAGAGTAGGAAAGTATGTATGCACCTGGGCACGGCTCCAAGTACAATTAGGTTGGCCTTTTGCTTGTTGTTTCCAATCACTGCGTTCTTCATGTCACTTTAAAAGGAAAGAAAGTTGTTGTCTTAGAATCATTATGCAACATTCAGCATGTAAATTACTGCAGACAAATTCAAGTTTAATTGTAAATCTTGTTACACAAGATGATGTAAGAATATTATTGGAATGAATATTGATACTTTATTTGAGTCATTATGCTCCATGTTAACTTGTACCGCTACCTTTTGATTTTTAGTGGACACTCCTTTGAACATTTATCAATAACAAAACCCAATTTTAAGACCCATGTTCAATACTCACACACAAAGTATTGGCTCCCCGATAAAAATGTGTAAACAGGGTTATAAGAAATTCACCTTAGAGTGAATAAGCTTAATGTCAAACTGTAAAATGGGAAAAATCCAACCTTTAACTGAACTAAATATTTTCTGAGAAAAAAGTCCATCAGGAAATAGTTCTTTGTTGGCACACTCAGAAATTTCTATAAACGAAATGTAACTGTAGCATTTAACTTTTCTAATATCAGAGTGTTTAGGAACTGTCAAGCGGTAAACCATAGCTTTGTGTTTCAGTGGGATATAAATATGACATGACAAGAGAGGCCAAATTCCCTTCTTCATTCATTGCAGAGACAAGAGAACACACAACTCAAACAAGAGCAAGTGTGTTGACCCTCATAAGTCAGGGAATTGCTATAAAATAAATATGTTTTCAACTGAAAATGCCCATATCTACCGTTAGGGCAAAAACTGAAAAGTTCTATCAACTGCAACTGCTACAAACTTGCTTGGAAGAGGACCAAAGATAATTTTCCTCCACGGACAGTGAGGAGGAAAGTAAGAGAGGCAAACAAATCCTGGGTCACCAAGTCTCCAAAACTTCTATCAGCCATTTTATCATCTCCATGCCAACAGATCATTTGGAAGGCAAGTCAGAAAAACATCTTGTCATTTAACCACAAACGTAAGCGCCTGCCTAACGCTGCTGAGAATTATATGGTCAGATGAACAAAAAAAAAGGAAGACTATATTGAAAAGAACCTGATCCCTACTGTTAAGTATGGGGTAAGGGCTGTGATTATGTGGGGCTGTGAAGTATGGGGTAAGGGCTGTGATGATGTGGGGCAGTTAAGTATGGAAAAAGGGCTGTAATGATGTGGGGCTAGTAAGTATGGGGTAAGGGCTGTGATGGGCTAAATTGTGGGCTAAATTAAACCAAATAGAAAACCTGTGGGGTGAGCTAAAGACGAGAGTGCACAAGAGAGGACCTAGGACCCTGGAAGATCGTGAGAGATTCTGTAAATAGGAATTGTCTCACTCACTACTTTATACTTCCCAACCTTATAAGATGTTACATGAAAGACTAAGTGGTGTTTTATTGGCAAAAGGAGGTTGTACAAAGTATTAAATGCAGGGGTGCCAATAATTGTGGCACATGTGATTTTGATAAAAAATTATAATTATTAAGGTTGATTAATAATCAGAATACATTTTCTTCAATTAGATGTTGGTTTTCTCAAAAGATTTTCAGTGTGAGACGAAGCTAATTCACAAAAAGGTATAATTGTCTATAAATGGCTCTTCATTTTCCAAGGTTGTTTCTATATTGTAAGAATGCTTTTTGTACATTTATAGAAGCCCAGAAACACATCCCACTGGATGTACACTGTAGAGATGGAGGCATAATAAGATGAGGAATCAAGTAAGAAATCTGTGGAGTGGCCAGAGACACAGGGATCCCATCAGGAACATGAGAAAAGCCAGATCAAATCAAACAATTCATTAAGAAACACCTGCACTACCCTTACACTATTGAGCACAAAGAGACTCCTTCTAAAGAGAGTGCAGGCTGAGAAGTAGCAAAGGAAAAGATAAGGGAACTTGGAAGTTTCAAGTTTGTGTGGATAGATAGACATACAAACTGAACAGAGAGGCCCTAATGAGCTTCACCAGAGGCAGGATGAGGCTGCCTTTCTGGGTCAAACAGAGAGCAAAGATCCAGACCTATTACAGAAGAAATGGAACTAATTTAGGAACTTAAGATGAGTAGAGTCCACTGTAAATGCATCAGGACACTTTCTTGAACACTACCCAACAGTTATAACCTTAAGTGCTTAAATAGGCCTATGAACAGAGCTGGTGAGTGATGGGGAGCCGTGGGGAGCCAGCGATCGAGAAGCTGATAAAGACGGCCAAAGACTAAGCCAGACTGACTGGAGTCAGTGAGTATGGTCTGTCTGGTTTAACAGTTCCTTTAAAAAAAAAATTAAGTGCACGGCCACGTTCGTTATAAAACTATCTACATAGTCCAACAGTTGAGGTTTAATCCATAGAATCCCCATTGACTACTCAGCAGAAATATCTTCATACAGTAGATTTTCCCTCGTTTTGTATTGTTTTAAACTCTCCAGATGACAGTTTCTTTTTAACTTCTTCCATGATGCCAGTTGGCCGCCTGTTATCGCGTTGTCACAGCTAGGACATAAACAAATTTGAAAAAAATAACTATTTGACCAGACAAAACGTCGCTTGTCGGTCATGTCCATACTGAACTGAAATAAAAGAATGATCAAAAAAAGAAATAGCTGCACAGGCACTCTGAGGGTTTCTATCTTTCACTATTGTAATTTTGAGGACACTGTCCAATTGCTGATGGATGTGGAAAAATTGCTCTTCACCACCAGTACTCCTCCTCTACGCATGTTGACAGTCAACTCTACCAACTCACTCTGGTGTTTTTTTCTTCCTCCCCTAATCTAGCCTATCTTCGCTATGGGACGCTCTACACACAATCTTCCTGTAGAAACCCTCGACCAAATGCACTCACCGCCACCGTACTGCTGTACACTTTTACAGTCCCGTACCCCTTCAGACATTCAATCTCCAGCTACGTACCCCCCGAACTCACATTTATATTTTTTTCATGTTTGTAAGTCCCCCCCCAAACAAACACCTATACATGTGGGCAAAAAAACATCATGACAGGAAATTTCACAAAGACAGAAACAAGCTAACAAGTGAGAGCATCATTGACAGCTGAGTGAGGAATTTGCAGGGGAAGTACTCACATGACTCCCTGCAGAACCTTCTGAGGATCTGGGTCAAAGAGCCGGTCCACATAATGTCGACTTGTTGCTGTGACTTCCTGCATAGTAAATGAAACAATTGTTGAGTGATTTGAGAGATGATCTGGTACAGTTGGTAACCACAAAAAAAATACCACCAAATGGACACCCACTAACCATGACCATCATCAGGATTTCAGAGTTTTTTCAGAGTTTTGTGTAAATTCAATTGATTGGACATGATTTGGAAAGGCACACATTTGTCTATATAAAGTCTCTCAACTGCCAAGATCTGGGGAAGGTTACAAAATAATGCTGCTACATTGAAGCTTCCCACAGAGGCCTCCATAACTTAAAATTATTAGGACTCTTCCTCGAGCTGGCTGCTCAGCCAACTCGAGCAATCGGGGGAGAAGGGCCTTGGTTAAAGAGGTGACCAAGAACCCGTTGGTCACTCTGGCTGAGCTCCAGAGAACCTGTGTGGAGATGGGAGAAACTTCCAGAAGGACAACCATCACTGCAGCACTCCACTGATCTGAGCTTTATGGCAGAGGGACCAGACAGAAGCCCCTCTTCAGTAAGAGAAATATGAAAGCCTGCGTGGAGTATGCAAAAACAACCACCTCAAGGACTGTGAGAAACAAGATTCTCTGGTCTGATGAAACGAAATATGTAACTGTTTAGCCTCAATTCTATGTCTGGAGGAAACAAGGCTCCGCTCATCACCTGCCCACAGCCATCCCAATGGTGAAGCAAGATGCTGTGAGGGTTTTTTTCAGAGACTGGGCAACTGGTCAGGATTGAGCGAAAGCTGAACAGAGCAAAACTAAATATATCCTTAATGAAAACCTATGCTCAGGACCTCAGACTAGGCAGAAGGTTCACCTTCCAACAGAACAGTTTGTCATTTTAAATACATTTGCATTGCATTAAATACAATACATTGGCATGATGATGATACATGACATAATCTTCTCTGACAGGGACATTTTCATGCATCAATCACAAACCACTTTGCTACTGCAGGGCAAATTGAGCAATATGAGAAAACAGTTACTAACTTGGCAAATTTGGCCAACTTTAGCATACCAAGTTTAATTCTAAATCATCCAATCTGCTGTTTTTCTTGGTGTAATAAGTTGTCTACAGTTCTGAAACCTAAGGATCATTTGTAAAGTCTCTAGCATTACAAAATAGACATGGAAGTCTTAAATTGAACTAGAAAATGCATTTCCTGAAGGAAATACCAGTGCATGAAATGCAAAAGTTAGGAAAGGAAGAAGAAAAGAAAGAAGAGTGAAAGAAGGAAATAAGAAAGGAAAGAAGAGTGGAAGAAGGAAAGAAGAAAGGAAAGAAGAGTGAAGGAAGGAGAGAAGAGAGGATGAAGGAAAGAAGAGTGAAAGAAGGAAAGAAGAAAAGAAAGAAGAGTGAAGAAAGGAAAGCAGAGTGGAAGAAGAAAAGAAAGAAGAGTGAAGAAAGGAAAGAAGAGTGAAAGAAGGAAATAATAGTTGAAGAAGGAAAGAAGAAAGTAAAGAAGAGTGAAAGAAGGAAAGAAGAAAGGAGAGTGAAGAAAGGAAAGAAAAGTGAAAGAAGGAAAGAAGAGTGGAAGAAGGAAAGAAGAGTGGAAGAGAAAAAGAGAGTGAAAATATTGAAAAAAGGAGATAAAAATGGAGTGAAGAAGAGAGATTGAGTGTGAGAGAAAGTAAACTGAGAGGGATAGAGAGAAAGATGGAGAGATGGAGAGAAAAAAAAGTAGAGAATGGAAGGTGTCTTAATGTTCCTAGTTACAGTTAAATTGAGAGGGACAGAGAAGAGGCTCCTTTGATTTGGTGCAGCTGTCAGTGAAGCACAGGTGCAAGCCAGGTTAAAGACCCTATTATGATGTCATAATGGCCCAATGTAAGTCAATGGGAAAATTTAGATTCGTTTTTATTTAATATCTTAAAAAGTATAAAGTTTAGAAAAGTGAAAAATACATAGCATAAGTGTCCTTTACAAGACCTACGCGACAAAGTTTGAATGAAGTTTCTACGTTAAGCGGTTCGGGCTGAATTAATCGCAGAAAAAGGTAACAAGAATAAGAAGAAGAAGAAGAAGAAGAAGAAGCCTAGGAATAACAATACAGGGCATTTCATGCACTGTAATGAATGACACAAATTGTGTATGGTCGCCCAGATACAGGTGGTGGGTCACTTTACCCACCGGGTAAGTAAACTTACCCCCCCTCCCCTACTCCTAATGATCGTGTTCCTCTAGCTTTGAGTGTCTGAGCTTTAGGAGCCTTTCAGTTGCTTTGAGCTATAGAAATTTCAATTGAATCAGCTGAATTTTTGACAGATTTAATTATTCATTTCTATGAAATGTTATTATTATTTGTTTAATCTTATCTTGAAAAGCCTTTATTTATATACAACCCAAATATACAAAAGTAAAGTCACACTGAAAACCCTGAGAACGAGACCGCGTTAAATAGTTCAGGATGAATAACGCACATAAAAGAATGAAGAGAGTAAAACGGAGTATGACGAATTTCAAAATAGTGCTTATAGCTTTCCGAGCACTTCCATCAAATGTTAGGGAGCAAAGCATTCAGCTCACACACTGATCTGTGCCATGTAGGGGCAGCAAACATGTGGCGCCGGCGTCAGTATTTGTACTTATTTTAACATTCAAAGATTCCCAAAACAATTTAGCTTATGATAACTAAGATGAACTTCATGATTGAACATGCGAGGATACATTGCTGCTACTGAATTCACTCGCCAACTATATTATATTATTATTTGTTTATTCTTAATATTGTTACTATTGTTGTTTGTATTATTGTCATTAGTATTATTAGCAGCAGCAGCAGCAGAAGCAGAAGCAGAAGCAGCTACAAATTATACTCCAAGACAAGAGGTCGATCGAACGCCATCTAGATTATTTTATGATTTAACTGCCATCATTGTCAAACTCAGTTATGTTAGCTATATTTCATGTGACGCGTATAGGTTGGAGAATGTTCACCTCAACTGGCTATGGCTTAGATATGCCATATACGTCAACTTGCATACTCAGAAGCACCGCCACTCGCAAAACCGCTTTTCACGCCACTATGTAACGTAGCCAGGGTAGTTCACTTGTGTCAGCCACATTTTATGAAACTTCCATTAGTGCAAACATTTGCCGTTTTAATTCCTATCATGACCATTATCATCATCACCATCATAACTATTTCAATAGTGTTTTGTAAAAAATACGTTACTTCACTGAACTCACAGACAACACGCTGATGCGTAAGGGGGCCTCCAACAAGCACGCCATTTCTTCTCGTTCAACAAACTACCGAACAAGAACAGCACTTTCTATAAGAGGCTGACATTTACAACTGAGTATATCGGTAGAAAATGTTTCTGTTGTTGCGAAAAATATGAGATATAAGCCCAGAAAATGTATTTTGGACCGCAAAACAATATTGAATTGATGTTCTGTTAAACGGATATAAATTAGGTAATTTAACTATCGAAATGTATCAAGGCTTGAGAATAATGAAAAGCTTCGATTCGACTGATTCGACAATACCTATGCATATAAAAAGTCCTTACATTAGATCTATACACGTGTTCATAATAGAAATTCATTAAAAGATGAAGACACATAAACCAAAGGTGGCATATAAACATATAATATTTGTCACATATTTATTTTAAGTTATAAATGCCTTGTGGAAAGTCGTGTTCAAAATGACTGGTAACTACCTTTACTCACACCTGGCATAAACATAGGACTGTATTGGACTGAGAGGTGAAAAAAATGATTCAAAAAATTGTTGGATGATTCTTGAACTATCACTCAGCCTCAAGTAAGCTAAACGATTTCACCGCTATCCAGCGAAACTTTCACATATACACAATACCAGACATGGCACACGATTAATAATGAATATGATTAAAACCAATATGATGAAGGCTAACAAGAGGCTTATTTGGTGGCTGCCCATATGGCTAGCAGCTAATGTTATCGCGCGGCAATGTTGCTAACGTTAGCTTCTATTCCAGATGCATACCATTAAGTTGCATAATTAAACATTTTTTAATAGACTAGGTGATGTTTGCTTTCTCTATTTAGGTTGAGGAATGATCGTTTTGTCCACAATGCAGTAAACGTAATGGAGCTCATGAACGCATTACGAAATGATCTGACTACCAACTGCTTGCAGCTTATGGTGTTACCCTAGCTGACGCTTTTATTTCTCCTCGCTGGTTTCTTTCCAGACATGAAGATAGCTGTGGAGGGTTGTTGTCATGGCGAGCTGGACAAAATCTACGAGACCATTCGTTTTTTAGAAGGAAGAGAGGGCCTTAAGGTTGACCTGCTAATTTGCTGCGGGGATTTCCAGGCCGTTCGCAATGAGGGCGACATGAAGTGCATGGCTGTGCCGAACAAATATCGGCAAATGCAAACGTTCTACAAGTCAGTTCTATATTTTACACTGCTATTAAATGAAAGTGGTTCTTTACTATATGTTTCTTATGTGTGCTTCATGCTTTATTTAGATACTACTCTGGCGAAAAGAAAGCCCCTGTCCTTACCATCTTTATTGGTGGAAACCACGAAGCCTCCAACCATCTTCAAGAGCTTTCTTACGGAGGCTGGGTAGCTCCTAATATCTACTACATGGGTAAAGATTAAAATTGAATACAGTATGATGTATTTCACCCATTCCAGCTATATCTTCGAAGTCAGAATGGGAAAATGCTAATGTTTTGTTGTACACTTGTGTAAAAATATATCAAAATGTCTGGCTTCTTTGCTTCCCAGGCTATGCAGGTGTGGTACGTTACAAAGGGATCCGTATTGGTGGCCTGTCGGGAATCTTCAAATTCCATGATTATAGAAAAGGTCAGAGAGCCATGCAAACTCCCTGAAGTGTTTGTTTCCTCTACATAATTGTTATAGTCATGTTCATGGTAAATGTGTAACATTCCTGTTATTTAGGGCACTATGAGTTCCCGCCTTACAGTCCAGAGACACTGCGGAGCGTCTACCACGTCAGGAACGTTGATGTCTTCAAACTCAAGCAGGTGTTTTTTTTCAGATAAATACTCCATACTTTGGAAAATGTAACACTTGAATACAAGTAGGCCAATTATTTTAATCTGGACATAATTCTAATGCAGACATTGATTTTAGCTCCAGATGCCCATGGATGTCTTTCTGACTCATGACTGGCCCCAGGGAATCTACCATTATGGCTGCATTCAGGAACTGATCAGGAAGAAAAAATTCCTTCAACAAGAGGTTGAATCCAGTACCCTGGGTAGTCCTGCTGCAGCTGAGCTCCTGGCTCACTTGAAACCATCCTACTGGTTCTCAGCACATCTTCATGTCAAGTTTGCTGCTCATATGGAGCATGAGGTAAGTTACTTTATATTCCATTGTAGACATGGGCCAATAATCCACATCATATTTCAAACAATATCTCTATTACAACGTATGAAAAGAAGTAGTTGCCTTGTTCTGGCAGACAGACGGGCAGATATGACCCGAAGACAAAGGTGTCTGTATCCGGGCCGTTTATATGCCAACGAAATGATGAAGTAACATTCTATATCCCATCAGTTTCTGTTGGAGGCAGGCGATTGTGACTTAAACAAGCGAATTGAGCGAATCAAGCGAGAAAAGCTTGGAAAGTTTAATCCTATGCAAATGAGGAGCGAATATCACCAGCAGCAGACAATCAGATTGTTTGCGTGTTGCCGTCGTTTAATTAGCTAAAAAGAAAAACTTGGATGGCCTTGCAAGAGGCCCTGTGCTGACTTTAACAGAATAACAATTCTGATATAAAGATAATTGACTAGATGCTAACTAGCTTGCTAGTCCAGTGTGTTTTGCTATTTCCACACGCCCACTCAAAGCGAAGCAAGTGTTCATCAGACTCTTGGGTTTGTTTGAATTGTGGATTTCGTGTAATTAACTAAAAAAATATAGAACATGTATTCTGAATGCATTCGTTTGTTATTTCTTGAAACGTTCAAAAATATCCATTTCAAGGGAAAAAACACAGTTTTAATTTATACAGTTTTAAACAGTTTTGTTGGTCCAGAATGTTTTTATCCGTTTATTTTATATAAATGTATTTTCCTATGGTCCCCATTCTGTAGCATTAGGGATCATGGTGTTTGTTATTGCTGGAGGGGGTCAAACAAACGTTTGCATGCCCCATTTTTGCGGGGGATCATAGTGAACATTTTTTTACATTCATTAGGCTCAGATGCTACTCTGTTGCCATTACGTACCCTGTGCACAGCAGTTGTCTGGAGCCAATTTCATCTTATAACAAGACTGCTTTTAGCTAGTTTGCGTGTTAGCTTTGGAAAAAAATTATAATGCTTCTTGAATGTCATTGCTTGCATCACCTACATTACATGAAATTGCAGAATGTTTAAAGAATGCTGATGACATTCCTCCTTAGCTGTTTTGTACTCTCCCTTATCAAAGTGTTATTCCCTTTAGGCTAAGGGTCAAAATGAACCTCGTACTACAAAGTTCCTGTCCCTGGATAAATGTCTTCCTCACAGGGACTTTCTACAGGTGAGCATTTTGTTTATACTCCAAAACACTTGACTACATTTTTTTGTGGACGTTGCTAAAAGTGTTACTATTGAACCTGTTTACTACCACAGGCGCTTAAATATGCCCACAGTGTGTGTTTTCTAGAATGTCAAGGGTGAGTGTGTGCTCAAAGAACATCATCGGTGCAATAACATCTAGCCAATCAAAACATTGACGCTGTGCTGTTAATATGATTGACTTAATTGACACATTAGTAAATTTAAACCAATCATTTACACCAAACTCCAAGAACCAAGTTCACTGATGCTAAATATTAAAGCTAGCTAGCTTACAGAAATAGAGCTTTAGGATCCTGTCCATTTACAATCATGGAGGGCATTATTCTGAAATAATGGGCTACATTTGTCTTCCATTTTTTTCCCCCTTGCCATAAAGTTACATCAATACTTGGTATTCCCTAAGCTCTTATGAAATATTTTATTTGAAGGTAAGCAATGCCACTTTTATAGAATTAGCTTATTTTAATTTATAACAAACTTAATATCTACTTTAAACAAATGTTAAAAAATGTTAAAAGAACTGCATCAGATTGCATTGTATTGCACAAAATCATTCCATATAAAATGTATCATATCGTATCTAGAGTGCTGACTACTGAATCTTATCTGACCAAAACCTTCCACTACATGAAACCCGGGGAGCAGGGTTCTACAATACCAGTGCAGTGCCACAGCAGCACAACCTGGAACATCTGCAACCTCAACCCCAGCAACGCTCTCCTAAAAAATTGTGGATATCTATCTATGTAGTCACCAGTGGTTTGCCCATTTCAGCTCACTGCATCCATTGCAAAGCAATAGTTTACAGAAGGTCACACAGTTGTTGCAGTCATCTCTCACTTCCAACACATCACAGTTACAAGCCAGGCTTTGGAGATCATGCTTTGTTGGAATGCTTACTAGAGCAGAATACTTTCAAGACAGTGACTGTATGAAACTCACAAAAGGCTAGTGCTATTGCTAGGCCGTACTGCCACTAGCTTGCAAGTAATTAAAGTTCCCACTGCCTGGCCTAAAATGTGCCACCACTGTATTGTCTGGTCAGTGGTATCTGTATCTGTGGTGTACCCTATCAATGATATTCTACTAAACAAATGTTTCCGACTGATCAAAGTAGAATTTACAACAGTTGTGCGATTGAAAATAAAGAGGTCACCGTCACCCACTCACCATTAGCACTCGAAGAGGCAGTAGGATGCCCAGGGCTGAATTGGGATGGATAATTGGCCTTGCCATTTACGCTCAGACTGTCTCACCACAGTTGGCCGTTACCACAGGCCTATGTGCTCCCCTTAAATACGCTACCATGGAAGCTACTTACTGCAAAGCTGTGTGGTTTGGGCATAAACACTGTGGTCAATAATGATTGTGTTCCCATATCAAGATGTGCAAAAAGCTGAATTATTTAAATAATATAACCGTAGTGCACAGAAGTTTTGGCAATTCAATGTGCACATTTTTAAACTTGCAATGGCCTTGATCAAACTGAATCATGGTATGGTCTGACTAACCAAAAGGACAAGTGCAACACAAGACAAAGAAAAGACAGCAAATAAGTTACTGAATAGTCCAGCAGAAAGTAGCCCCAACAACTCCATAGTGTTACTTTAGTTTAAAGGTTTAACGTAACAGAAAGTCAACAACAAGTAAGCTGTTGGATAGGTAGATGTTCACATTCCTGGTAACCATCTTGTATACTGTGGTGACCACCCAACAACACCCTATTAACCAACTTATATATAATGCCAATTAACTATTAAGAGTGGCTTGAGTGGATCAATGTACAGAAACACACTTTCAGTTTGCAGACCTTCTGAAGGTTTCATTTGAAGTCTGTTTGAAAATAAAAGCTGTATTCAAAAGTTTTGACAGCTCTTGATGCGTCTGGCAGAAGTTATGGAAATAAAATGCTGTTGTGTTCTCTCTCTGTTTGTATGTGTGGTGGTGATCTGGCCGTCCCCTTTCTTCAGGTTCTTGAGTTGGCAGAGAGACCAGGATCTTCTGAGAACCTGGAGTATGACCCAGAATGGCTGGCTATCCTCAAAGCCACTGATGGCTTACAGAACGTTTCCCCCAGTATCTGGTTACCTCCTGAGGACAACGGACTACATGCAAAGTTAGTGGTCTATACACTCCAAATTATCTGAGACTCTACTGACTTTTCATTTGGGCTGACTTTCATTTCAAAACAAAACTAGTTATTCCTGATGAACATATGTGCTTACATTTAGTCCAAAGAAGAGAACCACCATTAGAATGCTGTGTAAAAAAAGAAGACCCAATATGAACAGGTTTTGTGGAAGTTCCTGACTGCTCCTGTCTTACTGGCTTCATTGTGGTAATTTCAATGCCATAGAAAGACTAAGTCACAGAAAAACACTGTGTTTTTGTGGAGCGCCAAAAGCCGAAAGAACACAACCCATTCTGAGCATTTAGACAGAACATGAATTGATTCAAAACCTGAAAAGTCTGTTTGCAGTCAACTGGGCTAAACTCATTATGGACTAGCCAGTGAAAGCTTCATGTTTAAATATTAAATAGGTGTGCAACATAATTTTGTATTTGCCTTTAAAGTGTGGTGTTAATTGTCTAAAAAGTCTAAATTATGTGTGTCTTAGTTATGTGTCTAAATGTCAGTGTTATTTGCACTCAGGTGGGACTTCACTGTTTCCGAAGCTGATATGATGGAAGTTGTGAAAGACCTAGGAGGTGACCTCTGCATTCCTGAGAACTTCTCTCTGACTGTCCCTTCCTACAACCCCTCCCAGCCTCAGCCCTATACCCAGCCATTTTACGGGATTAACCCACAGACCACAGAACTGTGTGCCACCCTGGGACTCTCTGATATATATGCTCAGGCTGGGCAGATCAGCCAGTTCAAACAGAGTGCAAAGAGAGACGCTGAGGACAACTCGGGCAGTTGTGAGGAATTTAACGCAACCCCTGCCGACACATCAGAACTCTCAGCCTCCTATAACCCAGATGAGATCACCATTGAGGATGAGTGGAATGAGGACGCAGAAGATGATGATGGAGGAGTAACGGCTGAAAAGGTACCAAGTGACTCTGTTCCAGAGAAAGCAGTTGGTGTTGTGGATATTGACAATGAATTCAGTTCTATGCCCTCAGGGTCAAAAGTCCTTGTACTCCCACCCCCTTCCTCCACTAAGGCTGAAGTAGTCAAGTCCCCAGGTTCCCGCTCATTGACACTTCCTCTGCCCACCCAGTCCACCTATGATTCCCAGAACCTCCCTCACTTGGACATGGACAAGTGTGACCCTGAGCCACCCAAAGTTCAAGAGACGTGTGTCACTGAGCTTCCCAAAGTTCAAGAGGAGTGTGACACTGAGCTACCCAAAGTTCAAGAGGAGTGTGACACTGAGCTCCCTAAAGTTCAAGAGAAGTGTGACCCTGAGCCACCCAAAGTTAACAAACGTTCCAGTGATGAAAAGGATGTAGGCAAGACCACAACCCCTAAGATCAAGAGAAGAAACCAGACCATCTACATAGCCAAGGAGGACGATGATGATGAACATTGAATGGCAATCTTCAGGCTTCTCTGTTTGTTGGTTAGATTATTTTGTCAAAATGCTAAATTGTCTGTCTGACAGTATTTCATATTTTTATGGGTTGTAGACGTACTCATCCCATGTAAAACAAATAATTATGTCAAAATAGGCTATATTTTAATGAGGTTTTTTTAAACATGAGTGGATACATTTTCAGGCTATTTTTTTAATTGTGGTAAATACCTCAAGCAGGATAACTTTATTTCACGTTGTTCAGATTCTCAATGTAAGCCATAATATGGAAATATTCTTGCATTAATTGCTATAGATATTGACTGTGGTAATGGCTATAACTTGAAGATTCAGATTTAATGACGCAGCATTTGTTTAAAATAGACTCAATTGGCGCATTTATTATAGTTAAACACATTTGCACAAATTGTTACTTCAGTATCATCAAAGACAAGAATGAATGAATAAAACATTAAATAAAAGTAAATCAGTGTTGCACAGTATTTATTGATCTCAAACTCACTGGAGTTGTTATGTCATCATTAAATGAGCGGCCAGTTTGTCTAGTGAATTACTTCAAAAGAATTCAAACGTGTTCGCCTCAAACTTTCCACTTAAAGTAATTAACTTACTCACAGATAGGTTTCTCACATCCACATTCAACAAAGTCCATTTTGGAATAGACAAGTCACATTAACTGAATTACCACTCAAAGAAACCCAAACATTGGGGGTGGGGGGGAGACACAAATAGGCACTTTTCTCCAGGCTTCCACTGTGGGCCTTCACTTGTTTACACTTTGACACCACATTGTCACAGTCGGACAAAAAGCAACCAATTACAACAAATGATGGATACCTACGCCAAAGATCCCGTTGGTGGCCGCTCTCTTGGGCATCAAGCAAAATACTTACCAGTTCTTGTGTGTGTCTGTGTTGTATACACACATATACACTTTTCAGTAACTGAATTATCGTGATTCAGAGAAGAATATATATACACACACACAAACCATGACAGTCACATAAAGACTTCTGTGAGTTTCTATGTGACATTGTGATTTGTGTGTGTGTGTCTGTATGTGGACATGTTTATGTGATTTCTTCTTTTACATTTACAATTAAAATCATTGAACCCCCTTAACCCTCAACATTTTGAGAAAAAGTTAATCCAAATACATAAATGGAGGTATCATATATAATTAAGATTATTTAAACACATTTGGATGGTTTTGAGAACATGGGTCAGAATCATTCTCTCGACAAACTGCGTGCAAAATCATTGAAACCCTATTCAATAATGTAATACATAACCAGTCCAAGTAAGGATACATAATTAAACCTTCGACAAACTAAATAATGACACTTTAATTCTAAGCTGTGATTAAGTGTGTGCGTATATACAGTATATATATATACGCATCCAAGGTATGTGCTCAAGCTGAGAAGCAGTGTAGCATTATATGAAAGGCAACGGCCAAAAGAGTTCCATGATTCTTCCTTTCCCAAGACACTGATTGGCAATGGGTCTTCAGCAAGATAATGTGCCTCCAACCACTATCCAAGTCAGCCGTAGCTTGACTGAGGTATAGGACCTGACATGTCATGTCATGCTGCCATCTGATACCTAGAATCCCATCTTTATTGGGATACAGAGCAGCACTACAGAATCAGGTGGCAGCACAGAAGCCAAAGAATATGACTAAGCTGGAAGTTTTTTGCTTGTGAGGAATGGGACTCCGGAGGTAACAGGATAACAGGTGTCAAACAGGTGTCAAGCTGGTGAGCGTGCGCTTGAGGTGCGCTGTTAGATCACATAGTGTAGTTAAACTGACTTTTGAGGGTTGAATAATTTTGCACGTTAAGTTTTTTGGTTTGAACTGCTTGTGAACTCACTGTTAAGTGTATTAGTTAAACCGTGGGCATTAAAGTTGATTTAGTTTCATGACTGCACTCAGAACAGCAGATAAGGTTAAGTGGGTTGAATACTTTTGATTGCAAATGGACACAGACATGTTAGTGTTAAATAATCATATGGTGGATGGACAACAAGGGAGAGATTAAGGTAACACAGTCAGTGGCCAAACAGAGAAAACGCATTAGCTCTACTAGGAACAGTCAGCAGGGGTCAGTTGAAACAGAAGATATCAGGAAGACATTTCTCAAGTACAATTAAGAACATTACTTTTAGAGCAGCCTTGTGGTTAAAACAAAAGAATCACATTTAGTTGACCCTCAGAGTTCTCTGGATCTTTTTCAGAACACTAAGTGCCTTTACTTGTATATACAACTAGGTCTTAGGCCTAGAAAAGGAAAAAATATCAATGCAAGGTAGACATACAGTTGGCCTCTCCTTGTACATTTCTCACTTTCCATTTTGACCTAGTAATAATGGTTACTAAAATAAGTTACTCATTTTTAATCCTCACATTGACACACTGGATTCTCAACCTGTACAGTCATAACATGGCTGGGAATGACGATGGGGGAAAAAAACTTTTAGTGTCCGAAACTCTTCATCTGTCATTGCGGATGGTGGGTGTACAATGGGGGAATCTTGGCTTGGCGGCTTCTCAGCTGACGAGGCGATTTGCAGAGGACTTAGTTTCCACAGCACCTCTGGGCAGGCTGGGAGTCTGGATCTTGGAGGTTTACACCCCTATTTCGTGCAGAGTGTGTGAGATTCTGGGAGTCTGTTTTTGGCATCTTTTTTGCTGAGGGAAAAAATATAGGCCGAAAAGGAACATTGAATTTGAGCCTTTACTAAGGTCTCCTGATAATATGTTACAAGTAGCATGACTTCAGTAGTTCTGAACAACAATGGACTATGGACTATAGACAGTGGCTTCTGGACCAAATACTTGTAAAATGTAAAATTGGTGATCCTTGAGCAAAGGCCGGTTGGGTGCTGGTAAAATATGCCTTAACATTGTGTTGGGAAATATGGCCTATCCCGTTTCCCAAACCAAATCAAAAACTGAACAAGGATAAAAAAAAAGAGATAAACAAGGATGTTTGCATTTGTTCTTGGGTAATAGTCCAGGCAAAGTAGCATTTTAGGACAGACTAATTGTAAAATATCTTTTTTCAGCGTAGATCATTTCTATGAGGTGTCCAGAACAACATACAGTACTTAATGTTCTAAGAAATCCTAGTTGAAATATGTTTAATTCTGATCAATCTGAGATGTATGCTAATAATGCCAGGCAACAATACACCCCAAAAATGCAATTTGTCTGCTTTACTCCTATCAAAATGAAACTTTACACAATGAAAGTCATTGAAATTGCCAGTGCTAACCGAACGTAAAGAAATATATTTGCTGTTGTTGTTGTTTTTGGGGCATGCTCAATTTTTCCAGCATGTGGTGAGATCGATCTGGTCCAAAAGTCACTCCGTGTCTAAACATATCATGCAGTAAGTCTTTTAATTAATTTTTCTGGATATGCATAGTTTTCAAGTAAATATGATGCTAACCGATGGCAAAGAACAGATCACTGACGTTCATGGAGGTCTTGGCCGACGTCTCCATGAAGAGTAAACCTATGTCTTCTGCGTATGTCTGGGCTTCCTGAAACAATGAAATGCAAATACAATTTCACATGAATGTCCCCGTGACATCTAAATTCTGCTCTACCACATTTTTTGGAAGAACTAAACCAGCAGAAGACACCTCATACTCCACCAATCTCTTCTCAGCGAGATCTGCCTTGTTCCCTGCCAAGGCAATCACTATGTTGGGACTGGCTTGTCTCTGCAGCTCCTTCACCCAGGCCTTGGCACGTTCAAATGTCTCCTGCAACATGCAGTAAAGGTTTGAAAAGGAAGGAGTACAGTGCCAGCACATTGATCTAACGCAGTAGTTCCCAAAGTGTGGGGTTGGGGGCAGGATATGCATTGTTGGATTGAAGGCAAAGAAAGAGAACGAGAACCCTAAACAATCAACTACTGGTGAAATGACATATTGCAGTGCTCTTACAGCATGTTAGCCTGTAACTGACCTATTTGTCGATGAGCTTATAGCCTTCTTTATATATAACTTAATTATATAATGTGGTAAGGGCCCACTGTTTAGCCTATATTTTAGAAAGGATAGCTAGTCTAATTACTACAACAGACCAAAGAATGGATCAGCTATGGTTTTAAGATTAGCCAAGTATGATTCCAGACAGATTTGATCTGTTTTAAGAGCATTGAATACAATTAAAAATGTTTAACTGATCTAATATTTCAGTTTAGGCTAACTGGCTGATTGGAATGTTTAACTGTTCCGATGCAGAAACAATGTTAAAGATAAGGGCATTTGTTCTCACTGTCAAAGTCGAGCCGGCCATGAACCGTTTGGGAACCACTGATCTAATGACTTAATTTAGATGCAGTCAAAACATGCAGGATTTTTCATGTTTTTTCAATGATTGCCATGATAAACTCACTGGGTATTTGCATTTGCATTTGGAACACAACGCATGTGGAACACTTTGATGAGATAATTGGGTACTTTATGAAAGCTTTGGCTGTTATACTGTGATGGCCACCCAGGAAGAGATATATTTGTGCGTTTTATAATATTGTATGTAAAACAATGTCATTTAAATAGTTTGAGGACACCACAGGGACGTACTCTTGACCTAGTGTTCTCACATGGTTTTACTTGTGGTATCTGATACATATACAGTATATCTGAACACCGACCGATAATATTGTGTACTCGATTAAATGGGCGTCTGCTGCATCCAGCCATCAAACATTCTCTGTTTTGTTCTGTTGTCTGTAGCAGCGTTACAGCGCCACCAACAGGCATGGCAGATAGACTACAGAAATCAAGGCACTTGTATACAAGAAATTGGCAAGTAACCGAAGATATCCCACCAAGGTCTGCCTCTTTTCCTTCACAGAACTGTAAAAGCCTGCTCTAGATGCCAAGATGCTCCAAGATGCCAAGAGAATCAGGAGGCCCCAACACACAAATGTGCAGGTTGAATAAACATCAGAATCACTAGTTTTAGATACAGAAGCCTCACAGAGGTGTTTGGATCACAGAGAAGAAATGTTGTGAGGCGCAGAACATATGAAAAGCTACTGGAGGAGTGCTTGACTCCATCTCTCAAGCATGACAGAGGAAATGTGATGGTCTAGAGTGGCTTTGGTCAAATTGGTGTTTACTATTCAAACGTTCTCTCTCTTATAGCATGACCTTTGCTCGCTGATGGCTGATGGAAACATTGCCCGTCATTGTCCCTCAATCACCACACTTTGTCACTGCCCTTTTGAAATTAGCTTTTGTATGATATAGACCCAGTAAATCAGGGTAATGGCCTTTATAAAAAGTCTAAAAAGTCAAAAAAAGACGTAACAGCCACATGGAACAAATAAACAAGGGACAGGACCATAACAATGACTGACCTAATGTGTCAATCAGTCAAGTCATTTTTCCATCATGCCAACACATTGTTTCCCACAGATGGTGAAAATGAGTATGTGGATTGTCAGGCCAGATAAGCTTATTATAGTTGCACATTTTGTAACATTCTCGTTTCCCGTTGGCTACATACCGGCTTAGTGATGTCAAAAACAACAATGGCTGCCTGTGCACCACGATAGTACATGGGTGCCAGGCTGTGATAACGCTCCTGGCCAGCTGTATCCCAGATTTCAAACTTCACTGTTGTGTCATCCAGACATACTGACTGGGCCAGGAATGCAGCTGAAAAATAGAATTGAATTAAAACTCAAAATCAGTTACACCACAGCAACTCACTTAGTCTGAGGCAAGTGAGGATGTTCACATATCCACTCTGTACTCGGTTTCCATCCTGCAGTGAAGTGGTTTGCTCCACTTACGAAGTTTCCGGGACAATTCTGGCATTCATGACGGTTTTCTCATCTGGGATTCGTTCTTAACTTAGACCAGAATTTAAAAACGCTAAATAGCAGTCGTAAATCGGCCAGATTGGAGTGTGCCCATGTTCTTAAGGGCTGAATTTGTGAGAAATCGTTGTTGATTGCGTTCACATCAATTCTACAGACATTATCGTATTTAAATAATTATAATAATAATAATAGTTATGAATACGATCATTAACATTTATGTTTCACATTTAAAGTCATGATTCCGGGACAAGAATCTACAAACCCACAAGGCATAAGTTTTCCTCTTGATCTAGGCTTACCTCCGATGGTGGTCTCCTGAAATTCATCAAACTGGCCCTTGACAAATCGAAGCACAAGGCTGGACTTTCCTACTGCCATATCCCCCAGCAGCACCAATTTGAATTGGCAGATCTTGGTCTGGGGCAAGCTCCCATTAGGTCGACCATTGCTCATGATCTTAGAGGAGGTGGAGCTGCAAATCTCAACCCTTCCTCACTCTTGGTTTCATGTAGTCCACTCCTCTTTGCACCTAAAATGGGATGTAAAATAAAGTTTAACTTAAAGTGGCATTGCTCTTGCTCTATATTTTGCCAACAAACATGTTCTTAATATAAAAACAGTTCTACATTAAACATTCTTTTCCAAAGCTGTATTTGGATGAAAAGGAATCAGGCATCTTTGGGTAATGTTTTTACACACAGTGTAGAAGCATTCAGCATATTAGGCAACCAACCTCTGCCCACTCACTTTGTCTCTTTTCTTTCCCTCCTTGTCTAGACTATCTCTGCTGTGGAGTGCTGCTGTAGTCTCTCCACCTGATCTACTCTTGACTGTATCCGCTGTGGGATTCTGCTGTAGTCTCTCCACCTGTTCTACTCTTGACTGTATCCGCTGTGGGATTCTGCTGTAGTCTCTCCACCTGTTCTACTCTTGACTGTCTCCGCTGTGGAACGCTGCTGTAGTCTCTCCACCTGATCTACTCTAGACTGTCTCCGCTGTGGAACGCTGCTGTAGTCTCTCCACCTGATCTACTCTAGACTGTCTCCGCTGTGGGATGCTGCTGTAGTCTCTCCACCTGATCAACTTGCAGAAACCCTCTGCCCATCTGACAATAAATTAATTCCACCCCGTTCATAATACATCTACATACTCTATTCAATTCCTATTCATCACTACACTACATTGATATTCCTAGTATTGTTATTATAGTGCTTTCAAGCAGCACTATACCGAAATTTCCCCACTATTAACCTTGGTTTTTACATAGATTTTGCTACATTTCTGCAGCCCTGCAATTAATACTCGGATGTGTCCTATAAACATGAATACTTTTGTTTGCCTGGTAGTAACAGTAACTCTGCCAGGTAAAGCGAAAATGGGTGGCTCTTCTCCTTTCACAAACGAATCAAATGAATGTATCAGTTATCAACTCATGTTAATGTGTGTGAATATGAAGTTGTTAATATGAAGCTGCACAGGCACCCTGAGGGTTTCTATCTGCTGCCTATCATTTGATGCAAATAGATCGCTTACATTTACCTAAACACCAAACAACTAGTCTTAGGCTGTTCATCGACTTCGTACGACATTCAGCATCCATCATCTACAGACAAGGCTGAAAAGGTTATTCAGGGATTTTGCATGTCAGGTTTTACCGAAATGGCAAAGTAGAGTAGATGTCTTGTGTCTCATTAACTAATCTGATTTTAATGAAACTTAACACAAACGATCTTCAAGTCATTTAGCTGATGATCCCAAAGTCTCCAACAAATAGACTAGAAGGAGGCACTATACATTTCCTTAAGTGCCAATGTCAAATATGTTGTAAGAATCGAAATTGAATTAAGTGTTTATTTTGAGAAAACAATCAAATCCATGAGGTAAAACATCAAATTATGTGCTGTTTTTATTGTTTTCAATGTAATACAGGTCAAAGAGAATTTACAAATTAATTTTAATTTAACAAACCGTCCAAACTGATTTGGGGTTGTATATATGATACACTGCACTGATTGGGAAATGAGGAGAATAAAATCGTAAAAATAGAGTCCAATGCAAATGTCAAGAAAAACTTTCAAAAATGTGTACTAACTTTAGCATGTGTGTTAAACAACTCCAAGCTGAGAAAAGCTATCCAGCTACCTGGTCAAATCACAGCATAGAATATCTGTATCAAAGAAATCCTACTTACTACAAATTTTATCAGTTTCACTAATATTATCCTCCCTAGGATCCAATTGAAGCTCAAAATGGAATCACTTTTCCTTGCTGTCCTCTTGCTTTAATCCAGAGAGAAGTACAATCCCTTGGTTTATCACAGTGTATGTGCCTAAGTGTCATTTGTGCTTGTTTGCTTTTCTTGCCTCATGACCCAACAGTTCTCAAGGATGTTTACTGTTAAGTCTAGACTGAATACTTTCCTCTTTATTACTCCCCATAGTTAGGAATAGTATGCAAAGGTCGAGCACCCATGGCAGAGCCTCTGGTGGAAAGGGCTGCCTATGCTGTTGCCTCTTAGTTATGCTGCCATAGGCCTTGTCTGTCAAGGACCTTATGTCTTGCCGTGCAACTTCTTCTTTCTCCTTTCTCTGACATCTGGCCTCTGAAATATATCATTTTTAATTTGTGTACTTACTTGTCTCTCTTCTCTCTCCCAACATTACATTTGTATTTTGTTTATAAGACGATCTATTAGGATACCTATCTCCAATCTCTCATTGAGTCTTCGCTCTCCCCTCTCACTTTAGACGACCATTATATTTGCATGCTGGCATTCTTATCCCACTGTATACCCACTCAGCTGTTTTTCAACCACTGCTCTGGATGCTGGCTCTCTCTATGTTTTGTATGAATCATATGCATATACCATCTTGTATGTATCTTGTGTATATTTCTGATGCGTGTATGAATTATTCTGCTTGCTTCTGATTCTCTGCTTAAGGTTTTTTCCTTGTCATCGTCGCCTTATTGCTTGCTCAAGCACTTTGCACCTTGGCCCTATATAAAAGACTGAACTGAATAGAATTGCCTTGATAACAGTGTATGTATATGATATGAGGGGTGGTATGGGTTGGAAAATTAATTGTATTAATTACTTTGTAATGTGGTGGTAAGGTCAATCCAACAGAAAAGAGAATAACGACTCATCCTGCATTCGGGTGCTTGTCCTAATTCAATGCTCAATCAAAATCACTCTTTTGCATTCTATTCTTCATTATTATCCTTGGCAACATTCTTATTTGCATCCTCTGTCCGCCAAACCGCTTTTGCTTTTCGCTGAGATAAACAGACACGAAAAAGCGCATATAATCACTCTGGTTGACTAGGGTGGTGAAGAGCAAACCTCAACCACTTGAATAAACCTTTTATTTTTTGTCTTAAAAGCAACTGTCGTCAAATTACTTAGCTAGATAGTTAGTTTGCTGAAAAAGTAATCACTGTGGTTGAATATAGCACTCTATAGCAAAAGCAGACAAACGGCCCAGCGTTTTGACACTTGCTTTAAAAACATGTTTTTCTTTATTCATTGAAGTACTTCACCAGCCCTTCACATTGTTATAGATGTTACCAGTGCAAGTCTTTAATTAACCAAGTTATTTTGCACCTTAAGAGCGTTCTAGTGTTAGCGTCTGTTTAGCGGCTATATTAAACAGATTGTGCCAAGGATATTTTGAAAATACAGAAATGTTTTTTCTTAGTATCCGTGCTTAGTCTCACAAATACACTGATGGTGGTCTGAGAGCGGACCATAAAGTGCCACACCACCAGTGGGATCCAGAACAAAAACAACCGGTGGACCGATATGTGCTAGCTATCTGGGTCCTCCTGGTACCGACTGAGGGGCAGGTACTTCCTGCTGCCGATTTAAAATGAATACATTAGGTTACTGATAACAAGTCCTCAAAGAATGCTAATTCGTCACGGTCTTGAAAGCAATTTGGAGAGATCTTCAAATGTCATGACAGATTCGCCTACCATTTCAAAATCCACAAGTAGTAAACAGAGGATGTATAACAAATCAGAGACTACAAAATCATTCAAGACCCCAGAAGCCTCCAGCTCACATAGCCTACATTCACAACAACCACAGCATTGAGCGCTGGGTAGGCTACTATTGGTTTCAACAATATGGAATTTCTTGCCACAGCAGTTCCGACGAAGGAAAATATATTTTCCTACCTACATGTCATTTCTTTAGAAATACTTTCCAATGTATTGCTGAAATGAGCCCAAGTTAGATTTGATTCATAGAGCTATAATAGGGTGTAGACAAAGTCCCGATCTGGTGCAACATTTCTCAAATGCCGTACAAAACACACACTGTTTTTCCCTGACCGACCCGTCCTGTGTACAGCTTGCTATGTCTGTTTACACAGGTGCCAAGGGCAGCAAATAGCATAACTGATCATTAAATTACCAGAATCATATGGTTACAGAGTAAAGGCTCTTCTTGTTTGTCGTGTTCCGATGGTTGGTTTAAGCAGCCAGATCTGTCAGAAATTTGCCCGCATAGGAGATACCTCTGCTGGATGTTGCAAGCGACACTTGCGCGTTGACCAACATGGCCGCGACATCCCATATCGTCAAAATAAAAGTTCCTTGTGCGTCTATTAGTTTCTCAGACAAACATTGGAAGGTCTGTTTTATGTCAGTGGTATCTCACTGTAAAAACAACGTGTGGTTAATGACAATGGGGCAAGTTGGATTGATTGGGGGCAGGAGTGTAAAACGATTTTAAATGCATGGCATTTGGATTATTTATAGGCTACATCCCTACACCATGAGAAGGAAGAGTAAAAGTCGGACGCATGGCTAAATAGAGGTTCATGCAGGTGAACACACCCTCATATAAGTCATCCTCTCCGAGGGAGTGAGCTGTTAGGAGACATGGTTAGAGGGAAATTAGCCACCTTTTTAGCTACTGTGTGCTACACTTGCTGCACCTCCTTTGCATATTTAAACTTGCCTAGAAGTGTGATGCTCTGGGGCTACGCCTCAGAACAAGTCTCTCACACACACCACAAGTACTGGTTAATCAGGAACAGAAGTCACATTGTGGTACCAGTGGCTCACGAAAAAATAAGATGAAAAAGACGGAGAAAGAGAGGAGGAGGAGGTGCAGCAAGTCCATTTTGGAGTATCCGACAGGCAGACTACACTGCACAGTACTGTTGTGTACACTAGAGGTCGACCGATATGGGTTTTTCTATAACCGATGCCGATACTTAGAGGTCAGGGTTAACCGATAGCCGATATGGGCTGCCGATTTTTAGGGCTGATATCTAAAAGTTTTCCCATTAATTTGCATGCTAAAGCGTTACACTAATAATAAGTAGATGCACACAATTTTACTCCCCTACTAGTATCTTAAATCTGAAGTCCGTGCCCCCGTACACACACACACACACACACAGCCTAATACTAACAAACATCCATAATCTAGGAATCCAGAGAACCCCCCCCCCCCCCCCTTTTTTTAATGTATTATTTATTATTTTTGTTATTATTATTTTAGTTATTCTTTTCTTCAATGTATATACATATATGTATGTGTACAGACTATGATTTGTCTTTATTTTAGGGTTGCTGTCTGGGCCGTGGGAGGGGAGAGGGGGGAAGGGAGAATTCTTTGTAAATTCTTTGTACATTTTATGTTTTCATGTGTTGTTACTTCAAGAAAGATGGGCCGACCATGCAATTTAGAGGAAAGAACTTCTATCTCTTAAGCACCATTCCTTTCCAGAGTTTCCTGGAAGCTGGTCACGGGGAAGGGCCTGCCGATGGCGTTGGAGCCACCATGAAGGGAACTGCTGGTTAGATGAATAGCACTTAATTTCACTGGCTTTGTACCTGCACAATGACAACAAAGTTGAATCCAATGTAAGGAGTATGGAAAAATATACATTTTAGAGTAATGCAGGTGAAAATCTTTAGTTTGTTTTATAACTGATTTGATTGTGAAGTTTAATGACTGAGATGAATGCCTTTTAAATGCATGTGTTTAATAGTGAGAGTTTATAATAATTAACTACACTGATATGATTTTACAACCTATGTTCTTTGGGTGTTTCCAAACTTTTGGAAGGCGATGTATTTCTACCTAACCGACAAGTTAGGTTGGGAAAGACAAAGGATACTAATTACTGCACAAAACACTGAAAATACATCATTTTACTCATGAAAATGTTCCACCTTGTAAAACATATAAAGCTCATCTACAACAGTAGATTATTATTTTGTAACTAGTCACCTATTAAATGCTGTTCTGAAGGGTCTTCTTTAACCACTCCCCAGGGGCACTCAACAAAGACAGATGCTTAATTTTTAACAAGACGGTGTTTTGTTAGATAAATCTCTATGGTTACACTCAACTCTGGAACCTGGAAACAGATTCTGTGTCTGTGTGAAAACAGTGAGTATTTTTCTTTTACTCTCATTTTGAACGTGCTTACAACCGATTATTTATATTTTATTACTGACTAAACTGACTAAAGCCTAATAAAATAGTTGTATTAATGAGAAGCGCAATACAATGTTATGAGGACTGTGCTGTACACTAAAATAGGGCAAATATGTACATTTTGGTTTTATTTTCCACAGGTTTATTCACCTTTATGTAAACAGTGTAAAAATGCCCAAAAAAGCACAAGAGGTAAGACCCATCTTAAAAGAAAAGTACACCATTTGAAAATACTATTAAAAAAGCTTCCTCAATCATTACCTTGTCTTCATCTGACTTGATATAAACTATATACATTGTCCTTGTAGGATGCTGTTACTAATATGAAGACAGTAGAAGAAATCTCCAAGCAGCTGGGGTTTGAATGGACTGTTGTAGCCTATGAGTTGGGTTTCACACGGGAGGAGGTCAAGGGATTCCATGTCAAGGTGCAGCAGAAAGAATCCCCAGCTAAAATCATGCTGGAGTGCTGGTATGAGTATGGTATTATATTATCTGATGGAACCACCAGAATTAACTAGTTGTCTTACTATCTGATTTCCTCAGATGCATTTGTGCACTTGCAGAACGCTCTATTCTGGCAAAAGGATGTTGATACTTGAGGCCAACATCCACTCAAATTACAATCCTCCCTTCCGTGCTGATTGGTTGTTGACTGATTGGTTGTTGCTGATTAGTTGTTGTTTATGGCTTTGTCAGGCTTTGTATTTTCTACATTGGCTTTGTATTTTCAACATTGTAGATTCATACTGAAGACATGGAAAATGTGAAAGAACACATGGAATTATGTAGTAAACAAAAAAGTGTTAAACAAATGACTTAATAATAATGTTTTATAGATTCTTCGAAGTAGCCACCTTTTGCTTTGATGACAATTTTGCAAACTCTTGTTATTCTATCAGACAGCTTCATGAGGTAGTCACCTGCAAGACGATTAAAACAAAATCATGCAATGACTCACACTTCAATGCCGCTGATTGAACCCTGGGGTAACTTTCCACTATCCCCATATATAGCCACTCTTATTTTTACATGGTGTGTCAAGACTTGCCAAGCGAAGTTATGTGTGTGCATCTTTCCAAAATTAACAAAATATAGCACCAATTAAAACATCATCATGTGTGTTAATATCTGGATAGTTTAGTGATGCAAAAAGTACTTCGCTACAAAACCTAAATAAAATCTGTACTTACTTTATTCAACGTACAGCATAAAGGTCATGTAGTGTTGCCATGATTGTAACCCCACTTGGCTGACACAGCAGAGGGTTTGTGTCCCCATGCTGGTGTGTCCCTTTATACTAGGCCCCCCTGAAGTGGGTGAGTGAGGCGACTAAGATACAAAATTAGGATCACAGTATGAATGGTGATGATGAATCACAGTATGATTGGCTGAAAAGGCACAGATTTAATAACGCACCCACTATCTAATTTGCAATCTCACCCCTGCTGCTTTTGCGACCTATAAGTGCATAAATGCAAGTGACAATTCTTCTTGAACCCACCATTTGATGTTGTACCATTTGGGCATTACCATTCCTTCATACATGTCACATATCGCAGCTCGTAGCCCTTTCAAATTAGTGCCCTGTAGATGCCTGTGGACCTTCAGTGCTTGGTCCTCCATTACAAGACGTATTTTTTTTCTTCCTAGTCTTTTTGGTGACATTTTAGTTGGTGACATGTTAGTCAGCTTTGATCTAAGTGATCCAGCAAAGGGGTCATACTTACAGACAGAGGCATTGACTACCGACAAATTAGCGTTCAGATGCCCATAGAGCTGGTCTAGTAGCTGGGTTTCCATCCAACTGTTATATGCACTTGCAATTTGCAGAATATCTTTGAAACCAAATAAGAAATGTATTATCTTGAAGGGGAGTTGATTAACTCCCTATTTGCATTGGTTAAATGTGCCTGGGACTGATGGAAATGTGTTTCATGTGTAGTCATCACCAATCCACGTGCATATGATGTTTGTATAACCTCTTTCTTCATATTCCTCTGTTTGTATCCAATGGCCAGGTATGAGAGATCCTGGGACAAGAGCAATAAGACAAAGTTACTGCAAGATGGCCTAGAGCGGGCAGGGCGCCGTGATCTGGCTGAGCGTCTGCGCTGCCTCCACTGGGGACACCAGAAACTGAGCAGCAAAGTGGAGCTCCCTTCTGCGTTCCCTTACATCATCACTGTGCACAAGACCATGAACAACAAAGAGTGCCTGCGTCAAATCAATGATCTCAACCCGAGTTACAATTAATGTATCAACTTGCAACAGAAAACAGTAATCAATTAAGGTTTTTTTAGTTGAATCTCTTTTAATTCAAGTTATTATTAAGGTAACTAGCAAGAAGAGACTCACCTGAATCCAGTTAAGTCTGAAGTTTTGACTATGCTAAAACTAGGCATATTCTGTTGACACATTTCCCTTTGTCAGACATATAGCCACAGTAGGAATCCACCCTTTTCCCGAACCGCAGTGTAGAAACATTGTGTGTGCAGCTATCAAGTGATAAACACAGGAATACTTAGTCATAGTAAATCCATTGTTAATTTGGTATGCAGTAGATGCATGGTAGGCTGATTTGAGTTTTTTGGGGTTTTCCAGTAAAACTTTCTTGTATACATGTATTCACTGCATCAGTTTTCATTTCAAAATGGCTATGGTAGCAATACTTATAAAGTCTTTTGGAGCATTTTAAAACTACATAATGGCAAATCTGACATCCGTTAGAAAAGCAATCATTCTAGATGGACGGCTAACATCATGCATTGGGACAAATGTGATAGCAACATCAAATAAGTGCTTTTCACATTCATTGCTCCATTTCCCACTTTCGCTGGTAAAATGAAATCAGATTTTGTGACTTGAAATCAATTAAATATAAAATTAAATATTCTTCATACGGTATAAAGTATTTGTCCAAATCATCTATTGCTTTAATGGAAAGACCCATGAACAGATGGAGCTCAGTAGGATGGTTTTCTGAGGTGTGGTGAAATTCATTGAGCAAGTTCTTTGGGCATACTTATTCAACACATTTGAAAAAATTATGTTTTCAGCAATATTCAGCGTATTTCGTTCAAACAAAGTGCAGGAACTTCTTGAAAAGGCACCTCTTGGCTGCCTAAGATCTTTATCCATTCTTTAGGCGTGGCAAATCGGAAAAAACATAAACAAATGTTTAGATGAGAAGGCCACCTGGGTACTGTTCGGTGAGCTCACTTAACGGTTTAGCTAGATTCCAGGCTAAAAAAAGAAAACGCCCCTTTTTTTGGTTCGGCGAAGCAACTTCCGATAAATAACCATAGTAACTTACGCCCGACTCACATTGTTGCGTTGGAAGGCGTTGATGCAACGGACGGTGGAGGAGGAGTCTGACGCATGGGGTTCTGTTGATAACGGAGACGTTATAGTGAGATTGACAGGTCAACAAACCAATCACGTCACTAGCAAGCTTTTACCCTGTGAGTATAGTAGCATGCTAACCCTAACCCATCATTAGACAGTGTGCTCAGACACCTCGCAAATGATACGTATCTCTCAGTTACAATAAAGGGGTTTTTACATTGTACAGTGTCTATTTCTCTGTAACTTTTAAAAAATCTAACCAAAAAAAAGTCAAACAACCAACTTGTAGGTAGAAATACGACCATCTACGGAGCTTGGCAGCCATCTTTTTTTTTTTGAGGGTGTTGCTCTGTAGACGTGAGCATATACAGGATATGATTGGCTAGCCCCTGGGCTGTCAGTTATGCATGATAGGCAATTTGATTGGCTGACGCATGCATTGCCTCCCGAAAAGTTGAACATTCTTCAACGCTTGCCGCAAGCAAAGCATGAAACGCAACGCACGCGAACCAAACGGAGCCACAATTCAGTTCGGCAAAGGATGACGTCACCCCATGCAAGGTGAATGGGGATGCGTTTACGCCCGACTCACATTGCTGCGTTGGAAGGCGTTGATGCGTCAGGGTTAACGCATCCCCATTATCTCTTGAAATGTGCTGACTTTGACATTATGACAAACTAGTTACTCAACGACTGTCCTTACACAGTCCAACATCAAGCAAGTGCAACACAAGACAAAGCAAGACGGCAAATAAGCTACTTACTAGATCGGCAGAAAGTAAACAAGTCAGGCCGGCGGGCTGCGGCAGGCAAAACTACAGAACGCAGTTATGTGCCTATGGACCCTGGTATGGCAATGGCACGGAGGCGATTCTCCATATTAAAAGTCATTGTAGCGCCCCAATTCTTGTTAAGCTGTTATTTTAAGGTTAAACTGCTTATCCTAACCCTAATCCTGAAGTATAATTGTTGCAAAATGGGGCTTTAACCAACCATTGTCCTTACATGATCAGCTCTGTGCTGCATCTGTTTTTTTGAATCTGACCATTTATTAGTCATCAGTGAGAAGATCCTCTCTACAAAGGCATTTGAGCCTAGGACACTGAGGACAAATCTGTTAACTCTAGCTTCTTAACAAATTGATCAAAAACACACAAAAAAAAGCACAGGTAAATCTCAGCAGTGTCGATTTTGACTTCATCCTCAAACATTCTCCTCAGTACCATCGGACAGTTTTCCCCAAGGGACCTAAAATATGAGGTAAGAACAGGCCAGGTTTCTACGAGACGGGTCTCAGCAGGAGGATGAAGGGAGAGCCATCTCCTGCACACATGACGCAATATCTCACGCCACTCTAAATGGACAAAAGCGAAAAGGAACGTTATTCCTCTCTCTGAGATGTCGACACTTAGTAAGTGGCAGTATATTTTTCTCAATATCCACTGCAAACTGATCGTTGGCATGTTTGCATGCATTATGTGCGACGTGGGACGGGCATTTCGCTTTTAGAATGTCATCGTTTGCGCTGTTGAGTAACTTGTAAACAGGTTCATGTTCGCATTATCGGCTGCATACTCAGTGATGTTTCTTATATCCAGCCTGTCCCCTGCAACTTTCGAGGCAAAAATAAACATTCAATTTCTAATCTTTCTTACACGTAGTAAGTTTCAATAACTCCATACCATTACATATCGGCATTCAAGGAGCAAAGATGAGACGTCGTTGTGTGGTGAGAACTGATAGAAAATCGTAAACAACAACAATCGCGGCCATGATTTTTCAAATCTTTATTTATTGGTGCCACCAATAAATAAAGCAGGATTCCCGTCGGCAATTCTCTGAGTTTTCCGAACGCGTGACTTCACTATTTGCAAGCGCATGGTTCTATTTCATGATGGCGGATCTAAGTTGTTCCGAGACGAAAACGATGAGAAAGCGTGGTCGACCTTGTGTTTTCACGACACCACAGAAAAAAACAGAAGTTTCATAAGAAGCATATGAGTGTCGTGTGCTCTTGGGCGACACATTTGACGAATGGAGGAAGCTAAGCGAAAAGCTCGGGCTGCAGAGGGACAGCCAACTTGCACGTGTGCTGTTGGACAGGTAGTAATAATAATAATAATAATAATAATTCATTTTGTAAGTACTAACGACTGTATTGAATTACAGGCATGAAAGTACTAACAACTGTATTCAATGCATGGGCCACATTTGCGGAAAATCATTGTGTAACATTTAGCAAATACCGTAGAACAGACAGCACTGCCTTGCGTGTTAGAATCTCCGGAAGCGTTCGGGACTCATCGTTCTTGTTCGGGTGCGGTCGGAAGATTTGAAAAAATGGCCTCTCCCCACCGGCAATTGTTGTTGTTTATGATTTTCTATCAGTTCTCACCACACAACGACGTCTCATCTTTGCTCTTTGAATGTCGATATGTATAGTAAGGAGTTATTGAAACTTACTTAGTGTAAGAAAGACTAGAAATGTAATGTTTATTTTTGCCTCGAAAGTTGCACTGGGTGCCTTTAAGAGTAAAAGATGAAGGTGGCCTAAATCAGATTTGAAAAGAACAAATTCCATGTGATGTGTTCTGTTCACACTGGTGATTAAAATAACATTTTAAAGATTGAGTGGGTCCAAGTAGGTCTAACTCTCTGCAAATAAAAACAACATTTAAAAGATTGAGTGCGTCCAAGTAGGTTTCACTCTCGTCGAATAAATATAACATCTCTTCCTCTCAGCCACTAGATGGCGAAAAAGACTCAGAGTTCCTTATGTCACCTACTTCTGCATTACTGTAACCGAATAGAGCCTGTCATTTGCAACAGGGCATTTCTGGGACCCGTTTACATTTTTGCAGCTCTTCACAAACAAATAAATGTTTTTGTTTAGCTATTGACAATATAGCACATTCCTATCTTGTTTTAAACTCCTGAGGAAAAACAAAAGACAAAACATGAACTGAATTCAGTTGGGAAAGCTTACAAGAATTAGTTTAGATAGAATGAAAGCTGGATGGATGCCTTTCTCTTTCAAAAATTATATCTAATACTGTGAAAATATCTCTTCATCTCCCGTCTCCCAGGTTTCATTACTGTCTTTATTTTTTATCGTTTAACTTCATGTATGTAAAGTGGTCCAGGTAATATTATGGTTTAACCACTAGAGAGAGCAATTTACTCTTTGGTAAACAGACCGTTTCCATCAACCTAACCGTGGGATAAATGTTCAACTTCAATCAGGGTCACACTGTGTTGGTTAATGGGGCAATATATTTAATAAAATAAATTAAAAAGGAACAACTTCATGTATGCGAGACTCACTCACACACAGGGCCTGATTTACTAACAGGAGTGCGCCCATTTCTGGCGTAAAATAGCGGTCGTAAACATAAAACATTATTTACTAAGGGGGCGCAGCGCATATTAACGCCTGTGGGTGTGAACAGGGGAGGGCACGGAAACGTGGGTGGAAACCTGGGTGGAACGTGGGCATGGAGCGCAATTTAATGGGAGGAGAGAAGGTAAGTGCGCCTAATGATGTATTGCGTGGTATTTACTAAAACTGCCTGTCGAGCGCACGTCTCAATTTGCGGGATAATTCTCCGCCTCCTAAAAGCACGTCTTAACCAGGAAGTGCATTTTCCATTGAGTCTGAAAACGTTGATATTGCACCAGTTATAAGAGCAAGGCGAAGATATACAGAGACAGCGCACAGAAATATTTTGTTCAACTCGTATAACACTTTTTCAGTTAAGCGATCCACAAATCATTAGACGGTACAGGTTAACCAGCCACGCAATACTTCTGAACCGATCAGAGACATCGAAGCCTCCAACCGGTGATCACATTCCATTCCATCAGTTGTTAAACTAAGGACAACATTACAAATTTTGGCATCGGATCATTTCAAACAGTTATAGCATCAGCAGTTGTCATATCTCAGCCTTCACTCAGCCAAATATTCACCCAGGTACTCGACGCATTGCTACGGTGCGCTGGTCAATACATTTCCCCACTGCCATAGCTGAAATTAGAGACATCAAACAGGACTTTTTTTTGGAATCGCAAACTTTCTGAACGTAATTGGAACCATTGCTTGCACCCACATGCAAACAGTCCCACCTTCAATCCACAAACACGTTTACCGAAACAGAAAGCACACATATTCAATGAATGTCCAGGTCATATGTGATGCCAACATGACCATTACTTACGTGGTAGTGGTCTGTCCATGACAGTTTTAGCTTCCGGAATAGTGCCATCTATTCATGATTGAGCAACGGTGATTTTGGAGAGGCCTGACTACTTGGTAAATGTATTTGTTTCAGTGGGGATATATTGTAGTGAACCCATGTCCCAGAACGTATTAATCTCGCCATGTGCACACCTATATTGTTATAATAGACAGTTTATGCATTAATGCCACCAATAGCATATTATTTATAATCGTGTTCTTTTAAACATCTCGCTGTAGGTGATGGCAGGTAAAACAACAATATAACCCATTGAATCAGGTTCAATGATTGAGCAAACGTGAACCAATATATCTATCTCCTCTCCGCTGAACCTTAGTTTTTATTCACTACTGCCTGTAGGTTCTCACTATCCCATGGTTGGCCACACATACTGTAAGGCCTTTGGATTGAGCATCATGCTCAGTATCTACTACATAAAACTCCCATGGTCAGCATCCTTTACAATTACACAACCATACATGTATACAAACACAGCGCTAGTTAGTTTTCATGCCTGTCAGAAAGCTGGACTTCATTTGTCAGCACTATCAGAAGAGGACGCTTTTTACTCCAGCATCAGGGCCTAGTATCTGCATTACACCCTCAGCACCTTTTACTATAATTTAAACTCATATCAAGCAAACACAGCAGTTAAAGTTTGCTTTGCTCTGAGGAAGCTGAGCCAAACAATGTCATATTGAAAGTGCTGTCTGAGAATCGCCTGCACGTATTAAGGAGAAGTTCATCTCTGCGTATCAGGTCAGCAGTTTTGAGGTGGACAAACATGATGGCTGGCTGCAGATGCTTGTGTTTATCTTCCTTTTGGCCTTAGCGTCTAGGGGTAGTGGCTTTCGGTGGTCTGCATCAGACGCAAACACGAAACCCAAAGGCGTCGTGCACGGATCCAGTTTGTGTGCTGGAAGTTCTTCATTCTCAGAGGGAGTAAAAAGTTAAGGGGGGAAAGTGCAAGTCCTTTAATGTTTGTGCTGCACCCGCGGCCTGAGCCAGCTGATTTGACCCACAGGGTGAGAGTCTTAGTTTAGTATTTCAGCACATCAGCGGATCAGCTGGTGCACTAACAGAAAGCCTCAATGTGCCACAACCATGGGAACTAAGAAATAAAGATTGTGGGGAAAATTAGTATTTATTATTTAACAATGGTCATGTCACAGCAATGCTAAACGCACTCCTGAACAGTTGACCCAAAACACAGGAGGCTCTCAATAATGTTCCTACACCTGTCCTTCCCTCCTCTGGTCGTTTTCCACTTGTTCATTTCACAATATCCTATCTGCAGGTCATGGCACGAGACAGAATGGAGTACTCTTAACGTAAGTGTTAAAACTGTACCACTACTTAGTGTTTATCTCATGGAAGGCACAAGATCTTATAGATGGCAAGATGTGAGCAGGACAGCAGACACATTGACTCTAAGAATTCAGTGTTTCACCCATGTCCCCTGATCATCCACTTATCAGTGGATCTGCCACCATTGTAAAAATACATAAATAAAATAAAGTGAATCCTTATAATAATAATACTAATAATATTTAGATTTTGCATCTCATAATGAATCCAACACTATTGTTTGGAGCTCAGGGGGCGTCCCTTATTTCTCCTCATAGATGGCAACCCCAGGTCTGAGACTAAGAACACCCCCTGTAGAACCGTGCAGAGACATCATCTGTACACACAATGGTCTTTAAATCCCTTCAGAATTATTTGTCTTAATCCCCAGACAAAATCTGATACTTTTAAAACTTCAAAGTGATTTACAGCACAGTACATTAGCAGTTGAGCTGCAGGAGCATTTTTGGAGAGACTCCCTTCAGTTTGTGGTGTTGAAGGCTTATTCATCCATAAACTCTCATCAATATTTACTCCAAATCCACTTAGAATGAAGCTTTGTAGTGTTCAAGTAGGTTCAGCTGTTTGATTGACAGCAGGCCAGCAGATACATTCCTGCTGCCAAAATCACGTATCTGCTCTCTGTGTAAAGCTACCATTACACACTCACATGGCAAGAAACACGCTTTATGTCCTCTCCAAAAGAGTCCTGCAGCACACTCCAGTCAGTTGACTCAAAGCAGTCCCTGAGGCCATCCTCTGCCTCAGGAGAACATTTCCGGAAGGAGCGTGTGGTGGTTGGCTGCCTGCGCACTTTTGGTGTATATTTGGGTTGTAAGAACCAGGTTGTGATCGGATTTCCCTAAGGGAGGAAGTGGTGTGGCTTTGTATGCATCCCTCACGTTAGCATACATTAGGTCAATTGTCCTGTTATTTCTTGTTGGGCAAGACACAAACTGGTGAAAAGCAGGCAGAGTTAGAGAATTAGAGTAGTTAGTAACAAATCCTTCTACTGTGTAAGTAGTGTCCTTTACCTGAAAAGTTTTTTTTTTATTTGAATGGTTACAGCACATCATGTCGTTGTGGTAATTTGAATGGTTACAGCACACTATGCCGTTGTGGTAATTTTAATGGTTACAGCACACCATGCCGTTGTGGTAATTTGAGCGGAGTACGAATGAGACAGGCCCATGCTTGCAATAACACAGTTTAAATCAGATTACCTCATCTTCTGATCAGATGACAGATTCCTCTGGTGAGACATGGGTTTGGCATCTTCCAGTCTCTGGAGTTTTTCACAACACCAGGCCAAACTGGTCTAGCTGGAATGATCTATCTGTTGTTGTCTTTTGGCAGAGTCTGCCATTGCAAGATATCACCTTTGATTTCAACATTTAACAATCACGAGACAGATCAGCCTGAGAGAACATAGCAGGCCCTAAAGGGACTCCTATCATAGGAGCATATTGCCCCCCAATTTACATGCTGGGGGTAACTTTTTGGTGTGTAAACTTTGCTTTTGTGCAATAAAGTGTGGGTCATGGACATCATGACTGAAGAGTATCAGTGTGGGACCAATGATGTCTTTTTTAAATTGCATTTTATTTCTTATAAGGATGGATACAAGGAGTTACACTCACACACAGAGGTGAAGGAGGGGGTCAGCAGTAACCCTGAAGAGTAAATGCTTGAATTGAAGGGTTCAAGTTAGTTATAAACAGGGACGTAAATAAAGACAGTGCAGGCAGTGCAGTTGCACCTTTGGGGTGGGGGGGGGGGGGGGGGGGGGGGAAGGTATAAAGAAATGGTAAAAAAGGAATTCAATAATTATTATTTGACATCACATTTCAGGGCCTGGTGGTATCTTCTGTCTCATTGTGGGCTACAGGCTTAATTTCAATCTTGCCTCTATATCAGATTACTGTTTTCCCAGTGAGCACTGTGGTTCTAATAGCTTTCTCTCTGACCTCTCTCTCTCTGCTTTCCCAGAACAGTGTTGTTATATATACAATAACTATTAACTAGCGGGCACTGGGCAGGAAGACTCCTGGCAAGACCTCAGGAATCTGTGTTTTTTTAAATGTGATGTCTCAGAATGACTTTCTACCTGGCAACAGGTGATGGCCTTGTTACAGGGCCCGTGATTGGTGCATGAAGTGGAATCAGTGGGGATTTTCCCAGGCTGGTTAAACTTGAGTGGCTGCTTCTCTTTGTTATGACTGTGTGGTGGAGCTGGGATGAGAACTCATCACTGTGACTCTCTGTTCAGCTTCATCAGGGAATACAACAAAGTGGTGAAGCCAGTATCAGAGATCTGAGAATGCATCTGTCACAGAGAAGTAAAAAAAAAAAATACAAATAAAAGGCTTGTGTTGTGACCCTCGAAAATATAAAACTTGACTTTGACACCATCTTAGTCAGACATTCACATATGGATGAAGGTGCTTAACCACCAAGAATTCTGTAAAATTAACATGATTGTTTTATCTGTTTTTTGTACAATCTATGACAGCAGCATGTTGCACCTTTTAAGCAGGAGTTGCTCATTGATCCAACTGGTAAAATATGTATATTGTGTGTGTCCTAATGAACAACCTCAGAGGTGTGGGGCTCTATGCCAAATAAAGCTTGGAATGTGAGAAGATGAAGCCTCTGACTTTTGCATTACACTCAGTGTCTGAGTCATGGTCTCAGCATCTCCTGCAGTGAAACTCTTACAGTTCCCAAGCAATGCACTGATGGTAGACAATCGAGATTATAGTTATTTAATATAATTATACTCAGGAAAATATGTTAAATGTCTTGCACTATTATTGTGGGAGACTTCCCACACTGGCCAATCAGTGGCCAATCCTTTCACTGTCACATGCAAGTACTCATACTGGGTAACCTAACCTGACCCACATAACAACTGCCCAACCTAAACAGCTGGACACAACAACTGGCTAGGCCTCATGATGTACCTGGGGGCTCTAAAGGCCCTCCTTCACTGTACAACATGCGCTGCTTGTAGCCCATATGTGCTGAACACAACAGCATGACTACCCACCCATAGAACCGCCAATAATCTGCACTAAAATGGTCCATGGAACATTCCTGTCAGGAAAATCAACACGTCACACTTAACCCACAAATATAACTTTTAAATCCACTCTTTCAGAGAAGAACCCCTTCATACCCTGGCTGCATCCCTCCATGTAATGATTCATGTTCATGTTCTTCACTCTCACACAGAGATCCTTAGGCAGGTGCCATCACTTCAGTACTGTGAGGAGGAGGAGGAGGAGTCTAGGGAGTGTTGGGGACTTTTCTGTGGCCTGTATATCTCTGCTCCGGTGTCTTTCTCACCAAAACATAGGCACTGGTCTGCCTACTGAGGAGAGATAAAGATTTATTCTTTGGTTCTTGGTAGGTCAAGTCACCTATGTGCTGTAAGTCAGTCATTCTAGTTCATTATGAGTCTGGCTTCAGTGTGTATGAGGCCAAATCCTAGATACGTCTCTCTGTAAGAGTCTGTGCACTCACTGTGGGGACAGGAGTCAGAAAAGGCTGGGAACCACAGCCCTAATGACTGCTATGGGGACCTTCACCTAGACACCAGTGCTGTTAATTTCTTCTTTAGGTAATATCCCTTTGAGGCAAATTATCTGCAAAATGTTAGTGTGCTGATTCATAATGTTGGCAATTACACACATCATGCACAAAAATGATATATATATATAAATCATACGTCACCATTTTCTTGATTTACGTAGTTGCATTACAGTTTGTTTTCCTGTGCAGTCACACAAAAACCACTGTGCTCACCAGTGTGATTTGTAATTAGGTTGTTTATTAATAAGTGATGGAGGTTTGTGTTGTGAATACAGTTGGTGATTAAATGGTTAAACTGTTCCCTGTTTCAGTTTGGGGGAGCTGGCTCTGCCAGTGTGAAGCAGAGAAGTGAGATTTCTGATGTGTCATTTCTAGAGCAGGTTTGATACTTAAATATAAATCAGATACTGCAGCAAGCAAACTGCCTTCAATGTCAGACTGAATTTGGTAATAATATACATTTGGTAATAAACCACAGTTATCCTGAGTCTGTATGTCCAAGGTTGACCTCTGTGGTAAAATGTACAGGGCTGTTGGATATGCGTTTCTGATGCTGCCCCGATAGAACATGGTGGCAATGACATTCACGTTTGTTTGCATACTAAATGAGTAACTATAATGCACTTAGATATGAAAAAGTATGTTTGTTGAAGATGCTACAGATACTAATAATACTGTTGTAGTGCAGTTGGGCATCATTCAAAATATTTTTGATGTATTGGACGTCTTGCATTTAAACTGATAGTTCTATCCTAATAGATAAGACATGTTATCAACGTATCTGCTGCCTAATTGGAGACCCTTAATTCTGATTGAAGGTTTGGAGTACGGAACCATTATATCTCTTCCCTCTGCTTTGGTTTCAGAATGTATGCAGCAGGAAAAAACCTCAGTGATCATTTGATCAAATCAAAAGGTGAGAAACAGTTGGTGGTTTCATTGTAAATAGTTCATGAAAATAGAGAGTAAGTATATTGTTTGTCAGTAACTCACTAAAGACTTGACAGATATCCTACACTGAAATTTGACAGGGGTGTTCTCCCGGACACAGATGATGCACTGAGGAACCTGATTTTCTGATTGGTTGTTGGGTGAGCGTGTCTCAGTTGAGTTTATCTGTAGTCTGAGAGAGTTTGTCTTCCCTGTGCTCTGACTCTCTGTTCAACACTGAGACCCCTTCTGTTCCTGCATCCAAAGATGACTTTATCATGGATTGTACTGCTCCTTACTGGGATTATCTGCACAGAGACTAAGAGTAAGTAAACTGCCTCTTTTTAGTTCACTGGGGTTTTCACACTGAGAATGCTGAGGAAAGAAAACACTTGTGAATTATATGAGTACAAGTTCAATACTGCATAAAAAATGTAGTGGTGTGAGTTGTTCACATATAATCTCTGTGATACTGTTACTGCATCTCTGTACATTTCTAGACAATTTGTTCAGTTGGGGAAGAGTTGTTCACATATAATCTTTATGTGATAAAGTTACATTTCAAATTCAATTAAATGTGTGATTTAATTCTTGTATGGCTACAGTTCACCATGGATATAACTCCAGTATATGATGGTGATAGGAGTGGGAATATCATAGTGTGTACGCTGAGGATAGGCTGCAAAATATCACATTGAGATAATTTATAAATTGTCCTAATAAATGTCCTTGATGTCATGGTTGGTGAAGCTACTGAGGCTACTGAGATAAAATGAAATAATATGTATCATACCTCCACCGAGTTGTGTGGATTAAGTGTCCCTATCAAATACACATGTTGACATGTATTTTCTCAGCTTGTGCAGGGATTTTAAACTGTGTTTTGTTGTGTGTTCCAGTTGTTCAAGTGGACATTTTCCTGATTGGGTGCACAGACTCAGAGGGAGAGGACATGTATGGACTGGATGGGGAAGAGATCTATCACGCAGACTTCACCAAGGGCCAAAGCGTTATGACACTGCCTAAGTTTGCTGATCAGTTTAAAATGGTGGAAGGCATATATGAGAGAGCAGTTTCAAGACAACAAGCCTGCAAACGGACCTTGCAAGTAGCCATAGAAGCATACAAAAGTCCAGCAGTAGCAGAGTGTGAGTCGAAATAACATCACTGATTTTATTTTTCTTCAGCCAGTTTTAATCACTGGTAGACATATTTAAGGATAAAGCTGTTTCATGACATTACAATTTTCCACATAAAAATAAAAATCAGTACTGTTTTATGAAGGCATATTGACATTCTTCAATAGGTAGACTGTCATTGAGAGTTTGCAAAGTTTTAGGACACTCAAGCTAAACAACTGACCAAGTAGGCCAAACATTTTATTATATATATATTATGGCATGCCGTTCAGGAAATTAACATTTGAATATACAGTGGTGGCCAAAATTATTAGAACACCTGACAGATCTAAGAATAATTACCTTTTGTTTGCCTCCAAAACATGATTTAATTTCATAATGTTCATGAAACATGCAGATGGCTGTTCTGAGCACAACAAATATCAGATGAAGTGATTCCTACTGTTTTTATCCACTTTTAACTTTAATATGTGGTACGTCCACCTTTTGCAGCAATTACAGCAGCACATCTCTCTAGCATAGAGTCAATATATTTCTTGAGAACTTCAACAATGATGTTATCCCATGCCTTCTGCAACTCAAGCCAAAGGCTTTCCTTGGAATTTACAGTAGATCTGTCGAATTTATTTTCCAACTTGCCCCGAATTTGCTTGATGGGTTTGAAGTCCGGACTTTGAGAGGGCCGGTCCATAATTTTCAATGTTCCAGCAGATTCCTTGTCGCCGGTAGATCCGGCAATAGTTTAAAAAATGTTTAGGGTCATTGTCCTCTTGGAAAATAAATCCAGGCCCAATAAGACGTCTCCAAGAAGGAGCTCTGTGCCTCACCAGAATGTTGTGGTACACTTTTGTATCCATAATGCCATCAAATAAGCCAAAGTCACCTGTTCCTGAGGCTTAAATTGCACCCCACACTATAATACTACCCCCTCCTTGTTTAACTGTTGGCAAGAGACACTAATTTTTATATCTCTCCCCCTCACTTCGTGGAACATACACGCTTTGCTTGTTGCCAAACTATTCAAACCTGGACTCATCAGTACACAACACTTAAACCAATCTTTAATTGTCCATTTCTTGTGTTCTTTTGCAAATTTCAGGCGTAACACTCAATTGTTCTCTTTCAATAATGTTTCTTTGCTGCTATTCTGCCAAAAAGTCCTTCTTCTCCCAGTTTCCGACGGACAGTTCTTGAAGACACTGTTGCACCATGAGTCATTGTGATGTTGATCTCGTCACACAGTTCTTGTAAAGTCTTTCTTCGGTCCTGAAGACTGAGAATTTTGAGATGCTTCACTTGTGTGTCTGAGAGTTTCTTTTTGAAACCTCTCTCCTTTCGGTTCTGGTGCCATGGTGGTCTAAAGTGTACTTTACAGTGCTGGGACTGCATCTCAAGTCCTTGGCTATGGGGCAGTAACTCCAGCCAGCATCAAAAAAGCCTTTATTCGAACCCGTTGCTCACTCGTTAGCTCCTTCTTCACCTTAGCCATGTTCAAAGAGCAACATGTGCTTCAAGACTGCTTCTAGAGGCTTTGGATCTATACAATTTTGTGGTGTGGCCTCAGTGGCAAAACCCTGACGTTACCAATCACTTAATGAGCAGGATAGGCCTTGTACATTCAAAAGAATCGCCAAGCTGTCCTAAGACTCTTGCATCACCATCAATTTAACCACAATAACACCTGACAATGATTACACAAGTAATTTGGCTTCTTCTGTGCAGGAACTTGATTGTGTGACATTGACAGTGAAATAGGCCTAGCTTGTTTTTGTACGGAAAATGACCTAAATCTCATTATGATGGCTCTATTCTATGATTAATAGAGCATTATGATGACTTTGTACATATTGAATTAGTTTTTAGGGTATTTTAATGGCCAATTCAACAAAAACAACTGAAAACTCTTAAATATGTCTAGTGTTCTAATAATTTTGGCCACCACTGTATATATACAAAAGTCTGAATATATATACAAAAGTCTGAATATATATACAAAAGTCAGAATATATATACAAAACTCTAAATATATATACAAAAGTCTGGATATATATATACAAAAGTCTAAATATATATACAAAACTCTGAATATATATACAAAAGCCGAGCTGCTTGAATTCCTGCGCCAGGAGTAGCATAAAATCACCCAACGGCAATGTGAAAGACTGGTGGGGCCCTATCTTGCCGATCAGAAACGCAAGTAGGACGGCGCCAAGCGCAAGTAGCTGTGTGGGCGGCTCTATGGCGCAGTTGCTATTTTAACGGCGGAAAAAACACACTTGCGTCCAGCGCAAGTGTCAAAAGGGTTGGTCCAAAGGAGGTTACTCAGCCATAGGTGTGGTTTGGGCGTAATATGCAATAAACCAATCCGAGCGTCATTTCACATTCCCTTTAAGAGCGAGGAGCGCATAGTCCATAGCGGCTTGTTATTTTGATGGCGGAATTACCTGTTGGAAGACCGGAAAAGTTCACAGCCGAGGAGACCGACGTGAGATTTACACCAATTTTTTGCCAAGCCATATATAATTACAAGGAAAATAAAGTATTTACCACTTGAGGAAATCATTGTGATATCCATATCCAAGATATTTTAAAAATAGGCATACATCTAGCGTAGCCTACACATTGACCCAAATGATTCAGGTTAATTGAAGCTGCGTGACATTTGATTTATTGTATGGCTTTGTAAAAAGCCGGGAGATAGATATATATGGGGATGCGAGAAACCCTCCAAAAGTAAGCAAAGTCAAGCAAGCATGTCAAGATATTGCCGTGATTGTTTCTGCAACGGGGCACCCGAAAACGTTGCCAAAAACGCTATAATGACGTCCGGAGACGTGGGACATCCAAGCTGGAAGGTAACACACGTTCTCGTGCCTTCACGGGAGGTGGATCTGCCTCGACCCAGGATCTGACGGCAGCAGAGGACATCGCCACGTCTACCCTCGCGCCTGAGAGCCTGCAGGGATTTGGGGGCATGGAAATCGGCACCCAAGCCAGTGCACCAGCTGACCAAACCCAAGGTACATAAATAAAGTCCACATACACAAAGATGAGTTTACAAGATTTATAATAATACTGGCATTAAATAAATGCAACAAAGCCATACAATAAATCAAATGTCACGCAGCTTCAATTAACCTGAATCATTTGGGTCAATTGTGTACGCTAGATGTATGCCTAGTTTTAAAATGTCTTGGATACGGATATCACAATGATTTCCTCATGTGGTAAATACTTTATTTTCCTTGTAATTATATATGGCTTGCCAAACAATTGGTGTAAATCTCTCGTGAAGACGACAGAAGTAAAGTGTAGCCTATAGGTCCTATACTGTGCGGGCAAGCACATGCGCCCTTAAAATAGCGTTCTGAATACGCGTTACAGACTTTAGACATTGCGCCTCACATTAGACCAGCTTTTTTTTGGTCAATGGCGCACGGCGCACGGCGTTGTTTTGAAACTGCAAAATACCACTTGCGCCAGAGAAACGCCTTCTCTGTTCCGCCCCCGCCCATGTCGACGCAAGTTCATTTCGAAGCGCGCCTCTGGAGGGAAAATCGCGCTGTGCGCCGGGTGCAAGATAGGAATTATACATGCGTCGGTGACAATGTCAATTGCGCTGGGTGCAAGATAGGGCCCGTGGAGTGCATGCCAAGACACATGAAAGTTGTGATTTTAAATCAAGGTTATTCCACCAAGTATTGATTTCTGAACTCTTCCTAAGTTAAAGCATTAGTATTGTGTAGTTTAAAAATGAATAATGAGGTTGTTTTCTTTGCATTATTCGAGATCTGAAGACACTGCATCTTTTTTGCTATTATGACCAATTGTCATTTTTCTGCAAATAAATTATCTAAATGACAATATTTTTATTTGAAATTTGGTAGGAATGTTGCCAGTAGGTTATAGAATAAAACTAAAATGTACATTTTACTTTAACACATACCAATAAATAGTAAAACCAGAGAAACTGATAATTTTGAAGTGGTCTCTTAATTTTTTCCGCGGCTGTATATACAAAAGTCTGAATATATATACAAAACGAAGTCTGAATATATACAAAACGAAGTCTGAATATATATACAAAACTCTGAACTCTGAAGCGCTCAATCCGTCTTTGTCCGCCATATTGGATTGAGCGCTTCCTTTTAAATCAATGGTACCAAAATGTTTGTAATTACGTAATTTCTGCTTCATGAAATACTGTTTTTCTGTTATATTGTTCAATTTTGACATTGATTTCTCACTAGAAATGCAATAATAACACGTTTATTTTACACCGTTTGACTTCATGAAGGATATTTTTAGAGGCAATTTCTCCATTGACTTGACTGGGGTCTTGTCAAAACCTTCGTAACTCCTTGTTTTCTGCTTCATGAAATACTGTTTTTCGGTTATATGGCTGAAATTAAACATTGATTTCTCGCTAAAAATGCAATAATAACAGGTTCATTTTGCATCGTTTGACTTAACGAAGGACATTTTTACGCTTAAATGGGATACAACGTTTCCTCTCGTCAGACTTGACATTGGACAAAAAATGATTACCCAGAAATCCTCATTGCATATACCAATGAAAATAAGACATTATTCATTGAATTGAATAGTTTATTTTTTAATAGTTTCCATAGTTTATGTAGGATAAGCATATAATTGTGTTATAGATTGCTACTGACTATTTCCCTTCTACAAAATAATACTCACCATGACCTAGATAGGTTGGCCATTTCAAGGGTATAAATAACATAAGGTACTATATCGGCATACAACTAGTCATTAGTCACGGGTGTGTTTCCAGAAAGATGCCTGCTCTTAGTTACTTGCAGATATAGCATTTTGTGAAGCACCCGACGAGGCAAAATCCCGGACGATTTGGGAATCCCTGTGTAGCACCTGTGTTGTCTGGACTAGTGAAAAGAAGCTACACTCACGAAGATTCTAGAAAACTAGAGTTGTAAATAGTTAACACTTTATTTTGTACAGTTTCCTTGATGTAAAATTGAAAAGATGTGAATACGTTGCAGTCAGTGTATGAATGGGTGTGTGTAAATGTGTAGTATATGTATATTAAAGAAAAGAAAATAACAAAACCATGTAAATATGCACCAAAATGTACATTCAATTGAAACAAAGCAATAAAAGTAAATGCACTCTATATAAAATTCAGTATAAAAAAACAGTGTAACCCTTCAGTATGCTCAATCAAATACAATTTAACAAATCAGTGTGGAAAAACTGTATTATCAGTCACAATCAACAGTCCTTGTGTGTGTGTATGCAAAAAGGATTCGCCTTTCCGGTGTGTAAAGGTGAACTTATCTGTTCACGCGCAAATGTTGCAATGTTCGTGCTCCAACCGTCGAAGTTGAGGAAAACCTATGGTAGCTGGCCAGGCTACCACAGGTTACATGCTGCATGCGCGTGATATGAAGCTCTTGGGTAGCTCGCCATCTTTTTCTGAGTCTTCGTCAATCCAAATTTAAAACCAATCGAAGCTCTTCCTTCATCAAAAACGAATCAAACTTCACTCTTTTCTCATAAAACGGCAGGGAAGAAAGAAATACTTATCAAATAGAAAGGAAAATGTATCAATATCTTACTAAATTCAATTCTAGTTTAACTTTCTTTTATCAAGTTCGTGCCTACTCGTTTGCGTGGCTAGATTCAACGGATCTCCTAAATGAAAAAAATTCCCTGCGCATGCGCAGTGCACATGACTATTATTTAGCTGGGCTACACACTCCCCTCCTGAATGAGCATGCGTCCCTGCATGTGCCAGCTACTAGATATGGATTATCACTGGCAAATTATCACAATCATGAATTGAGTGAAGAACACTGTTAAAGCTTTCTAAAATAGTTTGTGCAAAAGAAATCAAAGGTTTTCCAAGTTGGGGATAATGGAAACGACCTGGGGGTCGTCGCATCCGTTCAGACCTATGCATGCTTTCTTCAGCTGCTTGTCTGTCAGTCTCTGAGGTTTCAGTATGGTTTTCAGTGTGGTTATCATCATTTTCTGCCAACTCTTCAGCAACTTCATGGCTTTCACCACTGGGGTCTGTTGTGCTTGGCTCTTCTGCATTACCCTCTACCAATGGATCGACTTCAGACACATCTTCCACCGGCATCAGAGCACTGTTCTGTCCTTCAGATGAATTCTCCAAGGGCACATCAGTCGTCTCTACTGCCGGAGGTTCAGTCATTGGGCAGGGCTCTTGCAGCATAAAAGGGGATGACTGACTGTCAACAGGTTGAGCAGCAGGTGCAACTCTGGTGATGTCATAGGTCCTTGTGAACCTCTTCTCAGTGAACGATGATGGGCCGAAGGATTCATCATCATCATCGTCAGAATCTTCATCACGTCCCTCGTCAGGGTCTCGAGAAGGATTTGCTCTGGTTCGAGGATGACGAATAGGCTTCGGTTCCGCTGGTTCATCATTCTCCTCAAACAAGTACCCGCAGGGCAGCAAGAGGTCGCGATGTAGGGTTCGAGTTGGGCCGTCTCCACCTACTGACTGGACCTTGTAGACAGGTAAGTTTCCCATCTTCTCCAGGACACGATAGGCAACAGACTCCCACTTGTCAGCTAATTTATGCTTATTTCGCAGGCGGAGGTTTCTAACCAGAACTTGATCTCCCACCTCAAGCTTGGATTCTCGCACACGCCTGTCAAATCGTTGCTTATTCCGGTCAGCCAACTTCTGAGCATTTGCAGTAGCAGTTTTGAAGCTCTCCTGTAAACGAGACTTGAGGCTCTGGGCATACTGGGAGTGCGACTGAGATTTGGCCTCTCTGACTGGCAAGTTAAAGGCAATGTCCACTGGTAACCTTGGGTGTCGACCAAACATCAACTCATACGGACTGAAACCAGTTGCTTCATTTCTGGTACAGTTGTATGCATGAGCGAGTGGCTTCACAAAATCACACCAGTGACTTTTGTCTTTGTCTTTCAGCGTACCCAACATATCCAGCAGCGTGCGGTTAAATCGCTCGACAGGATTACCTCTCGGGTGGTAAGGACTTGTTCGAACTTTCCTGATACCTGCTACAGCACAGAGTTCATGTATGACATGAGATTCAAAGTCCCTGCCCTGATCACTATGAAGCCGTTCCGGGAATCCATAGTGCACCAGGAAATGCTCCCAGAGACTTTTTGCCACCGTTCGCGCTTTTTGGTCTCTTGTCGGAATAGCAACAGCATAGCGGGTAAAGTGGTCTGTGATTACTAAAACATCTTTTATGTTGCGACTATCTGGCTCTATTGACAAGTAGTCCATACAAACCAACTCCATTGGCCTGGATGTTTTGATGTTTACCAAGGGGGCAGCATGTTCAGGCTGTGCTTTCCTCCTGACACATCGTCCACAGGTTTTCACCTTGCGCTCCACGTCGAACGACATTCTAGGCCAATAAAAGCGGGAACGCACTAAGTCAAGCGTCCTATCAATCCCCATGTGGCCCATATCGTCATGGAGACACTTGAGCACGGAGGTTCTCAACGCTTCAGGAAGTACAAGCTGATAAACAAGGTGGTCGTCACACTGGCGTTTCCTGTACAAGATGCCGTCTCTCATAACGTAACGCTTCCACTCCTTGATCATCAACTTGAGGTCGTGTGAGTGAGTATCCGGATCGCCAGACACTGAACACCCAGCTTCCAGAGCCTGGATAACACGTCCAATTATTGTGTCGTCTCTTTGGTGCTTGATCAAGTCCTCATCAGTGAAAGTAGGTATTAACACACATTTTTCAAACGCTTGCTCATCGCCATAAACATCTGGAACTGCATCAGCGCTCATGGCAAGAGATTCAACTAAGGTCACATCAGGCAGGTCATCACTACCTCCATCTGACAGATGACGGAGACAGGCGGCAGCAACAACACTGCAAGGTAAGTTGGTACAATCCTGCGAGGCCAGATGCTGCGATGCAAAATCCATGATCCTCGCACTCTCTTCGGTAGAAGCAGGATCGTCGTCTAGTGCATCATGGGGCATTCTGGAAAGAGCATCCGCATCCTGATTTTTGCTTCCGGGCCTGTACTTGATATTGAAGCTGAAGGTGGATAATGCCGCCAGCCAGCGGTAACCAGCTGCATCAAGCTTGGCGGAAGTGAGTACATACAGTATGTTAACGGATTGTTGTCAGTTACTACGGTAAAAGTGTTCCCATACAAATAATCCTGAAACTTCTCAACTATGGCCCACTTCATTGCCAAAAATTCTAATTTATGGGCTGGATATCGGGCCTCACTCTTAGACAGACCGCGACTCGCATAAGCTACAGCTCTCTGCTGACCGTCTTGTTCTTGATAAAGCACAGCTCCGAGACCAGTGGTGCTGGCATCAGTGTGGAGTTCGTAGGGGAGCTTAGAGTCAGCAAACCCTAGTACAGGAGCTGATGTTAGTCTGTCTATTATGCATTCGAAAGCTTGCTGGCATGCTGCCGTCCACCGGTCAGAAAAGGGTTCTTTGGGGTTCAGGTAGGTTACATTCTGCGAAGGTTTTTTGCGACATTTACTGGATGGTGGATACCCAACAGTCAGATTGGTTAATGGCTTCACTATCTTTGAGTAGTCTTGCACAAAACGGCGATAGTATCCAGAGAAACCTAAAAACGCAGTTCTTTCAAGGTCTGAGGCTTGGGCCAAGTCTTCAATGCACGGACCTTTTCTGGGTCCGTCTCAATTCCATTATGAGACACAATATGACCAAGATAACGGACACGTGACTGAAAGAATTTGCATTTCTCTGGAGACAGTTTAAGACCATTTTCTCTCAGACGCTGAAGTACAGTCAGCAGCCTTGCTTCATGTTCCTCTAAAGTAGCAGAAAAGACAATTAAGTCGTCCAGAAATACTAGCACCTCCTTTAAATTGATGTCCTTCATGCACTTTTCCATTAAACGTTGGAAAGTGCTTGGTGCATTTGTGGTCCCCTGTGGCATCCTGTTGAATTCCCAGAAACCCAAAGGACACACAAAAGCCGTCTTCTGTTTGTCTTCTTCCTCCATTTCGATTTGGTAGTACCCTGACTTCAAGTCCATAACGGAGAACCATTTGGACCCAGCGAGTGCAGAGAACGCCTCCTCCAAGTTGGGCAACGCATAAGCGTCCTTGATGGTGTGCGAATTTAGCTTCCTATAATCTACGCAAAGTCGAACATCGCCATTCTTCTTCCTCACTACTACAATAGGAGATGAGAAGGGGGATTCCGACTCACGGATTACACCAGCATCAAAAAGCGTCTTAAGGTGTTTTTTTACTGCTTCAAAGTCACGAGGATGGATAGGCCTGGGTCTTTGCTTGAAGGGGGTGTCATCTTTCAGCTTAATGCGATGCTTAACTTTGGTGGCATGGCCGAAGTCCAGGTCATGACGCGCAAAAACATCAGCAAAAGTATTCAGCTTCTGAGCAACTCTTTTTCTCCACTCCTCTGGAAGAGGGGAATCTCCAAAGTCGAACCTCAAGCTGGAACTAGTTGTCTGAGCACAGTTTTGGTAAGAACCTGAGCACATCATGCCAGACTTATCTGCCATTTGAGGATTTTCCAGGACTTGATGAGCAACGCTAAGCTGAGCAACGACACAATTGAGATGAAGTGTTATGTCATGATCAGTTTGGTTTCTAACCCATACAGCAAACTTGTTGGGTGACTTCTTAGGTAAGGTGATAAGACATTGATCAACAACAATTCCACCAGGTAAGGAAGACAGTGTGGGTTGTTCTACTAAAGCATATGGTTCAGAGGGAATGGCATTAATTCTCATGGAACAATCCAATGCAACTCTCTGACCAGCCGGTATGGTTTGTCTTGTTCTCCCTTTGAGTGTCATCAGTCCCACTCGTCCACTGGTGCTCTGACTTTTCCTTAGCTCAAGAATTTTAAGGATCTGTGCATAGCCATGCACTGAAGAATGCCTACCCTTAGCGCTGTGTCCAGGATATTCACTGTAGACGGTGTCAAGCAGATTTGTCCCAATAAGGATGGTTACTTCACTAGTAGAGCATGCATCAGGAACAACCAGGGCTAAAGTGGAAACTGGGTCTTCATTGTTGATGAATTCTTTTGGGAGTTTCACGCTAATCTCTACGTAGCCAAGATATGGCACAGACTGGCCATTGGCACCCTTTACCTCTATGAGGTGATCTAAAGGCTTGATTGGCTGTGCTGACAGATGATTGTTATAAAAAGAAAGAGACACTGTGGTCACTTGGGATCCGGTGTCTAATAAGCAGCTACAGTCAACACCGGAAATGTTAACCATGGCAGTGCACCGTTCACCTACTAATCTAGACTGTGGTTTAGATCTGGTTTTCACACAATGAGACTGTATGATAGGCTGACAAACAGTGTTTTGCTTGGGGCTACTAACACCTATTTCTGCTCCCATTTTCCCCCCAACAGAAGCAGACTTTAGTTTAAAGGTGGAGTGCTGAAAGAAACATTAAACTCCTCCCAAGCTCTTTGCTTCTCCCTCAGTTCCTTTTTCTTGGCGTCCACCAGTGCTGGATTAGGCTCATCGCTACAGGAGGGTGAGATATGACCATCTTGCCCGCAATTGAAGCAATACCAGGGTCTGGGCTTTCTATTCGCTTTCCCTGCAAACTGCTGTGTGGACTGCTGTGGTGTCTCTTGTTTGAAGTCTTTAGGTTTGATTCTCCTATATTTTTCTGTTTTGCTGCTAGCCCCTACATTTTGTTCTTTTGAAACTTTTAGAGAAGCTAACTGAGCTTGAAGGTCAGCTATTTGCATTTTCATTTTCTTTGTTTCTGAGGGGAGGTCAGAGGTAACAGAAAACATGTCAACCTCAGTGGCAAAAGGGTCACACACAGCATGCAAGTTGGACTGAGCTTTTGCTTTTGGAAAGCCAAGATGCTGTTTCATGCGGCTTGTTTGTCCTCCTCTGTCCGTAACAGAAGCATGAACTCAGATAGAGATGGTGGGTTATCTAATTTTCGCTCAAGCTGGAGATTTGTGATCAAGCTGTTGTTCCAGCAGCCTCTGCAGAATTGTTTCAGCAACTGGAGGTTAATTTGACTGGTATGTAGTCCACCTCTCTTCACTACTGCACAGAGAGAGATCTGTAGCCTATGTAAATAAGCAGAAGGTTTCTCGCCAGCTTTCTGATTTGTGTTCAAGAACTTTGCGAAGAGTTCGTCTCCATCGCCCACAGCAGCATAAGCAGAATCCAACAAACTCAAGTAACAAGCAGAACTCGCCTGAGGACCTAAATGCTTCACCATGGTAGCTGCAGGAGACAAAAGACTTTCAACAATTTTCCTGACCACCTGCAGATCAGGAAAGGAAGAATCCTTGAGGTAGAAATCAATGTGGCTTCGCCATGTTTCATAATCGACTTCCATTGCTGGAACAGGACTTTTCCCAGAGAAGGATCTTAATTTCAGAGAGCGATGCCTGGAAGAAACATCATCACCCTTCACTATGTGCTCGACGACTAATCTTTGGACCTCAGGGGTACTTAGCTGATCAACAGGTAGGCGTATGGCTGTTGCAGAAGTGGGCACTGAACAAGTCAAGATTCTGGGCGAAGGGCTTTGGGTGTTTTCTTTTGGAAAAGAGCAAGTTCCTTGAATTACATCCTCATCCTCATCTATCCGTATGGATACATCAGCCCTGTTTAAGTGACAACTTGGGGATTTCCCTAAGCTTACATCTTGTGTGGAAGATTCACCTTTAGTGGACACTCGGATTCTGGCTAACTCTTCAAGAAGCAATGCTTCAAAGTCCATGCCACCTAATTTTGCAACATTTTTAAGTTCTGATATATAGCTACTGGTAAGGCTAGATCCTAGAGATGTGGTAAATAGAGTTGACAGCAGCTTAATGTGATGAATCACACTTGGATCAGAAGGGGATATTTTGGAAAAAGGTAGATCATCCTTAAGTTTCTCAATAGCTGCGCCACTGTCGTACTCTACAACAGCAGTGTTCAGAAAAGCTGGATCTGGGCTATCGATCTGCAAGACTCTGCTTACAGTGCCATATCTACTTAGTAACTCAAAAATATAATCATCAGCCTCAGAATGAGACAATCCACTGACTAACACAGCATTAGGCACTTTGATGTTTTCAGATCTTATAACATCCATTTTTAAATGCTTAAATGTTAGGGCAACAAGTTCAAAATAATTTCTCGCAAAAAAAGGTGAGGAAACTGTACAAAACTAAAGCCACAACTCTCCTGGCTAGCTCGCCACTTTATGTAGAACCTGTGTTGTCTGGACTAGTGAAAAGAAGCTACACTCACGAAGATTCTAGAAAACTAGAGTTGTAAATAGTTAACACTTTATTTTGTACAGTTTCCTTGATGTAAAATTGAAAAGATGTGAATACGTTGCAGTCAGTGTATGAATGGGTGTGTGTAAATGTGTAGTATATGTATATTAAAGAAAAGAAAATAACAAAACCATGTAAATATGCACCAAAATGTACATTCAATTGAAACAAAGCAATAAAAGTAAATGCACTCTATATAAAATTCAGTATACACTTTAAAAAACAGTGTAACCCTTCAGTATGCTCAATCAAATACAATTTAACAAATCAGTGTGGAAAAACTGTATTATCAGTCACAATCAACAGTCCTTGTGTGTGTGTATGCAAAAAGGATTCGCCTTTCCGGTGTGTAAAGGTGAACTTATCTGTTCACGCGCAAATGTTGCAATGTTCGTGCTCCAACCGTCGAAGTTGAGGAAAACCTATGGTAGCTGGCCAGGCTACCACAGGTTACATGCTGCATGCGCGTGATATGAAGCTCTTGGGTAGCTCGCCATCTTTTTCTGAGTCTTCGTCAATCCAAACTTAAAACCAATCGAAGCTCTTCCTTCATCAAAAACGAATCAAACTTCACTCTTTTCTCATAAAACGGCAGGGAAGAAAGAAATACTACTACCAAATAGAAAGGAAAATGTATCAATATCTTACTAAATTCAATTCTAGTTTATCTTTCTTTTATCAAGTTCGTGCCTACTCGTTTGCGTGGCTAGATTCAACGGATCTCCTAAATGAAAAAAATTCCCTGCGCATGCGCAGTGCACATGACTATTATTTAGCTGGGCTACACCTGCCGGACGCATTTTTACGGTCTCAAAAAGAGGACATGGAGCCTGTGTGGCATGGAGCATTGCCCTGCTGGAAAAAACACTTCTCAGAGTTGGGGCACATTGTCAAAGCAAAAGGAAGCAAGTTTTTCTTCTGGGACAACGTTGTACTTTGCCTGGCTGAGGTTTGTAAAAGACCATAAGGATTGAAAAAGCGGACTTGAGGGTCTTCTAAGTTCGTCTTCTCTGATGAGTCCAATTTCACAGTAGGTGCAAGACTCTGTGGCTTGTAGGCCTCTCCAGGTCTCTGTCTAACCATCAGACGACCATGTGTTGGGCAAAGCTAAAAATTGGACTCAGAGAAGATGAACTTAGAAGATGACCTCCAGTCCGCTTTGGTTCAACCCTTATGGTCTTTTACAAACCTCAGCCAGGCAAAGTACAACGTTGTCCCGGAAGAAAAACTTGCCTCCTTTTGCTCTGACAATGTTCCCCAACTCTGAGAAGTGTTTTTTCCAGCAGGGCAATGCTCCATGCCACACAGCCAGGCCAGTAAAGGTGTGGATGGAGTACCACCAGATCAGGACCCTGTCATGGCCAGCCCAATTTCGAGACCTGAATCCCATAAAAAACCTCTGAAATGTGATCAAGGGGAAGATGGATGGTCACAAGCCATGAAAAGAAGCCGAGCTGCTTGAATTCTTGCGCCAGGAGTAGCATAAAGTCACCCAACGGCAATGTGAAAGACTGGTGGAGAGCATGCCAAGACACATGAAAGTTGTGATTTTAAATCAAGGTTATTCCACCAAATATTGATTTCTGAACTCTTCCTAAGTTAAAGCATTAGTATTGTGTAGTTTAAAAATGAATATGAGCTTGTTTTCTTTGCATTATTCGAGATCTGAAGACACTGCATCATTTTTGCTATTTTGACCAATTGTCATTTTTCTGCAAATAAATGATCTAAATGACAATATTTTTATTTAAAATTTGGTAGGAATGTTGCCAGTAGGTTATAGAATAAAACAAAAATGTACATTTTACTTTAACACATACCAATACATAGTAAAACCAGAGAAACTGATAATTTTGAAGTGGTCTCTTAATTTTTTCCGCGGCTGTATATATAATACAAATGGCTGCAGTAAATGAGTTTACAATGTTGCTCCTCATTGAGTTTTTTCATGATGTACATTTCATTGGAACACTCTCTCTCTCTCTCTCTCACTCTCACTCTCTTTGACACTTCTCTCAATTCAATTTCAATTCAATTACATTTTCAATTGAATTGGCTTTATTGGCATGAATGTGCGATACATTGTTGCCAAAGCACTTCAACAATAACAACAACAATAATAAAAAACAACAGTACAAATAATAATGGTAATACAGCAACAGATACATTCATTAAATAAATACAAAATAAAACAAATATACAGTGTATATTTATATGCAGATCTACTGTATATATAACTATACACAAACATATACTCTCTCTCTCCCTGACACTTCCCTCTCTTTCTCTCACTCTCTCTTTGACACCTCTCTCTTTGACTTCTATCTCAATCTCTTTGAGACCCATCTCTCACTCTCTCACTCCCAACTGAATGTCTCACAGCATATGAAAGGACTGCATGACAGCTACACTTGTCTCCCCCTCATTGTATGTTTCTCTTCTGTACAGTGTGTGTGTGTGTGTGTGTGTGTGTGTGTGTGTGTGTGTGTGTGTGTATGTCATTGGTCACTGATAATAAATCAGTGTGTGTTTGTTGCACAGTAATGTCTTCCTGTCAGGGGGACACCATTTCACTATTTTGTGTCGTCCCCAGCCCCCCCCATGAGCTCCATCTACCCCAGAGATGAGGTGAAGGTGGGCACTGACAACACCCTCATCTGCTACATCGCTGGGTTCTACCCTCCTCGACTCACTGTGAGGTGGACCAAGAACAACAAGAACGTGACCCAGGGAGTGAGCTGCAGTCAGCTCCGTCCGAATGTTGAACATGGTTCCTTCAACCAGTTCTTCACCCTGAAGTTCACCCCTCAGGAGGGGGACATGTACACCTGCACTGTGGAGCACTCGGCACTGGAGGGGCCCATGACAAGAGAGTTTGGTAAAACATTTTCCCTAAAGCATCGTGAGTTACTCTGATAGAAGGAGATGCAGCTGATCTTAGTAGAATGTGAACTAAGTTAAGACTCTTATGTGTTATATGGAATGCACATACTTACCGTATCAAAATAAAGGCTCAAACTAGTAGGGGTGCACGATTCAGAAAATGTCACGATTCGATTCGATACCGATTTTTAGGCACACGATCATTCGATTCAAAATCGATTTTCGATTCAAAAACGATTCTCGATTCAAAAAAATTGATTCACAGTATGTAAATGTTAGTGCTGTCAAACGATTAAAGTATTTAATCGCGATTAATTCATCGCAAATTTTATTTTAATGCTCTTATCATGGAAAAGTGGATTGGCTTGCTTTATGCAATGTTTTATTTTATTGAAAAACATTGCCAAACAGGGCGGTACAAAATAAAATTATAAAGTGCACATTTCAGACTCTAGTGCAGTTAAACCATGGCTTAATATTTTATTTTTTTCAAGTTTGCTGTGAACATAGAAGTCAGGCCTCTTATTTCAAAAACAATGAACCGTAACAGTTAGGTTAATAAAAGGTAAGCCTACTACTTCTGTGCTTTCAGCCAGCTGCCTGTTGACATTTTCAGACAACAGTGAAGCTCGCTTCTTTTGCACAACACAACTTTCACTGCACGAAAAGCAAGATTATCGGGCCCGTATACGCTGTGATACAGCCGCGAATGATCCCCATTCCTGGCTGATCGCTGACATTCCCCCGAAATATCCGTCTGCCGCATACGAACGGAATTTCCCGGAAAGGAACCTGCGAGGGGAGGGGGGTCGATGTGTTTAGCATTCTCACCTCCCGCTGACAGAGGTGCGAAATGCTCTTATTAGCATATTGACTGTCAGCAGTCTAGCCACACACACCCTGCTGCAGCCATTGGTTGAAAACGACAAGGAATTGAATTAAAACGTCTTGTGATGAGACAGAATGAGATTCTGTCTATAGATCAGCTTTCAACTGACAAAACGTATCCCCCTCCCATTTACAGCTATTGCCCCATAAAAACGAAATTAAAATGTACACAATAATAATTTAATTAGGGTTTTGTCTTTAGGGTTTTGCTCCGGGGTTATCACATTTCTTGATTCGCCTTCCGTTTTCAGAGTTCTGTCTTTAGGGTTTTGATTTCGTTGATATCACGATTCTTGCTTTGCCTTTCATTTTCAGAGTTCGGGGGTTGCAATGTACTGTCGAGGCTGTTCCACTCATATTCCGGAGCTCCTCTCTGTAATGTTCTTGAGATTCACTTTTGGCATGTAATTATACAGAGTCGGGCTTACTCTGATATTGAGATAGTCATTTCGCAACTAGGGACATGTTTGCCACTCGTAAACATCTAACCTGTGTCTTTTCAGGTAGATTTTGAAATCTTACGCGTGCTTCGCGAGATCCGAACCTGCGCTCTTCAGGTTAGTGGTACTGTGTGTACCTAATGGTGCTGTTTCTAACCGCTTAGCCACCTTTGCTGGTAAGAATCTAGCTAGTCGGTGCGACCAAGTACCTGGTTTATCATTCCTCCCTCCTCTGGGGTATTTCTCTTCTGTTACTGGAGCGTGCGAATTTGGAATTGTTTAGTGGACTTGTGTGACGTTTTAATTTTGTTTACGTAAAGGCGCCCGAGGCAACATTAGAAACATTAGACTCGAATAATAAACGTTCAATTTCTAGTCTTTTTTTACACGTAGTAAGTTTCAATAACACCATACCATTACATATCGACATTCACAGTGGTGTAGCGGTCCCTGGAGAAGTGGGTATACTCTTTATTTATTGATACAGCACAGGATAAACACCCTGTTTTGAGAAGTGGGTATACCCAATGCTGACTGAAAAATAAGTGGGTATACTCCGTATACCTGCGTATACACCGGACTACACCACTGGACATTCAAGGAGCAGAGATGAGACGTCGTTGTGTGGTGAGAACTGATAAAAAAAAAATCGCCTGCCTTCTGTTTTCCACGGTAGCTCGCATGTTATGCTAGAAATGGCTTAGCATGGGTGGGATGGGGAAAGATAACACCTTTCCATCCAGACGCAAATTTAGCTAGTTGGAATCTGTAAGTGGTTTCCATATATATATATATATATATATATATATATATATATATATATATAGTTGATCTCTCTTACGTATTTGACGAAGCAGTGAGTTAGCTGTCTTTCAATGTCTCTTGTCGAATTATCTCACATGTTTATGGTGGTATGTGTTTAAAAGTTTTAACTTAGGCTATGTGTAATGTTCCTAACTTATATATTATTATTTCACCTTAATGTTCTTGAGATTCGTTTCTGGCATGTAATTATACAGAGTCAGGCTTACTCTGATAACAGTCATTAAGAGTCGTTAACAGTCGTTTAGCAACTTGGGCCATGGTTGCCAGTAGTGGGGATCGAACCTGTGACTTTCAGGTTTTTTAAATCAGTGAAGCAGTGACGGGGTGCCTCCCCTGGCGGGGGGGGGGGGGGGGGGGGGAGTTGTTTTCAACCCAGGTAAATTCAATTTACATAACACAACGGCCTGGCCAAGGGGAAGGGGTGGGGGGGCTTTCACACCAATGTGGGCTTCTACGGCAATACACAGGGTCGAAGACTGTCGTAAATCCCACATTTCATGCAGTGTTTTAAAGGTAAACTTTCTATTCAGAAGCTTTTTATCAACCATTTCGCCGTATCGCGCTCACCATGACTCAAACCGTAAAGTTAGCCTACTACACAGTTTGCGAAGCCAAAAAGAACGTTAATCTTAAAAAATAAATAATAATAAATCGGAAGCACTTGAATCGCGATACGATTGTGAATCGATTTTTTTGCACACCCCTACAAACTAGAGATAATCAATCACTTCAGTCCAACTACCATATTACCATGCAAGGTTTCTGGGCCTATTTTCTTACAATGTATGTGTGTGTGTGTGTGTGTGTATTTGTGTGTGTGTGTGCATCTGTGTCTTCCTCAGATGTTGAGGTGCCAGAGCCCGGTATTGGTCCCTCAGTGTTCTGTGGAGTGGGTCTGACTCTGGGACTGCTGGGAGTGGCTACCGGAACATTCTTCCTCGTCAAGGGAAACCAGTGCAACTGAAACAGCATTCTAATGTGGCTTTCTATTCATTCCCATCAGATGACAGGGATGCAGATTGTTTAAACTTTAAAGTACATGTTATTATTCTAGGGAAGATGTAATAAACTCTGAAAATCAAGTGCCAATGTTTGCTGTGGATTTATACTGTCTATGAAGCTCAGTTACTCCAGTCTGTGTACAACTTTATTCATAGCTTGTAGATACACACTTGGCGTATGATTTTTTTCCTGGAAAGTAAGATAAAATATTTCCTGTGATTTGGCTTGGTGATTTTATAAAGTTACTTAAAGCAAAACTGTATGAGTAGCTGCATGAGACACACATTCATTCATCAGTGAATTGATTTTAATGTATGAATTAAAATAAACTTTGCTAAATATTTTATGTCAACATTAAAAGTTAGAAAATAAAATAATTGATTTTATGGTTATGGTTTTATTATTGGGTTCAAAATGTGCAGTCATCTGTAATATGTGTTCAATAACTGGGCCAAGACGCTAGCAATGCCACATAAATATGAGAGCACAGATTCCGATTTGAGTGCTTTCTATGTACTTTATGTTGCTTCGATATATAATACAACACAAAACAATTGCCTACTATACACATATGCAAAGTTTACAGTTAAGTTCAGTGAGTGAGTTATTGCGCTATATAAATTAGATTGAATTCAATTCAATTCAATTCAATTACAGTTTTTTTCACAAATGCTTACACACATTTTCTGATTTTATTTTTTAAAAGCACTACGTACAATTACTAAAACCCCAAACACAATGAAAAACACCCCCTAGATTTTACAAAGCGAAACGCAATATTCACAGCAAGTATGAGTGCTGGTATCAAGTACACGGCCAATAACATAAACCTGGTTTTGCAAAATAATAACAAAAACCGAATTATGCTGCATTCGAGAAAGCTGGGAGATCGAAGATTTCAGACCTCCAACTAGGAAAAGTTCACTCGAACGCCACTTGAAGTGGAAGATTCTAGTCGTGAGGTGGGGGCAAAATCATAGACATCATATAGGTGATGATGTCTCTGATGTCTATGGGCAAAATGATCTACCCCGACTCCTAGTCGGAGCAGCCTGACGTCACATAACAATGGCGGCGCCCGTGGAGATGTGTGCCATGGACACCGTGAATGGTAAAATATAATTTTCTAGGCTAATTAGCCTAGTAGTAGACAGGATTTAAAGATCTGTTAACTTCATGGATATTTAGATGGCTTTTGATGGCTATGTTTTAGCAAAATTATAAATAAAAGAGACAGTCTACAGTGTCTCAATACCTCATCCGTCTTTTCGCCTCCTCTGCTTGGTTCGCATATGCAAGAAGACAGCATTGTTTCACGTCAAAATGTCTATTTAAAGACAACGCGAATGAGAGCTTGGCGCGGTCGGCCATTTTTGTTGTTTACGTTCAACTTCGTTCGCCTCGAACGCTTTGAGGTCGCACCTAGTACACTCCAAGTGGGATGAATGCGACATCCCAGCTTTCTCGAATGCAGCATTAGACCATGACTGCTGTGATATGGGAGGGATAATGAGAGTGCACACTGATCCAGCACCTTTATAAGAGCAGGCTGGAGCACAAACATAACACCAGTGTCACAGAGCAAGGACGGTTCTCTAGAGACTCCATAAAGACGGCATGCAATTCCTTATAGTAGCATGAATAAACAAATTAATGAATTTATTATTACACTTACAAAATGCTTTTCTCAGCCTTGGATTCATGTCTCATTGCACTGCATCACTGAACGCGGCCAATGGGTGTGCTTTTGACAGGCTGTTTCTTTATAATAATAATAATAATTCATTTTATTTTTAACGCACTTTTCATTCTAAAGAATCTCAGAGTGCCTACATATTAGAAATTAACTATAATAATACAATACAATTAAAAAATATATATATATTAACATAAGCATAACAGAAAAGATTTAACACAAGGCCAGAAATGCCTTCCTGAATAAAAAAAGTTTTAAGTCCAGCTTTAAAGGAGTCCAGCGTCTGCGTTGCCCTTAGGTGGTCAGGGAGGCTGTTCCAGAAATGTGGCGCTGCCGAGCAAAAGGCCCGGTCGCCCATGGTGCGGAGCTTGGTTTTGGGGACGAGGAGGAGAGAGCTGTTTGAAGACCAGAGGGTGGAGGTTTGGGGAGTAATTCATTCTTGCAGGTAGGGAGGTGCATGTCCATTAATGCATGTATGGGTGATTATAAGGACTTTGTAGTCTATCCGGAAAGAGACAGGGAGCCAGTGTAGTGAGTGTAATATTGGTGTTATGTGCTCATATTTCCGGACCTTCATCAGAATCCTGGCAGCGCTGTTTTGGATGTATTGCAGCTTCTGGATGTTCTTGCCAGTGATCCCATAGAAAAGTGAATTACAATAGTCCAGTCTTGAGGAGATAAAGGCGTGGACAAGCTTCTCTGCATCTGATAGGGTTAAAGTGCGGCAGAGTTTGGAGATGGTTCTTAGATGATAAAAAGAGGTTTTGCACAGGTGTTTTATATGATCATTAAAGTTCAGGTGAGAGTCAAACCTAACTCCGAGATTAGTGACTGTGGAGGAGAGGGGGATGACCTGGCTGTCGAAGGTGAGATGAGTCAAGGTGGATGACTGAACCTGGTGTGGAGTGCCAACAAGAAGGGCTTCAGTTTTGCTACTATTAAGCTGGAGAAAGTTGTTGCTCATCCATGCCTTTATCTCCCCAAGACAGGCGTTGAGAGATGACATGGCATTCATGTGTTTGGCAGGTTGTACTACCTGCACACTGAGATTGAGTCAACTGATGATAAGTGTAATGCAACCCACGACATCCAAGCTTGGCATGAGATACTAGGCCACTGTAATTATGATGATGTGCTTAGGTTACATGATGTTGTTGATGGTATGCAGATCAAGGGAAAAATGAGTAAGCCTGAGCAAGAATGTGAGGTGTGTATTCAAGGGAAGTTTGCACAAACTAGAAATAGGAACCCCGATGCCAGAGCAAAGGCTCCTTTAGAAATGATAAACACAGACCTTGCAGGTCCAATAGCCACTGAGTCATTAGATGGGTACAAATATGCACAGTCTTTTACTGATGATTACTCAAATGCATTGTTTGTATACTTTCTAAAGAAAAAGAGTGACTCAGTGCAGGCAACTGAAAAATTCCTTGCAGATGTATCCCCTTATGGGAAGGTGAAGTGTATGCGATCTGATAATGGAACTGAGTTCACAGGTGGTGATTTCCAGGCGCTGCTGAGGAAAAGCAAAATTAGGCATGAGACGACAGCTCCATACTCACCGCACCAAAATGGAACAGCAGAACGTGGGTGGCGTACTCTTTTCGAGATGGGCAGGTGCATGCTAATTGAAAGTGAGTTACCAAAACACCTTTGGCACTACGCAGTACAAACAGCAGCAATGGTACGCAACAGATGCTTGAACAAGCGCACAGGGCTGACTCCATACGAGATGTTGACAAACAAAAAGCCCAATGTGTCCAGAATGCAACGATTCGGATCTGTTTGCTACACTTATAAGCAGGAAAAGGGGAAGCTTGACTCCAGGTGTGATCAGGGGCGTTTTGTGGGGTACGACAAAAATAGCCCAGCTTATTTAGTGTATCACCCAAATACAAACAAAGTGCAAAAACACAGGCTGGTGAAATTTGTGAGCAAAACAGCTTCAGAAAAACAAACACAGACAGATGAGCCAGATCTAAATGATGACAGTGTGGGGCACAGAGTCAGGACTAGGGGGACGCAGGGGGTCAACAGGAGTGCAGAAAAGGCTCTAGAGCAAAATGAACCCGGTAAAAGTCCACATTGCGATAGTCCAAGGGCAGCAAATGAGTCTACTGAGCATAATGAAACTGGAAGTGTTACAAGCGTCGATCCTGAGAGTAGGCGGTATCCAACAAGAGAAAGGAGGGCACCAAATTACCTAGGCGAATTCGTGACAGAAGACAGTGATAGTGACGGGATGCATGTCACAGTAGACTACTGCTGCAGAGCAGTTTGTGGCATTCCGCAAACTTATGGTGAAGCAATGCAGTCAGACAATTCAAAAGAATGGAGAAAAGCAATGAATGAGGAAATCCAGTCTCTAAATGAGAATAAAACCTTTACCCCGACAACACTACCCGTGGGCAAGAAACCAGTGGGGGGTAGGTGGGTTTACACAATCAAGTCTGGTGTAGATGGGAATGACCAGTACAAGGCTCGATTTGTTGCCAAGGGCTACAGCCAGAAAATGGGGGTAGACTATGGGGAAACGTTTTCACCTACAGCAGATCTAACCAGTGTTAGAATTGTGCTACAGAAGGCAGTGCAGGAAGATTTACTGGTCCACCAAATGGACGTTAAAACCGCGTTCTTACACGCCCCCATCGACCACGAAATCTACATCAATCCACCAGAGGGCTATGAAGAAAAAGAGGGTGTAGTATATAGGCTAGAGAAATCGCTTTATGGTCTCAAACAGTCTGGAAGAAACTGGAACAGGGTTTTACATGATTGCTTAACTGAAAATGGTTTCACACAAAACCAAGCTGACCACTGTGTTTATTCCCAAGAGTCTAAAGAAGGGAAAGTGATCATAATTGTGTGGGTAGATGACTTGATCATCGCTGCAAGCGATGAAGGGAAACTGAAAAAGGTGAAAGGGATGCTTGAAGAGCAATTCAAGATGAAAGATTTGGGGCAACTCAAACATTTTCTTGGTATTGATTTTGATTTGTCTGATAAATGCATTAAGATGTCACAAGAGAAGTACACTTACAAAATTCTACAGCGTTTCAACATGTCAGAATGCAGGGTGAGAGATACTCCTTGTGAGCAAAAGCTCGAATACAGTAATGATGCAGTTAAAATGACAGATATCAGAATGTACAGAGAGGCCGTGGGCAGTCTGATATACCTGACGACCTGCACTAGGCCTGATCTGAGTTTTGTGGTGAGCAGGCTGTCACAGTACCTAGCTGAGCCTACAGAGGAGCAATGGGTTACTGTGAAGCATGTCCTGCGATACCTTAAAGGTACAGCAGACAAAGGTTTAACCTTTACGAGAAGCACTGAGAATCTTGGTATAAAAGCCTACAGTAATGCAGACTGGGCGGCTGATACCAGTGATCGCCGCAGTACCACAGGATACTGTGTTAGTCTTAGTGAAAACAGTGCACTTGTTTCATGGAAGGCAAAGAAGCCACCTACTGTTGCACTTTCCACATGCGAAGCAGAGTATATGGCACTTGCTTCTACTGTTCAGGAATGCCTTTACCTACAACAATTACTGGAGAATATGGATGGTTACCAATACACACAAACGGTAATACACGAAGACAATCAGGGGACGATTGCTCTTGCCAGAAATCCTGTGAATAGAAAGCGTTGTAAACACATAGACATTAGGTATCACTTTATTAGGTCTACTGTGAATGAGGGTAAGGTGAATTTAATGTATTGTGCTAGTGATGAAATGGTCGCTGATGTGATGACGAAGCCTGTCAGCAAGTTCAAACTGGGAAAGTTTGCAGGTCTTCTTTTTGGTGACTAATATGTGTAAGCCAAAGGTACACATTTGTTCAATCTTGTTTTGGTGTTTTTTGTGTTACCAACCTGAGTACAAGTGGGGGTGTTAAAATGTAAGCCTATTTCTTATGTTCTCAGGTTACATGATTGTAAATATTGTTTACTCTTAGCGACACAAGAGGGCGCAAGAGCACACACACTAATTCATGTGATGAATGTTCATGTATTGTTTGTGACCTAATGGACTTCCCGTACATGGACATTTTTATGCGTGACTTTTCATATTCCAGTCAGTCCGCGCTCAACCCAACTGGCAGATGGCCACATTTCATTGTTCTAAAATAAATGTCCTTAAATGAGAGAAGTCGTCAGTCTCCTTCCTATGCATCGTCAGCAGCACCACTCTGCTGATAAAACTCAACAGATTTAATAATGTTGTAAATGGTTTACATCATTAGGCTCAAAGTCAACATATGAGGGTTGTCTTCACCAGGGTTATAATCGTTAATGAAAACTAACGAAAAAACGAAAACGAGGTGTGATTTTGTTTTTTTGTCGTTAACTGAAATACAAATAAAAACGAAGCTTTATCAAAAAACGATAACTAACTGAAACTGTATTGTGTCTTTACAAAACTAACTGAAATAAAATAGAATTATAGAGAAAATGTCTTTAGTTTTCGTTTTGTCAATGTATTTCATACATAGTCAAGTCAATCTTCAAGTCTATCTTCCTCTATACCGCTTTAAGTACACGCCCCTCGCCTGGTATCATAGCGGCAAAATTCGGGAGAAAGCAACAGAGTTTCTATTTGGGATTACCTGGAACAGTGATGTGCGGTGAGGTTCCTGGCTGGTGAGGCACCGACTCTTTCAGAGTTAGATTTACAAATATATAAAACCAATACAGTATATTAAATAAGCATTCGATTGGCAGCTTGCACATTGACTACTGGTTGTTTTTCAGCATTCTTCACACACACACACACACACACACACACACACACACACACACACACACACACACACACACACACACACACACACACACACAGGCAGGCACCCTGAGGGTTTCTACCTTTTCCCAATATAATTTGAAGAGTTAAATCGACGAGACTTAAACATCAGCTAGATAACGAGTTATCATGTCATGCACATTGAATTCTTCCATTTAAACCGTTTATGGTTATTAAGTGTCCTTAGCTAGCTAATCAGCTAGCGGAGCAACTAGATAACATCAACCAGGAAACACAACTTTAACTGCAATTTAAGTTTAATTTCTCAAAATCAGCTCACCAAAGTGATAACAAGCACTTGTGTGGTGTTTAATGGCTTCACATAGACATCAAACAATCCTAAGAGAATTAATGGGAAATCAACGGAGCAAGGGCTTTCTCTGATAGCTATCCATGTAGGGCCTAATGTTAGCGAATGAGGAGTGAGAAGCCCCTCTCCCCCTACTTCTATTTAGTCTCTGTGTACACCCAAAACCAAATCTATTCTTGAGGTTCCAAATATTTTCAAAGTAATTTGGCTTTGAATGTGAGACGTCGATCGAGATATCTTCTCTCCCGTTGTTTTAAGCATACCTTAGATAGGGCATTGGTCTCCCATTATTGATCACTTCACGTTTGGATTGAAAGTATGGTTTTGAGAAATGTTTTAGCTTAGCAATAGAATCGTCCATTTTTGCAGTCAATGTCCAATAAAAAGTGAAGAGGAAGAACAACGGCAGTACAGGCATAATCCCCTTTACGAGAGGTACTGTTTGCCTGTTTACCTCTCTGTGCTTTTTCACTGCGGGTTTAAAATGAGGTCAGCAAGAGTTAATAGTTCTACGCATGCGCTCACGTAATCCGAGATGCGGCACAGCCCGTCGCTGCCTCGCTCTCTCCGGTCTGTTTGAACAGCGCTCTATTCCGTTTTCCCTACCCTCCGTACCTACCATCCTTAGTTTGAGTATGTAGGGTGTTCCGTTTTCGATCGCGGCGAAAAGAAGTATACCCAAAGGACCCGTATGTGTACTCATAACGGTCAAAACTTTGAGTGTGGAAGCAGGGTACACTTTCCATTCTCAACCATAGACATGTATAGATAGACACCGCCTCCACTGCTTCAGCCCGTTGCCTCGGCGAAACGCGTCGCCGCCATTTTGGGAAAGGAGCTCTCTGCCGTCAGAGGTCTGTCAGACGTGTCAAACTAGCGCAAGTTGCCAGGAGCTGCGGTTTTTCTGGATAAAAATCACGATAACCTTTTACATTTCGCAACCAATTTCATGGAGTATTCAAAGGTTTATGCTCTACGTGAAGTGTGTGAAAAAGATTTGCCTCTACGTTACTTTGAATCTCGCTAGTCAAATCGCCAGTCATACATGTGCATGGGTCTATGATAAACGCTCACTTTTCTTTCAAAACTCGTGCATTTTGAAAATACTGAGAAGATCTATAAACTATCGAAATAGTGCTTCTTTAGTTACTAGTATTGACCATCATTAAGAGAAAGAGCATACATTAAATAGTGAGAAACTGGCAGTCAGTGTGTTTTTCATAGTTTAATTCCTTTTCAAGTATGTGCATTAAGAAACCTTGAACAGTGCAATTGGCAATACACAGTTATTTCACAATTATATATTGTGTCAATTGCACTGCATAGATCTGAAAATGTTAAGAGCATGATTGTATATTATGTCAAATTGTACAAATGTACATATATATATATATATATATATATATATATATATATATATATATATATATATATATATATATATATATATATATTAATATGAATATATACTTATACTTAAAATATATTATATTGTATCACATATTATATATATCATATGTTATTCCATTGCACATTATACTAAGTCATTATATTATATTGTATTATATATATGCTATGTTATTTATATTACAGTTCAACTATTGAGATGTGTAGGCTATGTATATATTGAGATGTGTATATTTTTACTGCTATAGAAATATATAGATTTTTTTTGTAGCCTAATGTTGATTTGTGAAATAACTGTGTATTGCCAATTGCACTGTTCAAGGTTTCTTAATGCACATACTTGAAAAGGAACTATTAAACTATGAAAAACACACTGACTGCCAGTTTCTCACTATTTGATGTATGCTCTTTCTCTTAATGATGGTCAATACGTAGTAACTAAAGAAGCACTATTTCGATAGTTTATAGATCTTCTCAGTATTTTCAAAATGCACGAGCGTTTATTATAGACCCATGCACATGTATGACTGGCGATTAAACTAGCGAGATTCAAAGTAACGTAGAGGCAAATCTTTTTCACACACTTCACGTAGAGCATAAACCCTTGAATACTCCATGAAATTGGTTGCGAAATGTAAAAGGTTATCGTGATTTTTATCCAGATAAACCGCAGCTCCTGGCAACTTGCGCTAGTTTGACACGTCTGACAGACCTCTGACGGCAGAGAGTTCCTTTCCCAAAATGGCGGCGACGCGTTTCACCGAGAAGCAGTGGAGGCGGTGTCTACCTATACATGTCTATGTTCTCAACGGCCGCTATCTTGTCAACGTAGCGGAAGAGGCGGAGCCTTGCGTTTTATTTCGAAATCAATGGCGGACATAATGGCTACGGTGGCTACGATAGCAGAGTCAGAAGACCACAAGGCTACAGACCGTAAATGTCAATATCAACAGTAATTTAACAACTGTACTGATATTAAATGTACTACTAACATGTCATTCTCAAATTAAAGCCAGTGACATGAGTATTTTGGTGTTTTTTAACGATGTATACGGACTGTTAGTGCCATTTTCATATTGTTGGTTAAACTTAGACATTATATAACTTAGATTAATATTTAGTGATTGTTATTTACATTGATAGCATATTTGTATTTATAGTTTACATTTCAGTCTAAAATATGTTTAGTGCTCACGCATTGCATTGTTTGAATAATCAGAGGTTGCATTGTTTGGAATAACCAGAGGTGAGCTGTGACGTTGCCAGCTCACGCATCAATGTATCAATTGTTTGTTTTTGATGTATCAACTGTCACTTTGTTGCACTTGTCAGAATTTCAGTAAAAGACGGAGCGAACACAGTTTTTCTACCGTTGTTGAAAAACAGTACACGCGTAGACTCGTTTTCTTTCCGTCTAAGAGTGGTTACTTAAGGTTTAAGATAAGAACTACATACTGACCAAAAGAAGGGAACTTTAAGCCACTACATTAAGTAGAAAAACTATCGCTGAAGGCGAGAGAGGATCATCGTAAGCCGAGGAAAGCTGCGTTGCCCTGGACACCAGTTGATGAAGGAAGCTAGCCAGCTGAAGCATTAGCGGTGATTACAACTGCAGCCGACCGGATTTCCAGACGACTTCTATGATGATGGATGAGTACCCAAAGAACCATTGAATGAACTGATACGCCTATTTAAAGATCTTGCTGGCGAAATAAGGATAATTATGTCATTGTACTCAATGTAGCCAAGTAACGTTGCGAAGTAACAAAGGAAAACATTAGAACTTTCAAGACGTGCTATTTGCCGTTGGCCACACAGGACATTTGAGAAAAGTGCTATTGCTAGCTTGTCATATAAGCCCATAAGAAGCTCGAGTTTGTTTCTGAAAATTAAGACAGCCCTAGAATCTTTCTCTGGAAAGCATTTACATGTTTTGAGCTGAAAGGACTGTTAAACGGGATTTCAGAAGTTTGTAAGAGCTTGCTATAAGAGACTTGTCTATCATTAGTAGCCAATTTAAAATGTCTGATTTGGATGAAACCAGGATGGAAGGCAATGTGGAGCTAGACAAAAGAAGAAAGATCAAGTTGACCACAAAGGCCCTACAACAGAAATGTGATGAACAAATGAAACTTAGGAAACATATATTGGCACGCCTTGTCTCCAAAGCAGAGGAAATTGAAAACCTCATGATAAATGATTCTAATGCACTTTTAGTGGAAAGGATTCATCTCAGTGATTACTCCAAATTTCTGAATGATTTTATTGAAGTGAATAATACAGTAAGTGAACTATTATCAGAAGAAGAAAGGAAAGCTGATCAGCAGTATTGGAGTGAGCCAAACTTTATGAAGTATGATAACCTTTTGACTAATATAGAGCTTTGGATAATAGAAGCAAGACGGAACGCCAACCCCGCTTACGAACAGGCTGCTTCTGAATATGTGACTCCAAAGACTTACGCGACGACACAGCAAGGTGAGTCTGCCGTTGAGTATGTGGATCCAGACGACAGTGCATCAGCTGTATATGAAAAATACAGTTCAGTCACTGTACGCAGTGTAAGCAGTAGACATTCAAAGTCATCCACAGTGTCATCTACTGCTTCATCTGTGCGTAGAAAAGAGGAAGCTAACCGCGCAGCCCTACTCGCACGCGCAGCCGCACTTAAGAAGAAACAGGCACTGAATGCCAATCAGATTCAGTTGGAGGCTCAAATGAAAACCAATCAGATGCAGTTGGAGGCTCAAATGAAAACCAAGCAGATGCAGTTGGAGGCTCAAATGAAAACCAAGCAGATGCAGTTGAAGGCTGAAATGGAGGAACTAGATGTCGAGACTGCTATCGCAGAGTCAACAGCAAAGCTACAAGTTTTTGAAGAGTATGATAACATGGACAACAACGGAATTAATTCCTACCTCTTCAAGAACATGCCTACAGCAGCAACCATCGAACATCATGCTCCAGATGTCAGACCAAACTTGACCAGCAGTCTTCGAGTTAGCCAATACAACAGTGCTTCTCATTTTCCAACTACACACCAGTCTTATGCGCAAGTAAAGGAAGAAAACAACAACAACAAATTTGTAAGTACAAATTCCAATGGAACGCAGATTGAACTTGGCGAAGTGATATTGAAACAGAAGGATATCACAGAGATGTTAGTCACACAACAGAGACTAGCCAACTTACCTCAACGAGAAGTCCCTGTATTCAGTGGCGATCCTTTCGAGTTCCTGCCATTCTTGAAGGCCTTTGAGCACATCATCCACAGCCGCACAGACAACGATGAAGACCGCTTGTACTATCTAGAGCAATTCACCAGCTGTGAACCAAGAGAACTTGTGAGAAGTTGCCAACACATGAGCGAACAACAAGGCTACAATGAAGCGAGAAGGCTCTTGACCTATCACTATGGCAACGAGTACAAAATAGCTGCAGCCTATGTTGACAAGGCTCTCAAATGGCCTCAAGTCAAAGCAGAAGATGCCAAATCACTTCACAGCTTCTCCATCTTTCTCACCGGATGTAACAATGTCATGAAAAACATGGAATACCTCGAGGAGATGAACAGCCCGAGCAACCTTCGGATCGTCCTTTCAAAGTTGCCTTTCAGACTTCGTGAAAGATGGAGAGTCATAGCTTTCGACATACAAGAAAGGGAAGGAAGAAGAGCAAAGTTCTCTGATCTAACAACGTACATCAACCGACAAGCTAGGATAGCTTCAGACCCACTGTTCGGTGATGTAAACGAGTACTCCGAAAAAGGCAGGTCAAGCTTTAACTCTGCCCAGGGAGGCGGTCTGAAAAGAACCACTGGCTGTGCTACGAGTGTTAAGCAAGACGAAGGGGATGCCTCAGAACCAAGGAAGTACAAGCAGGCAAGCAACGCGTTTCAAGAGCCATGCCTGTACTGTAACAACAGACACACCCTGAGCGCATGTTACAAGATAAGAAGTTTGCCAAACAAAGAGAGAGTTGAGTTCATTAAAGGTAAAGGACTTTGTTTCGGGTGTCTGACCCAAGGGCACATGGCAAAAGACTGTAACAAGAGAGCCACCTGTGAAATCTGCAGCAAGAAACACCCAAGCCTGCTTCACAGCCAAAGGGACGAGAACACCGACCAAGAGAACGTCAAGCACGAGAAAGGTCAAGGCTCTGCCAGCAGACACTCAGCTGAACAAAAAGATGAGCCAGCTAGGAGTGAAGTTACGGCAGTCACCGGGGCCGGAGGCAATGACTGCATCCTGTCTATCGTGCCTGTGCGCATCAAATCCAAGAGGAGCAACACAACAATAGAGACGTATGCCTTCATGGACTCAGGAAGTTCTGCTACGTTTTGCTCCGAAAGGTTGATGAGACAGCTTGGCGTCCATGGCAAGAAGACTCAATTGCTGCTCCGTACTATGGGCCAGGAGAAGCCTGTGTCCTGCTACGTGCTCTCAGATCTGGAAGTGTGCGGTCTGACAGAGAAAAAGTACATAAGCCTGCCAGACGTATACACCCACACAGATATACCTGTAACGAAGGACAACGTTCCTGTTGAGAAAGACTTAGAAAGATGGCCGTATCTGCGTAAAGAAGTACGGTTACCACAGATCGACGCAGATGTCGACATACTCATTGGAATGAACGCTCATTCTGCGATGGAGCCGTGGAAGATAATCCACAGCCAAGATGACGGGCCTTACGCAGTTAAGACAACTCTCGGGTGGGTCGTTAATGGCCCTCTCAAGAAACATGACGATCACCACAAGTCAAGACAATTCAAGTCAAGTCACTGCAGTCAAAGGGCATCAGTCAACACAATCTCAGTCACTGGCGTGGACAGCATGCTGCTGCAGCAGTACAATCACGACTTTCCTGAGCAAGCCTGTGAAGAGAAATCAGAAATGTCACGAGAAGACGTTCAGTTCATGAAGTCTGTGACCAAGACAATCAAGAAAGTCAATGGGCACTACAGCATTGGGATGCCTCTCAGAAACAAAAATGTAGTGATGCCAAACAACAGATGTGTTGCCGAGCAACGGGCATCTAACCTGAAAAGGAAACTTGCTAAGAACTCCAGCTTCCACGATGACTACAAAACCTTCATGTCAGACCTGCTGAACAAAGGCTACGCAGTGGAAGTTCCTGAAGACGAGCGCAATCGCAACGATGGCAGAGTATGGTACGTTCCCCATCACGGCGTGATCCATCCACAAAAGGGAAAGCTGCGGGTTGTTTTTGATTGTGCCGCTTCGTTTCAGGGGAAGTCACTGAACGAGGAACTGTTACAAGGCCCAGACCTCACTAATAGTCTGGTTGGAGTCTTGACGAGGTTTCGACATGAACACATTGCACTCATCTCTGATATTGAAGCGATGTATCATCAAGTAAGAGTTCCTGACGAGGACTCTGATCTTCTACGATTCCTCTGGTGGCCACAGGGAGATCTGAGCCAGCCTCCGCGTGAGTACAAGATGGTGGTCCATTTGTTCGGGGCCAAGTCGAGCCCGAGCTGCGCCAACTACGCTCTAAGACGGACTGCAGAGGATGGAAAAGACAGGTCATCACCTGAAGCAGTAGCTACAGTCCTAGAGCACTTCTATGTCGATGACTGCCTGGTCTCGACGTCCAACGAGAAGAAGGCCACAGCTTTGACAAAGGACCTCATTGCACTGTGTGAGAGTGGAGGATTCCGCTTGACTAAGTGGTCAAGCAACAGCCGCGAAGTTCTGTCATCACTTCCCGAACAAGAGAGAGCAAAGGAGATCAAGAATCTAGACCTGGACAAGGATGAACTACCCATGGAAAGGGCACTTGGAGTGGACTGGTGCATAGAATCAGATTCCTTCAAGTTCCGGATCCATGTGAAGAGCATGCCCATCACCAGACGGGGTATCCTCTCGGTCGTAAGCTCTATATACGACCCCCTTGGATTCCTGTCACCGTTCATTCTTCTAGCGAAGACCATCGTCCAGAGTCTCTGTCAAATGAAACTTACCTGGGATGAAGAAATTCCAAAAGACGTGGCAAACAGATGGTTCGCCTGGCTGTCTGATCTGAGCCAGTTTACCAGCTTTTCCGTCAGAAGGTGCATCAAGCCAGAGGGATTTGGTCAAGTGATGTCAGCACAGCTGCACCATTTCTCTGACGCTAGCGAGAAGGGCTATGGCGTTGTCACCTACCTCCGCATCGAGAACAGCCACGGTCAAGTCCACTGCTCGTTTCTTCAAGGAAAATCCCGGGTGACGCCACTTAAACCAGTCACTATTCCACGCCTTGAGCTAACCGCGGCTACCATTGCGGTGAAAATGGATAAGCTCATGAAGCAAGAGCTTCGGATGGACCTCAAAGAGTCTGTGTTATGGACAGACAGCACCACCGTCCTCCGGTACATCGACAACGACGGAGCTCGTTTCAAAACATTCGTAGCAAACAGAGTATCAACAATCAGAGAGAACACGAGGCCAGCACAGTGGAAGTATGTCAACACGGCTTCTAACCCAGCTGACTACGCGTCAAGAGGAATGACAGCAGAGCACTTCATGAAGTGCCAGAGCTGGATTGAAGGTCCTGAATTCCTAGTCAAGAGTGAGTCTCACTGGCCTGTCCTATCAGAGTTCTCAAGAGAGATGAGTGAAGACGACACTGAAGTGAAACGTACGATCAATGTGAACATCATCAAGACTGTAGATTCAAGCACAGACCCTCTCTTCAAGCTGATTCACCACTACTCCGACTGGCACAGCCTAAAGAAGGCGGTTGCCTGGATATTGAGGCTGAAGGAGCTGCTTCAAAGTCTGTGTGAAACAAGGAAGAACCGACAGTCTCAAGCCCAGTCTTCAGACAGTCCAGATGCTAAAATCAAGACAGTTAAAAACCACATGCAGAAATGGAAATCTACCCTGAAAGGAACCCATTTGACTGTCAAGGATGTCAGAAGAGCAGAAACGGTGATCATTCAGTTCAGCCAAAGTCAAACCTTCCATGAGGAGCTTCACGCTCTGCAGAAAGGTGAAAAGATCAAGAGAAGCAGCTCTATCGTGAAGCTGGATCCCTTCCTTCAAGATGGAGTTCTCCGGGTTGGTGGAAGATTGCACCATGCAGCCTTGCCAGAACACACAAAGCATCCATTTATCCTGGCCAAGGATCACCACATCACTACCTTGATCATCAGGAACATTCATAAGGAAATCGGACATGGAGGAAGAAACCATACCCTTGCTCAGCTGAGACAAAGGGTCTGGATATGTAAAGGAAATGCAGCGGTGAGAAGTGTGCTTTCAAAGTGTGTCAAATGCCGGAAGAGTCAAGCTGCTGTGAGTGAACAGAAGATGGCGAATCTACCACTTGATCGTCTACTGCCTGACCATCCACCATTCACTAACGTTGGTGTAGACTTTTTCGGCCCCTTTGAAGTAAAGCGTGGACGAGTGCAAGTAAAGCGTTATGGAGTCTTGTTTACTTGCCTTACAGTCAGAGCAGTCCACATAGAAATCGCACACTCTCTCGACACCGACTCATGTATAAACGCAGTGAGACGTTTCATAGCCAGAAGAGGACAAGTCGAAGTGATGAGATCCGATAACGGAACGAATCTGGTAGCTACAGAACACGAGATCCGCCGGGCGATGAAAGAATGGAACCAGTCCCAGATCTCTGAGGCTCTACTGCAAAGAGGAGTCACTTGGATCTTCAACCCGCCTGCTGGGTCTCACCACGGTGGTGTCTGGGAGCGACAGATAAGAACAGTACGGAAGATACTTACCAACCTTCTGAAGCTTCAATCACTCAACGACGAATGTCTGCAAACCGTGATGTGTGAAGTAGAAGCAGTGATCAACAGCAGACCCCTTACCAAGTCATCTGATGATGTGGACGACCTCGAGCCACTGACGCCGAATCATCTTCTCCTTTTCAAGGGAAAACCAGCACTCCCTCCAGGCGTGTTTCAGAAGGAGGATCTATACACCAGACGAAGATGGAGGCAAGTGCAGTATATCTCCGACATCTTCTGGAAGCGTTGGTCCAGAGAATACTTGCCCCTCCTGCAAGAAAGGCAGAAGTGGCTGGAGAAGAAGAGGAATGTGAAAGAGGGAGACGTCGTACTCATCGTGGATGAGAGGGCTCCAAGAGGGTCCTGGTTAATGGGAAAAGTGGAGAAGACAATCCCAGATGCCAAAGGGTTTGTCCGTCGGGTCCTTGTAAAAACGAAGACCAACACTTTAGAGAGACCCATTAATAAGCTGTGTCTCCTGCTCGAGATGGAAGAATCTTAGAATGTAGAAATGTATTTAGTTTTAGTTAGGTAATTGTCATCCCCATGATGAGCAATTAGGGGCCGGAATGTTAGTGCCATTTTCATATTGTTGGTTAAACTTAGACATTATATAACTTAGATTAATATTTAGTGATTGTTATTTACATTGATAGCATATTTGTATTTATAGTTTACATTTCAGTCTAAAATATGTTTAGTGCTCACGCATTGCATTGTTTGAATAATCAGAGGTTGCATTGTTTGGAATAACCAGAGGTGAGCTGTGACGTTGCGAGCTCACGCATCAATGTATCAATTGTTTGTTTTTGATGTATCAACTGTCACTTTGTTGCACTTGTCAGAATTTCAGTAAAAGACGGAGCGAACACAGTTTTTCTACCGTTGTTGAAAAACAGTACACGCGTAGACTCGTTTTCTTTCCGTCTAAGAGTGGTTACTTAAGGTTTAAGATAAGAACTACATACTGACCAAAAGAAGGGAACTTTAAGCCACTACACGGACAGTTAGCATACCTAGCTAGCCTAGCTTGGTAGCATTACCATTGGTTCTGAATGGCTGTTATGCTAAGCAGCTGGCTATCCCCCCACCCGGGACTGTAGTTAATTTCCGGTAAGTGCACCACGGAGTATTAGATCTGGAACAACACTCACCTGCTGAGAATATGCGTACCTAGTAAGTGTGTACTGTGTACTGCGTATAAGTATACTCATAGTGGGATAGAAACGGAACATAGCACAGGACATGCGCAAATTCTGACTGACACACATCTGTCAGTTGTTTTTTTGTGGATGGCTGTTCATCTGTCCTAAGTGAATATAAAATGCTAAGTGGTATGCTTTGATGAGCTTGTATTACTTATTATTTATTATAGCTTGTATTTTTTGTTCTGCAAGCAAAACAGAACAAAAAATACCCCCCCCCCCCCCCCAAGGTCCGATACATTACGCAGTAAAGACTAAAACTAAAACTGAAACTAATAAAAACTACACTCAAACTAAGCATTTTCAAAAAATAGAAACTAAGCTAAACTAGCAAACCCGCTTTAAAAACTAATGATAACTAAACTGAAATTGAAAACAAAAAGTCAAAACGAAATAAAAATAAAAACTAATGAAAAATGCAAAACTATTATAACCTTGGTCTTCACCCATAGTGTGAGTATATTTAATGTAATATTTAATTATGTTGTAAACGGTTTACAGCATAAGGCTCAACATCAACATATGAGGGTTGTCTTCACGCATAATGTGGGTATATTTAATGTCATATTTAAGGGGCGGGGCCATTTGAAGCACGTCTTTAGGCTGACTGAATGACGGTCCCCTGATTCGACAATGACATACAGAGGCAGATCAGACGGTCAAGTGGTAGAACCCGTCAGAACAAAATATAACATTTACATTTACATTTAGTCACTAAGCACACGCTTTTATCCAAAGTGCCTAAATTGCATTTATACACATTTACTTTTCCCATAGGCAGTGCGTCGCCCTAATCGCCCTTATAGACAAGATGTGTGAATGATTCATGTTGGACAGAGAGGTGACTGGCAATATGATATCTAAAAAAAATATCTGCCTCATACTCGCTTTTTTGCAACAATTACATTAACCAAGGATTCTCTACTAGCTGTATTACAGTTATGCTCACCCACAATGTGCTGTATATATAAGATGCTTGTCTGCAAAGTATAAAATCACTATTCCATGATGAGAAATAATAACTTAATTAAAGTAGCTTGACAGGGCACAATGTAAATATGTCTTATGTCTAGAATGAAAGGCTGATACAGTTACCCAACAACCCTCCCCCCCCCCCACTCACACACACACTATTTGTATGACAAGTTGTCATCGAATTCAAATAAAAGTCTGCATAGTAACAGATGACCTCTAAACACCTATTGGTCCATTGTGATAAATGCCTCTCTCATTACTCTGTACTTCTTGTGTATCTTCCTCATAGCTACTTAGACTCCAACAGAATGTCCTCCTTACAGTTTAGTGTTTCTGTGGTGATTTTTGTCTCTACACTTTTAGGAGTGGGTGAGTTTAATGCTCTTTCTTTTCCCGCACATTAACATGGCAAATTAGTACATGCCAATGAATTGGTACTTTTCAGTCTCTGTTTGATTGCACGTATACTTTACTCAGAGGATCCCTAGTCCATTAAAGCATTATTTTAATTTGTCAAAAATAGTAATAATGTTGTCATAGTGCTGGAAAACAAATGATCCAGTGTTGTAGGCATAGACTTAGCACACGGAGGATGCCTTCATTTTAGCATGCGTATAAATGTTAATGATGGTATTTTTTTCTGCAGGTGGTTTTAATGGATATTACGGTTACAATATTATACAATGCCGTTACAACCCAAAGAATTTGAGTGATATGGAGTTGATTCTTTCCTACTGGTTTAACGAGGCTGAATACATACAGTTCAACAGCACTGTGGGGAAGTTTGTGGGATACACTGAGCATGGAGTGAAGAATGCAGATAGATGGAACAAAGACAAAGGGATTCTGGCAATATGGCAGTCTGTGAGGGACAGATACTGCATACCCCATGCCCAGATTGCCATCAAGGCCATACTGACAAAGAAAGGTGAGCATGGGTAATGGAAGAAAAGTTGAACCTGTGAATAGTTCCTCAGTAATCATGTCTGTCAGGTTTGGGTGAACATTTCTACACAGAATCAGTTTGTTTCACTTGTGGGAAGTGTGGTTTAATCAGTTTGATTTGATTTAAAATGTTTATTGAATCCTTTCACATAAAGTAGCCTAATATGATCAAAACTGTTAAGGAATAATTCTGCGTAGTGCATTTTAAAACTGAAACATTTAAGAAAACAGTAATGTAGTTAAATTCAATATGTGGGTATTTATATTTAATTGCCTTAAGTAGACTTAAAAGGTATATACTGTATATACATATCACAAATATCACAACACTAAATATAATTATTTCCCTTCCTCTGTGTGCATAATAATTATGTAGATAACTATATCTTACAGTTGAGCCAGAGGTGAGACTGACTATGGGGAGGCCTTCCACTGGTGGTCATCCTGCTCTGCTGATGTGCAGTGCGTACGGCTTCTACCCAAAGATGATCCGCGTGACCTGGCACAGAGATGGACAGGAGGTGACCGGTGATGTGATATCTAGTGAGGAGCTGGCGGATGGAGACTGGTACTACCAGATCCACTCCCACCTGGAGTTCACTCCCAAAGCTGGAGAGAAGATCTCCTGTGTGGTGGAGCACGAAAGCCTCAGGGACCCTCTGGAGATCACCTGGGGTGAGAACACTGGCTCCTGTCTGATGCAGACCTCACTTGTTCTCACACTGTATCAGGTGTATTTAATAATATACATGTGCACTGCAGCTGAGACACATGTGATGACCTGTAGGCCGCATAAGCCCTAGTACTGCACATGATATAGCTGCTTTTAGTCCTATATTATATTCTTTATTTCAGACTCCAAGTTCCATATAAAGTAACGGACATACAATTATACAATTATAAAAATAAAAAAATATACAGAGAAAAACAAAAGAAATACAACACACATAATACAATGCATTAAAAAGTATGAAGACTTTTTTGCCCACGTCGTTTTAAGTTCAGGGTAAATCGATAACAGCTCTTTAGAGGGTTGACCAGAGCCTCTACTATGCAGTTCTCAGACATGTCCAGTCGATACATGAAACCATACATCAATTTTCTCAAGAGAGCCTCACAAGTTGGTACGTGCTTAGAAACAAACAACTGACTAGCATTATGCCACCTAGGCACATGAAGCAGCAATCTAAAAGCATCATTGTAAGCTACTTTCAGTCTCTGCATACTCCTTTTCCTGTAATTAGACCACAAATGAGCAGTGTACATTGGTGTTATGTCGGTTCTAAACAGGGAACATATAACTATAGTTAAGTATGCTTTTCATAGTTTTATTCAGGTAAGACTGCTCACATTTAAACTGCTTCCCACGGCCACGCTGCTCTTCTGGTCCCAGTGTCTCTATATTCAGACACAGATCATACGTGTTGCTATTGTATGACCTCACACATCATGCGTGACGTGATGTGATGTTTTCACAGACCCCTCCATGCCTGAGCCTGAGAGGAATAAGATTGCCATTGGAGCTGCAGCACTGGTGCTGGGGTTAATCGTCACTGCTGCTGGGTTCATCTACTACAAGACAAAGTCCAGAGGTCTGTAGTGTGCATGACCAACAACCAACATGCATCCAGCAGTCAGGATAGAATATATTCACATATGGCACTGCATAATGGATGACCTTAGATACACATGACATACAGACATTATTGGTTATTGAATAATAAGCAGCGCTGGTAAACTGGACTATTTTTCACCACATATCACCAAAGAGTTTTGTATAATGGTCTAATTTTAATGATTTAATTTCTAACAGGGCGGATCTTGGTACCCAATCATTAGAGTAAGTCATCAGTTTATGAGACATTTCTACACTTTTATTTAACAGCTTATCTCAGAATCTGAAGTCTGAAAGGAAGTCTTATCCTCTATCTATAATTACAATAATATAATAAAAAACATATTAGTTCTTAGTATTTCTGTATCACTGTATGGAATGGATTCTCGATATGCCTATACATCATAAAAAGTGATTTAATCTTGTTATATTCTTACAGGTCTGTCACAGCATGCTGAACTGACATTCAATCAATACCTTTTTCAAGAAATCTATCATGAATGTCAGGGATGGTTATGATCAAGACTGCTGGCTGTTTTTTTGCTGTCTTTTTTCCCCCCAAACTTGCTTTAGAAATGTGAATTACTTATACCCATGAATCTTAAAACCAAAATAAAGTTGCTGTTTTGTTTGTTTCTTTTGCAGAGGGAGGGAAAACAATGCTTTGATATTTATTTCCTACCATGGTAGTCCTGTATCAAACACCGATGATAACTGAAATAACAAAGATTTTATATAAACTAATTTCTCCTACAGTCTTTGTAAATTGAAAGTTTATAGATAGTGTGGCTCTGGCACCCTCTGCTGGAACGTTTCAGTGCTTGCAGTTAAATAATTCACTCCAGAGGTTTTCTGTAATTCTTAGATCTTTGTTGATGACATAATGTCACTTCTGTCAATAATTAGTTTCAGTCACATGGAATCAACCAATTCAATTCAATTCAATTCAATTCAATTCAATTGTATTTATATAGCGCCATAACAATACAATTGCCTCTAGGCACTTAACAGAGCCCAGAGCCTAAACCCCCTTACAAAACTCCCTGTTAAGGCCGAATTATGCTCTGTTTTAGACGTAACGCGTAAGCACGTAAGATACATAACCCCCCCTTGCGCGGTAAAATATCCCCCCTTACGTGCTTAAGTGTGTCGCCCAAAATTCCTGACTATGCGACTAAAACACTACGGCCCTACACAGCTCGCAAAGGCTGTGATTGGCCGGCTACCACAGCCTTTCACAGAGTCTCACGTTTCCGGGTTAATAGCATCTTTTTTAGACCCAGACATTTTTTTAAATCATGAATACCCTGCAGACCGTCTCACAAGCCGTTTCTTATGGATTAGGAACAAACATAACAGAAGAGGTCCGAAGACATGAACTCCTTTACAAATCCTCTTTAAACACTTACAGGACGCTCAAATTACCGCGAATATCCCACTCTCACCCGCGATTGTTTGGAGAGAATGTGGTCATTCACGAACAAATAGGTACTTTCATATTCATTTTCCGCCACTTGTGAGTCATGGTGATATCTTTCATTGAGTTCATATTGACGTGAATCCATCAATTGCACCAGCGAGTTTGATAGAATGAACCCGGTCTGCTCATATACAAAAGTTAACAGTATCCTGCCGTTACCTTGTGGCCAGCACCATTGTAGTTACAAGCATTGACAACATGATGAGATTCTCGCCGTTTACCACCTCATCTTTGAATAATGTAACTCATAAACACATCGTTTTAAAGCCTGTCGCAGTCATTAAAAGATGTCAATAAAACAAACTTTTGCGTCATGTGCTGTCTTTTTCGCCACTGGTACTGAATTGCCAACATTTGTATTTTGAGTAACACATGTATTCATAACATCAAGCCTTTCGCCCACTACACTTTCATGCTCCGGTAAGTTTTTTTCCTTTGTCCTGCTGCAATAAATAGGCTTACTTAACTCAAAATAAATCTACAGTTCTGGCGTCAATTTGCTTTGCAACACGCAACACGGCTCACAAGCCTTGCAACACGGCTCTGCGTCTAAAACGAACCTTAAATCAAAACTTGTCTAAAACAAGTTCCTTGTGTAAATTACGTGCTTACGCGTTACGTCTAAAACAGAGCATAATTCGGCCTTTAGGCAGGAAGAAACCTTAAGCAGAATCACGGCACATAAGGGGGGACCCATCTGCTTGAGGTTGGCCGGGTGGAGATAGGAAGGTGGGAAGGGGGAGGGTTGTGTGGCAGAAGGGGAAGGAAAACAACAGGGGTTGTACACAGCCAGCATTTGGTCGCTGTACATAGTATGTATACAGACATTCGGTTGTAAATACATGATACAGGCAAGACCAGTTTACTGTACTCATAGGGTTACTGTTACTGGGGTAAGGGATGTAGGGACAGAGAAACATTTCAGTGGTGGCAATAATGTTTATTGTTTATAAATGCAATAATCCTTCACGGTACAACATACACTGTCTGTAGCCCAGTTTTGTTGATAAGGGGGTATTGCATGAAAGAAATCGGCAGGTTGCAGCGCTTCTAACAAACAGAAATGACGAATCAATCAACCCAGACCAAACTCCCAACAAAGAAGCTCTCAGCACACCTTTCTTTGAGCTGAGTTGGCTCACGAGTGATTGAGTCGGCTCCTGGTTTGCGTTTTTATTAGAACATTATTTGTGTTCGGGTATGTCTGGGTGGCTGGCACAGCAGGTGATGGGTTTGTCGACGCAATTACTTTTGGCTATAGGATGTACTAAAGAGGAATGTCTTGAGTCACAATATGAAAACTTTCTTTCTAACAATAAAGTTTGAAAAAATAACTGTTATGTCTCTGTCTATTTATCGGACTCTCCCTCTCTTTCAGTCTGCGTATGTGTGTGCGTGGTTAATCATGACTGTTAAATATTGTATTTTTGAAACTGGCTCAAGCATTTTACAGTTACGTAGTTTGTGTAGTTTTATTTGTGTCATCATACCAGTACTTAGACTCTAATGATCTATTATTTTAAAGCGTATTCAAATAAAGCAGCGTGCCATCAAAGTCGAGACAGGCGACACCACCTTCTCTGGGAATATGTGACCACTGAACTGGTTGAGTTTATTTCACTCACAGACCAAAGTAAAGCACAGATGAAAATGATGACTACAACGTTTATGTTCCACAATTTGAAATGTAGGTATTTTAAAATAACACCAATTTTTTTTCTGATTATTCCAACGGCGGAATACAATGCCCATGGAACTTAGAGGTGCGTAAACGGTATTTACAGGTGCGTAAACGATTTTTAGAGGTGCGTAAACGCTTTTCCCAAAATTCCAAAGGTGCGTAAACGGCGTTTATGTGCGTTTACCCTCCACTACAGCCCTGGTTGTGTGAGACATTATCCACAAACAGATATGACATTCATAGGCTACATACACACACACACACACACACACACACAGGCTAGCTAGTCATAGAAGAAATGACTAGAGTGACGGTAGGTGTAACGACTGCGCTACTACTACTATTAGAAATACTACTACTAGTAGTTGGCGAATTGAGGGCCTCTTCAATTAAAGAAGCAGCCTCACGCAGCAGCTGAGGGTATGTCTTCTGCGACATTCTGGTATCTTGATTAAACTAAATCTGGCGCATGGCATCTGTCGGGCAAGAAGACATGTTGAAGCTGGAAAACGTATTGAAACCGGAAGTGGGTGATTTACTCCGTTTGATTGCCTAATACCAGGACCTTTACTTTTTCGTTGAGAAATTGTGTTGTTCGCCTGACCTTTAAAAGATCATTTTATTTATTTATTTATTATTTCTTTTATTTATTTATTTATTTATTTATTATAAGTTATACGGCTCAATACTCAACTGACTGACTGATACCATATTGAAACCGGAAGTGGGTGAAGTCATACAACTAAACACACAAGTGACTTGTTAACCGAACTTTTACGAAGCTATATGACCAAAATACACAGTTAGCTTGCTAATCAAACGTTAACACCGTGTCAAATAAGAAGTTTTTTAATTCATTAATTTTCTGTTCAGGCCAGATAACAAGGTTCAACCAACCAGAGACCGGAGAGACAACGTCCGGTTTCAACACGTTTTCCAGCGGAAATACGTCTTCTTGCCAGACAGCATCCATACCCGCCAAAATTCGGTATCCCTCTGGATCGAAGAGAGCTTGATCTACTGTTTGAGCCTGCCTTGTGTGTAATACTGTTTAGTCACCAATCAGAGGCTTTAACCAGCCCCCTGACTTGGTGACAACAGATCTATTTTGCTTCAGCAAGTTACACCGTGGATAAATGTAAGTATAAATAAATACATGTTAGTATAAATAAATAAATGGAAGTATAAATAAAAAACATTTATATATTTAGTGTCTCATTTGATTCATTTTGTTCTAATTATGTATTTATCAAGTATTTAACTATTCATTTATTTATTTAGTTTCGGCCCCTATAATCCTCCATACAGCTGTTCCTGACGGGACAAATCAAAATCACCCATAATTCGGGATGTCCCGGACAATTCGGGACGGTTGGCAACCCTAGCTGGAGATTGATACTATTTCCAACATCCTATCTTTGTGAAGCAGGCTTTTCTTCAGTGACAGCAACCAAGACCAAATTACGGCGCAGGCTGGACCTAAGGAACACACTGCGGGTGTCATTGTCTCCCATCATACCTAAATTAGACCATATCATTGCAAAGAAACAAGACCAGAACTCCCACTGATTCAGCGTTATAAAATAGGGGATATTGAAGAATCCCCAGAAAGGACTGTATAGCTGGTTACTGAAATGATGAGTGACAATCGCCAGAGGTCTGTCCGATAAGAACAAGAATTGCTGATGCCAAAGTTCCAAAGTAGACTGATGTTTATTGCACACACACACTCAAGCCTTGAATGGCAGGATGGACATGAAAGACTGATGAACGAATGATGACTACGATTATCCGTGTAAAAGGACTCGTATTCAACCATGAATCCGTGATTGAACCGTAAATATGATTATCATTGTAAGTGACTCATATCCACCTTTGACTCCGTGGTTTCTATGAAGGATATGAATAACAAATATATCCAAATATTAGCAATTATACTGTAATATTGAAACCGTCCCCAAACGTATGGGGGCTGCCTTGAAACTGTCGTGGGGTGTGAAATTCCACTGTTTACGACCACCACAGAACCTAGGGATGGTCTGACCTTGTTATCACCCCAGGTCCTGTGAGAGGCCCAAACAGCAGGGTGCCTCAGCTAGAGAGCAGCCTTTTGTACAAGCGTTATGGTGAGTAAATGTATCTTTGTGTTGTCAGGATGACAGTTCAGTAAATATGCCAGCAGGCTAAAGACATGCCATTGTCCGTATTCATTTGTAATGCCAATTACCACACTAAACATTAGTTTTTATGCCTGTTGCTTTATTACATTTTTGCTGTATTTATCTGCCGGCCTGTGAAAATAATGACATTAAACCGGTCCGTGGTGCAAAAAGTCCTGGCTCTGGGGCTAAAAGTCTAAAAGTCCCACCAACTCTTCATCCTCTTTCACTGATGCTACAACCTCCTCATGGGAAAGAGTAGGCAGTAACACAGGCACATTCAAACAAGCACGGTCCAACCACTCTGATTTTTTTCTATTTACGCCCCCTACAGGAAGGGACAGACGTACAGCCAAGACAACCTATTCCCTCAGAAGCTCTGACGCCAGGGTATCCGATGCAGCGTAACTGAAATGGTGTGCACCTCGATACCCTGGATAAGGACACAAGTCCCAGTGTCAGACTCCTGAGAGAGAGGCAAAACAGAATGTAGGACAAACGATTCTGACGCTCCTGTGTCGCGCAAATTACGCACGGGTCACTCCCAACCAATGAAACACAACCCTGTGTTACAAACGGGCCATAGCTGTCATCAGCACATGCCTGTGGCTGTTACAAAGACAACTCCTCATTGACTGTGTCAGTGCTCTCACTGACTGAGCACATCAGAGAGGCATCGTCACCAGCAGCAGTAACCCCTGTGTCTTCCCCACTAGCCATCCAGGATATGCCCTGGGCAGTTCTGTGTAACGTGGTGGTACACCCTGCAAAAATGGAAGAAAAGCAAAAGACACCAGTTAGTGTGTTGGTAAGCTTGTATCAGTTTCAACTGGGCTGTTGGTGGTTTTTGCATGTCTTTTAGGTAGTTATCTTACAAGTGTTGGAACAGAACTCCGTAATTGCTGTTTAAATTTGAAATGACAAGGGGTCGGAATGCTTTCTAATTACTGCTAGATTTCAGCTGTTGTCTTGGCTTTCCATGCCTTTTTACACTCCCTTTTTTCATGTGTAATACTTTTCCCCTGTGTCATTTCACATTATTACACATAACTTGATTTCTGAACTTATGTATTTTGGTTTCTTTGTATGTATGGATTTTACCAACATCTGGTGAAAATTTCATGTCAATAGCACGTTTGGAAATTATTTCCTGTGACAAATTGTGACTGTTTTAGGGGTTTTTTTAACCAAAAAGATCACACCTTGCCAGACTACCAAGTAACTGAAATTAAATTGAACACTATATCTGTTTAACTAATATAAACATGTTTTGCCTCCCCACCCTTGCCCAAACAATTCGACCCAACCAACTCATAAAAGCAGAAAAACTAAATTACAAATTGTATTGGACCGAAACAACCAAAAAACTAAATAAACTCCAGTGTTATTCATCCCCCTTAATAGAAATTACGCCATTGCTGAATATATGTCTTCAGTAACCAATGACAGACACCGGAAAACCTTTACCAGGTACAGATTAAGTAGCCATAGCCTGGCTATTGAATAGGGCAGGCACAGACAGACTTGGCTGCCCAGAGAAGAGAGGCTATGCAGCTACTGCAGCCAAGAAGCCATAGAAACAGAATCTCACTTCTTAATTGAATGCTGTCAAGGGAAAGAGATACGCAAACAATTCTTTCCAAAATTAAAACATTTATACCCAGAATTCGAGGAACTTGAAGAAAACCAAATTATTAAAATACTCTTAGGCGAGGAACCAGACAGTGTACACATTGCAGCCAGATATGTGGATGCCTGTCATAGAGAAAGGGAGTCACCTCATTGATTGAAAACACACACACACACACACACACACACACATTTTCACACACGTACACAAACACACACACACTACCAAACACACACATCCTCATACGCACACATGCCCGCACACACACTCCAGACTCACTGTTGTGCAGTGATGTATGTTTTCATGCATGTTTTTCTGCTCATAGAGACAGAGACCTCCAGCAGTTTGTTTTTATTGTCACTGTTTTTTTTCTCTATTGTCATTGTTATTATTATTTTAAATGCTTTGACAATACTGTAACCATAGCGTTCATGTCAATAAAGCTATTTGAATCTGAAAAAATATATATATCTATTTATGTCTATGGTCATATTTACTTGTTGTTGTAATGCCAATGCTCTCCTTGGAAAGGCGCTGTTGGACATCTTAAAGAACAACATGGAACATCTGAATGCCATACACATGTTAGGTGGGGCCCCTTTCTTATGTTTCCCAGCATTTACTGTTAAGATGAGATTAATATTTTGCATTTGTTTTATCAGTATTCCTTAGACTTTCAATAAAAGAAATTACAGTAATTAAAAAAAATGTTTTGGTGATTGTTGTTTTTCGTCACATTATTTTCTTATGGATTACTACTTTGTAAACCTATGCTACACTAACTGCATCATTTTGAAAAATGCTAAGGGTGGGAAAAGGGCTGAGAGTTGGTGGTGGAGTGGGGTTGAGGAGGGGGGCTGGGTAAACTCCTCTGAATGAAAATCAGACTCATTCTCGACGGTGGGGGCTGGGGGAGGTGTGCCACCCATTTAATGACGTGGACATGTACCAAATGGTCATAGTGGTGAAGTTGCGGAATTGCAACCAACTGAATACTCTTACCTTTCCAAACGTGTACAAGAAACTATAGTGGTCCTCAAAACCTGTTTTGGTTTGTCTGCTCTGGGCTACTGTAGAAACATGATTCCGTGGAAGAGGACCCACTCCCTATGTACATGTAAAGGCCCCATTCTAAGCTAACGAAAACACAATGATTCCTAGTTGCAGGTGTTTATACACTAATGAAATCTTAATTATGAATTCAATATTTAATTTCTGTTAATAGATCCCCCTAAATCCTTTACACTGAACATTTAAAATCGGCTTAACCTTGTGAATAAGTATTTATAAAGTAATTTACTATTCACTTATAGGATCTGTGTGTTTTTTGTCTAGAATAACTTAATTAATGGGACCTTCACATACGCTCAGTTGCACACTTTGCTTTTACAATTAAGTGAGCAGAGTAATCATGATTCATTTTATTTTATTGTGGGTTTTGACCCAGGAGTAAAACTGAGGCAAAATCAGATGTTAGAGCTTTACAGGAGGAACTTGAATGTTCAATATTTTGCTCTTATGTCATCCATTGTGTCATCCATTGGATATATTCCCTGCTGATGGAGATGCCCATTTGCCCACTGGAAAATTCAATTTATTTTGCCTTTGGGTGAAGAATCTGAAGTAGATGTAATCAAGTGCATTAGGTTTTCATCCACTTTCAGAGGAAGTGCTTTCTAAGGCAGAAAAAGCAGCATTGGTTCTTACCTGAGTATTTCAGATCGCACTCTGGGGGTTACAGTATTACATCAGGATGTTTTCCTCTTAGCAAATGGCCATGGAACCCTGTTAAAAAATATTTATTTATTAAAAAACAAGAACAATATCACCAACATTCATATCAGGAACCTGTGCCAGTGCACTCCTAATGGATCCATTCGTCAGGATTAGGCCAATCTATTTGATGGTGTATATAATTAATCAACAAAACTATCAAGAGAAGATTGGTCTTGAGCTGACAAAGAGATATTCTCGCTGCCTCAGCTGTTTGTCAGATGGACCACAATTCTTTTGTTCTGTTATGTTGAAATAATACTAAAGGTTTTGAGGTGGAGAAACACCACTTCAAATAATTGTGGAAAATATCAGATAAGATTAATTAAATATAAGATTAATATAATGTTTATAAACATATGCAAATCAAATGGACTTGGATGGAGTATATAATCTGGTTGGGACATGTGCAATCCTGCCATAACATTCATTCCTTTGCCTCTATTTGACTTCCCAAGTACTTCCAGTGATGACTCATTGTGACATTGTGATTGATGGTCTCATTGTGACATATTTTTCCTCTAACGGGGAAAAATAAACCACTTTTGTGATGCTTCTTTCATAAGCAGATAGGCAGGCGCAACAGTAGAGGGAGAAAGTAGTGCCCAGTGTTCGGGCAACATAACAGCAGTAGGAGTGGCAAGGAAGGAAGGAGGAGAGGGAGAGGAGGGAGGGAGAGAGGGAGAGGAGTGAGGGAGAGAGAGTGCATCAGTGTGCAGCAGTATTGACTGTGGCTCAGTTTCCCCAGCCTGCCTCCTAGCTCTGACTCAGACTAGCCTGTGAGAGGGGAGCCTGGCAGACAGGCGTGGAAAGAAAAACTGCTCTCCCTGGACACTCCCTGTCCCCAGGGTCCTTGAAGCTGCCCTGACAGAGATCATTCCCCCTTCATTTTGGTGAGTACCCTCTCTGTATTCTGGGCCTATACCTTCATGCTCTGTGTCTGTGAAACATTTGGTACTACCATGTTAAGGGTTTAGCAAAGGCTGCCTATTGCGTTGGTGCTGATTTCATTGCTGTTCTCAAATGCCCCCTATTTTCTTGTCTGGCTCACATTTCGGCATATGGATCCAATTTGCTTTCCCCTTCAGTTGTGATGCCTGCTCTGCATTACAGCTGATGCTGATCCAGTAATGGAATGCAAAACTGGAATTACAATCCTTTCTTAGATGCTGTGTTGGTATAGCAGAGATTTAATTATCAGTTTGGTTGTTGTTTGGTTTTGTAGTGCAATGGCATTTGCTAATGCCATTAGCTGATTTCCAATGGGAGAAATCATGTCCTAGTCATCCACTTAATTTGCCCCATAAGTAGGCCACATGTACTGTTCCTGGCCCCACTATTCATTAAGCAGACATTCTGCCAACTGAAGAACGGGAGACAACCAAAGTGTCTGGACCGTTTCTGTAAGAGCTGAGTTTTGTTAGTTTTGTTATTGACTGTTTCTCGCTGTGTGGAACATCATCACTGAGCGGAGTTATTTGGGAACTTAAAAGGGAGTGGCCAACACCATTGTATAAAATATGGGTGTTGTTGACCCTCCATGTCCTATTTTCAAAGCATTTCCTTCCTTTATTTTAGAAGGACGCATAAATTGACAGCAGGATATAGTTTTGCTTGTGGCTCCTCTCTGGAGCAGTTTACTGAGGTAATCAGTTGAAACACAGAGCCTATAAGCTGATCAAGATATGTATTGAGATATGTTTTAGTTTAATTTATGTGAGGGCATGATTGATGGTTTATTTGTTCTTTGTCTAGAGATTTAGTCACTTAAGAGTTAACTGGCGAAACCACAGGGAACCACCAGGAATCCTAAATTGTTTGTGTTTCATAACATGGCATGGCGTGTGTGTTCAAAAGTCCAGGTCTGTGTCTTGTTAACCAGAGAACATATGGTTCAGTCACTCAACTCACTTTATAAATACATCTTCTTGGCAGAAAACTCTTGGCATGCGATAAATCCACCATGGAATCACCCCAAAGATTACGTAAGTCCTGCTTGCAAAACACAATTTTGACAATAATAATAATAATAATAATTAATTTTATTTGTTGAGCACTCTTCATTCCAGCAGAATCTCAGAGTGCTAAAAAACAGCTCTCAGCAAAAGCACAGTTTAAAACAATTACAACTTTAAATAAAAAAGTTTTTTTAAAAAGTAGGAAATGCTTTCTAAATAAAAAGGTTTTTAGGCCAGTCTTAAAAATACCTCACATTATACTTCCAATCCACCAAAAAGAGAGCAAGTAGGCTTGAAAACACAAACATAATCTCAGAGAATTGAAACTATTCCTGTCTAGGTATTCAGGGTAATGAAAACCTTCAGCGGATGATGGCAGGGGCCATGTTCCGGAAAGTGAAGTCTCGCTCTTCAAAGAAACAACGCCATTTTAAACTGAAAGAAGACTGTGCAACTGTTGGGTACCAATCCAGTTGGACCAAGATGTGGACCAAGATGAACTCTTCCTGTAAGAAATCAAATCCCTACAACTCCCATGTGTAATGAATTCCTATAAATGGCTCTTTAAACATAGTCTGACCACCTTGTACAGAGAAGGCATGAATGACTCAGTCTTCCCTGACATTTTTGCAGTCTCTGTCTGTGATGTGGAGGTAGTGCGTGAGGGACATCAGTCAGAGGTGCTGCAAAGCCTTGCACACGAGTTTGCTGCCGAATGTTGCTTCACATTGGTGTTCCGAGGCCGTCGTGGCAACCTGGACCTGGTTGCCGAGACAGCAGAGGAGGCTCAGGCATGGATCCAGGGCCTCCGTGCTCTCATGGAGAATATGGAGAGCATGGATGAACGGGAGAGGCTCGACCAGTATCCTTACCAGTAAAGACAAAGTCAAAGTGTTTATTGTTGCATGCACCAAATTGCTTCAGCACAGCTAAATTCTTAGGACTTGGCCAGCATCGTCATCTACGCAGTAGATGTCATACAAATTACAAGTAACATTTACCAAAAAAATAACATATAACTCTATAACACTTTAACAAGTAACAGTAGATGAAATAGACAATAAAAACATGTGCATGGGACTTGTTGGCTATAAAAAGGCATTTTCCTTAAGTAACTCCTTACTTAGATGGATCTGTGACTGGTTTGTAAAAGCTGACAAAAACAAAGATGGCAGGATGAACTTTAAAGAGGTCCGCAAGCTTCTTAAAATGATGAGCATGGACGTAAACGAAGAGCATGCAATGCTGCTTTTCAAGGTAAGGATTTAAGAAAAGCATAGTTATGGTTATCTTTTTTGAGTGTCTTGACAGGTTGAAATTATTCTGTTTTATTTTCCTGATTCACAGACAGCTGACAAATCTCAGTCCGACACTTTGGAGTCAGAGGAGTTTGTTGAGTTCTACAAAATGCTAACGGAGAGGAAGGACATTCTGGCATTATTCCAGGAGTATTCCAGTGATGGTCAGAAACTGTCTGTGTGTGATCTGGAGGACTTCCTGCGGGAGGAACAGCTGGAGGGCGACACGAGTCAACAACATGCTATTGAGCTGATAGACCGCTACGAACCCTCAGACAATGGTACAGATCACTAACACCCTCTTTTTCACACAAATTCGTTCCTTGAGCCAGCCACGATGGCTATCCACAAACACAAAAGATATAAACACCTCCAGAAATAGTGCAAACCAACTTATCTCACTTCATTCCTGTAACATCAAATGCTTTGTGTAGTCAAAGAGAGGAGCACCTGGTCGTGGCCAGTTTATGGTGAATTTATGATATTTCCACTTCCGAATTATGGGCCCAACAGTGCTCACTGGAACATTCAGAAGTTTAGAAATGCGTCTATAACCAATGCCATCAGAATGTTTTGCAACAATAAGACTGCGAAGGTCTTGCGAAGGTCATGAGATGTTTCTTGTAAGAATGAGACACTTTTTATACGCCATCAGTTGGGACTGAACCAGGTGATATTAAAGTTACAATTTGACACTTTTTGAGAAATGTTTTTTTAAGGCAACTAGTTTTTGTATCATCCTCAAATTCATGTTGATAACATATGGTCATGTGAAGGCCAGATAAACCCCTGTGTCTTTCCCACTAGCCACCCAGGATATGCCCTGTGTAGTTCTGTGTAACGTGGTGGTACACCTTGCAAAAATGGAAGAAAAGCTTTCACATGCATGACATTGCAGCTTAACTGGCAAAAGACACCAGTTAGTGTGTTGGCAAGCTTCTATCAGTTTCAGCTGGGCTGTTGGTGGTGTTTGCAAGGTTTTTGCATGTCTTTTAAGTAGTTATCTTACCAGTGTTGGAACAGAACTCCGTATTGCTGCTTTACTTTGAACTGACAAGGGTCCGGATTGCTTTCTAATTACTGCTAGATTTCAGTTGTTGTCTTGGCTTTCCATGCCTTTTTACACTCCCTTTCTTCATGTGTTCAATACTTTTTCCCTGTTTCATTTCAGATTATTACACATAACTTGTTTTCTTACTTATTGGTTTCTTTGTATAGATAACTTGGGTTTTTACCAACAACTGGTGAAAATGTCATGTCAAAAGCACGTTTGGAAATGATTTACTGAGACAAATGATGACGTGTTCAATACTTATTTTACCCGCTGTATATTGCCCTCAAAACCATGATGTGGATGGTCTTCTGGTATTTATCTTAACATCAAACAATGGGAAAGTGATGGCAAAAAAACTCTTTGTGTCCCTCCACTTCTGTAGCTAAAAAAGGCCAGGCTATGTCCATAGACGGCTTCCTGATGTACCTGTGCTCTCCTGAGGGCTCCATCTTTAACCCAGAGCACCAGGGCCTCTACCAGGACATGAGCCAGCCTCTGTGTCACTACTTCATCTCCTCTTCCCATAACACCTATCTGCTGGAGGACCAGCTGAAAGGACCGAGCAGCGTGGAGGCTTATATCCAGTAAGGCACCTCTGACACACTGTCATGTCCTCAGATTTGTCTTTGCAGCGAAAAACCTTAATAGATTACAGAACTCATAGCCTCAAGTCATGTTTAATAAATCCACTAGTACAAGGCACGTTAACCCAATGAGGATGCAGAGGTTCAGCCCCAGCTGTTTTTGAGTGGTTTCTCATACATTATTCACAGGCTGTGATCCCTTAATGTTTTCACTTTGCATATGTTATTCATTTAGCCTTCAAAAGTTGCATGTATCCTTTGGGTGATGGAATCTCCTAATATATTTGAGCACAAGGATTGATTTCCATACGAGACCGTATTGACGCAGGTGTATTGACTAAAATTCTACATGGGCGCTGAGGAGCACTTAACTGTATTGGTCTCCCAGGAGGTTAATGTACATTAATGTACATTAGGAAAGTATTATTGAGGAATGAGATCCTGACTCACTTCTTCTGCGACCTCTTAAAGAAGCATTCCGGATCAATTGCTATTCGCTAACGATATGCTAGCGGCTAAAACTAACGAAATCTCTTTAAATGTGCTGACTTTGACATTATGACAAACTAGTTAGTCAACAACTGTTCCAACACAGTCAAACATTAAGCAAGTGCAACACAAGACAAAGCAAGACGGCAAATAAGCTACTTAATAGTTCGGCAGACAGTAGAAAGACGGGCGGCGTCAGGCAATCCTACATTTAGCAGTTATATGCCTATGGACCCTGGTATGGCAATGGCAGGGAGGTGATTCTCCATATAATTTTTTTTTTTAAGGTAAAACTGCTTATCCTAACCCTAATCCTGAAGTATAATTGTTGCATACTGTTACTTTAAGGGCTCTGAAGCGAGGCTGCCGCTGTGTGGAGATTGACTGCTGGGATGGCCCCAGTGGAGAACCCATAGTTTACCATGGACACACCTGGACCTCCAAGATACTCTTCAAAGATGTTATTGCCTCAGTGGCAAACTATGCTTTCAAAGTGAGATGCTTTACTGAACTCAGTGGGGGCTTTTTATGACAGATGCTGTTGTTTAATGTAAGCATTCCTTCTATGTTTATGGTTTGATCTCCAAGGGCTTGAGCAGTATGTCCTTGATAGAATTCTGCTTTCTGTGTTTAAATATGATATATTGATACGGTTCAGTGACACTGTCTTTCCACTTGATAATCAGGCGTCGGAGTACCCTCTCATCATATCCTTGGAAAACCATTGTAGTGTAGAGCAACAACAAGTCATGGCCAAGCACCTCAGCACCATCCTTGGTGAGAGTCTACTGAAATCCACACTGGATGGCAGAGTTCCTAGTGAGCTACCCTCTCCACAGGTAAGATAGTTATACCTGTTAAACATTGATTCTTTGATTCTTGATTTTGGAGGTGAGGCTTATGAAAATTTAACAGAAGATTAAAGATTCTCTAATTGGCATTTTAATCACTAAATTGCTGATTAGTTTGTGATTTGTGATTGCAAAACAAAGCAGTGCAGGATATATGATAATTACTCTTAACAAATCAGTGAAAGATTACGAAATAGAGAGTTTCTGAATGTTGTAGTGTTTCTCAACACAACTATAAGCATAGTGTCTCACATGCAAAAAAACTTATTCAACTGGTCTACACAGAGCAGGTCTTTTGAAGTCAATGTTTGTGTGTGTGTGTGTGTGTGTGTGGGTGTGGGTGTGTGTGTGCTATGATTGCCATGCATAGGATCTGAAAAGGAAAATACTGATAAAAGGAAAAAAGATCGGTGGAATCGAGGACAATTTGGATGAAGCAGAGGCGACAGGTGAAGTTAGTGATGAAGATGAAGCTGCAGAAATAGACAAAGACAGCCTTCCACCAGAGGAAACAAGCCAAGGAGATAAGGTACTCTTCCCAAAATGGCACTAAGCCTGGTTAGAACACATTTCTTTAAATATAGAATCTTACATGCAAGGCTGTTTTAGGTTTTTTAAACCAAAAAGATCACACCTTGCCAGACTACCTTGTAACTGAAACCAAATCGAACACTATAGGATATTCGGATTTTCTATGTAGATGTATACTTGCATAACTTTACCTAAATATACTTTTTCACTAAAATCACAATTGTTTTTGTCTTAGAATTTGAAGCAAAGTCTGTGCAAAGAACTATCTGATCTGGTGGTGTACTGCAAGAGTGTCCACTTCGGTGGTTTTGAGAAGTCTCGTGAGACAGGAAAGCCCTACGAAATGTCTTCCCTCTCTGAGTCCAAAGCCAGGAAGTACATCAAGGAAGCAGGTGGGTCCTCATGATACTCAGCTGGAGTCAGCTTTGACCTGAACATATATATTACCACACTTTAGGGAATACTCCTTAACTTCAAGAGGAAGTGTTTAATGTCAGCTGGGTGTGTTTGCTTCTGATAGGGACAGAGTTTGTGCAGCATAACACAAGGCAGTTGACCAGACTTTACCCCAGTGGTATGAGGACAGACTCATCCAACTACTGTCCCCAGGACATGTGGAATGTGGGGTGCCAAATAGGTAAGGAGTTTAGAAGCTGGAATCTTATTTACAATTCATGTAATATCTCATGTTATACCACTCTGAGTGGTTTTGTAAATAATCAAAACGTATGCTCATTAACAACAGGAAAGCGGAAAATCAATGTGATCAATGTTTTGTGTTAGTGAAAAACTGCTCAACCCCCACATGCTGCAGTGCTACATACGCTGTTTAGAAATGATGCATGCATGGTTCAAACAGTGTATTCAAGGCAGCATATAATTCCAGTACAACTTCTCACTGATTATTCACAAAATGTGAATACCTTGGCATTAGACCACATGTTACATCATGGTTTATCAGTTTTATTTGTCTCCAACCACAGTGGCCCTGAATTTCCAGACAGCTGGCACTGAGATGGACCTCAACGATGGTCTCTTCAATCAAAACAGCTCTTGCGGCTATATCCTAAAGCCTACGTTCTTAAGGGAATATGACAATACCTTTGATCCAGACAGACCTCAAGACTCCAGCAACTATCATCCCCAGAAACTCATAATCAAGGTACACAGCGCTGACCTTAAGTCAACAGAGAAGGATGTGTTTTGATTGTTTACATGTGCTGCTCGGACCTTAAGTCCACAAAAAGGGATGTCTTTTGATTGTTTATATGTCCTGCTCTGAGCTAAGCAGAATATGTGTGTGTGTGCCCCTCTTCCCTTTCTCAAAGGTGGTTAGTGGTCAGCAGCTTCCCAAATTAAGTGAGAAGGAAGGCTCAATTGTGGACCCTCTCGTCAGGGTAGAAATCTATGGTGTACCACAGGATCAGTCCAAACAAGAGACCAAACACATTGATAACAATGGTGAGTAGCAAATTCTGTTTTATATTTCCGGTACAGCATGAAGAAATTGGTCTGCGGTCCTTTTGTGAAATCCATGTTTACTTTGTATACATTTCTAAAGCTGAGAAAGTTTCAATGATTTCATGCAAGCTTTTTTTGGTCCTTTGCAGGATTTAATCCTGTATGGAATGAAAACCTACTGTTTACCATCCATACTCCTGAGCTGGCACTTGTGCGGTTTGTAGTAGAAGACTATGACATGGGAGTGAGGAATGATTTCATAGGACAGTACACCTTGCCTTTCACATCTATTTTACAAGGTAAACCAGCATGTCAGAGGAAAAGTAATCACTAGGGAATCATGTTGTATATTTTGGAATATTGCAGGGACATAAAAGATATATAATAAGCGGATTTGTTGTGTATGTTTGCAGGATATCGTCACATCCCCCTGCTGTCCAAAGATGGTACAAGTATTGCTCCGTCCTCTCTGTTTGTACACATCCTAACCACGGACCTTGCATAATACCCAGCTTTCACATTAGTCAGCACCAGTATGTTAAAGAATTAACCTCTTTACCTCACTCCTGTCCTTTGCTGTTTTTATGAAAGTATGAAAAACACTGAGACAATCACATCAGTATTATCAGATGTCGTTCTATTCAACATTATTTTTGCATCACAGTGGCTGTCTGAAGAGGAGTAGGATTACTAGCATGCAAGACGTTGCATGCAGGTAAGGGTGCATCAAATTGCAATGCAAAAATTAAATCTCAACATATTAAACCGTGTGGGGTTGCAATTTGTTCGGACACACATCAAAATTACTTTTGCAAAGTTTTGGAAAAATTCATTGAGATTTGCATTTATTGTTTTTGCATGGATGGTAACACTTTGAGCACCCAGACAGATCAATATGCTGGAACTGTGTATTTTGATGCACCTTAATGTGGGATACTCTCAAGCAAACTAGCCTCCACCTGTTGTCTTAAAACTTATATCTTATGTAACATCTTAAACAAACCAAAGTGGCTCACCAAGTTAATTCAATATTGTTCTTTTTCAGGATTTTAATGCTGTTAATGCTTGTGTCACAACTGTTTCATTGATGACTTTGCAGAGCACGCAATGCTGGATAAATCCTAAAACTGTATGAATGATACGATTCCTGCCAGTAAACTAGCATATGATTAAAGAATGTTCTGCTTGTTAACTGTTAATGAAGGAGTAAGAAGGTGAACAGGACTTATTACTTAGTAGTAACTTTGTTTTATATGAAGGAAATGCTTCAAGCTCTTTTCCATTATCATGACCTTTAAAAAAAAAGTATTTTAAATGTTTTCATTTTATGTCATGACTTGAAAAGACTATTTTCTTTTCTTAATTTTGCTGCTATTGGTGTGTAACATTGCTTGACACACGTTGTCTTATTTACATATTACTACCACATTTGTAAATAAGTTTACAAAATAAAATCATTTACATTATTACAAAACTGTATTCTTGCTTTAAGACACTACAATAGTACAGACAGACGAGAAAGAGCTCTGCTGGTCATCATCCCTTATTCCACCCCTTGAGTATTGCTAGTGTCATGGTCCTCCTGCTGTGCCGGCTCGTCTGTGTTGTCTGGCCGCTCCACTGGCACAACGAGCCGGACCTCCTGAAGGGTCATGGGGTGAGCGCCCGGGTCTCGCCCCACACCCTTTTCCACGGGCTGGTCTGGGTGGTGCCGCTGCAGGTGTTTCACCACCTGAAACTTCTGCCTGGCCTGGTAGGAGCAGTGGAGACAGTGGTATGGCTGCTGGTTGGTGTGGGTCAGGTAGTGGTTCTTCAGCCCCGCGGCCCAGCGGAAGGCCTTGGGGCACATCTTGCAGACGAAGGGCCGCTCCTCGCTGTGCTTCTTCTGGTGGGTCTTGAGCAGGAAGCGCGTCTTGAAGGCCTTGCCGCACTTCTCGCAGATGAAGGAGCGCACGTCACGATGCCGTGTGTCACGGTGTACCCGCAAGGCATCGGGCCGATTGGTGCGATACTCACATTCCTCACATGCATATGGTTTGGCTCCTAGCAAAAGTGACACAGCAATGGAAAAAACCCTGTTAGATGCATTGGCTTGAACACCATGTAACACCCGTGCTTTACTATGTAACACCAGACATGACTGAGCAGTGCTCTCTTTACCTGTGTGCTTTGAGCAGTGTTCTTTTTATCTGTGTGCTTTGAGCAGTGTTCTTTTTAACTGTGTGCTTTGAGCAGTGTTCTTTTTAACTGTGTGCTATGAGCAGTGTTCTCTTTACCTGTGTGCTTTACTATTTAACACTAGACATGGCTGAGCAGTGTTGTCTTTACCTGTGTGCTTTGAGCAGTGTTCTCTTTACCTGTGTGCTTTGTCATGTGGTATTTCAGCTGGCTGACCCACTTGCACTTGTAGCCACACTCTGGACAAAGGTATTTCCGTTCCTCCAGGTGAATCCTCATATGATACTAACAAGTTGAACAAATGAACAAAGAATGTATTTAGTCATGTAATATGTTATTAACAATCGAAAATACACAAGGGTTGTAGGGGACGACATGTACATTGATCCAAATGTCCCTACCTTTAACCTTGAGGGCTCGGCACAGGAGTAACTGCACTTCTCACAATGGTATGGCTTCTCCCCTGTGTGGATGCGGATGTGCCAGGTGATCTTCTGCCTGTTCTGCGTGGAGTACTTGCAGTCGGTACACTTGTAGAGTCGGGTTCCTCCGTGAGAGCGGATGTGCTGCTCGAACACCAGCTGATGGCGGCAGGTAAAGCCACAGACTTCACACTTCAGGGTCTTGTCCTCGGCCGACCCGCCTTCGTGCTCGTCCAGTAGGTGCTGCGCGAGGAGCTGCCTCTTCCGGGTGGCGAAGGGGCACACGGGGCACCGCTGGGTGAGGTGGGTCTTACGGTGCTCCTCGAGACTCTTTGGTGTCTCGAAGGTCACCTGGCAGGTGGCACAGCGCAGCTGCGGGTGCTGTTCCTGGAGGTGGTCTTTGAGACCGCCTCTGCTCTGGCAGGTGAAGTCACACTGAGAGCAGGTGTGCGTCCGCTGACTCTTGTGCTTCCGATTCTGGTGCTGCTTCAGAGCTGTCTCAGAGCTGAAGCACGCCTCACACTGGCTGCAAGGGTGGCTGAGCGCCCCCGTGTGGCAGCTGAGGGTATGGCGGCTGATATCGTTCAGGCTGTAACCACTGTAATCGCACAGCTGGCAGAAGTGCGTGGCCTGCCTGTCATGCACACGCTGCCGGTGCAACCGGAGCTTGGATGTGGTGCCAAACGTCTGGTCGCAAAGGGTGCAGGCGTGCCGACCCAGTCCCGTGTGCAAGGACTCGTGGGCCTCCAGGCGGTACCGACGTGTGGTGCTGAATGCACAGAACCGGCAGCGGTGCGGCCTGGCTCCCTCGTGCTTCAGGGCCACGTGCTGAGCCATGCAGCGGGCCTGTTTGCAGCTGAAGGAGCAGGACTCGCACTGCAGCCGGGGCTTTCTGCCTTCAGTGGCAGCCTGAGGCTTTTCCTTCTTGTGTACAGTTGCATGATGAATAAGCGCCTTTCGTGATTTAGCCACAAATGAGCAAAACTGGCACTGGACCTCATTGGGCTTCAGGCAGCCCCGCTTCCTGTGGCTCGCTAATGCTCTTTGCTGGTGGCATGTGAAGGAACAACTGGGGCAGGACAAATGTCTGGTTGTGCTTTCTTTGCTCACACCCTTGGAATTATTGTTACCACCGTCCCAGTCTTCCTCCCCTTTGCCAGGTTCAGAATCACTGATGTCTTTCTCTGATTCCTGGTCTTCTTTTCTTAGACTGACTTTGCCTGCAGAAGTGAGGCAAGAGGTACAATGGCGCTCTATAGTTGCAGTCCTAGAGGACGAAAAAGAACAGGTCTTACAGGTAAACTTTCCATCTAACTCAGTATAAGCCTGACCATCAGCTTCTGAACTGTCTGCATGACATCTCGGCTTTTTGTTCAGAGTTATAGCTGTCGATATACCAGTGTTTGTCTTACTGGTATCAGCTACAGAGCTTTCCCCCGCACCCAAATCAATAGTCATATTATCATGAGCGAAGCCCTGCTCACTCATAGGATTTACTGCCGTTGTTTGGTCTGAATTTTGTGCTTCTTCCGGCTCCTGCGTTGATTCATTGGTTTTGTCCACCCCTACTGGGGTCAGCTGGCCAAACTTCCCCCTCTTCTTCAGAAGCGCAGGGCACTTCTTGAGTCGGTGAGTGTTCAGGCCCCGAGACTGTTTGAACTTGGCTCCGCAGTCCGTGCAGCAGAGTGTTGCTTTCCGGGCCCCGCAGGCCGAGCGGCAGTGCTGTCGGAGGGACGTCTGCTTGCGCGTCACATAGGAGCAGTGATCGCACCGGTACACGTCGGCCTGGGTTTGGACCACCAGCATCTGAACCCTGCCCTCCAGCACCAGTGCCTCTGCTTTCTCCTTGTCTTGCTTCTTCATGGCTCTCAGGAGATCCTCGGAGGACTCAGGAGAGGAATGTTTGGGAGGAGAGAGTGCGATGGGGAGGGAGGGAGGCTCTGTTGGCTCCTCACTATCACTCTGCTCCTCACATTCCTCAGTGGCCACATCATGCTGCTCCTCCGCTGGCTCGGTGAGGATCTGTGCTTTTCCTCCTGCGGTCTGGGACTCCTCTGGACCAACCGCCAAACTATCAGCTCCTGTTTGTGAGCATTCAGCATCACTTACAGGTGTTAAAACTAAGGTACAGCACGATTCACTGTAGTCGTTGGACTGTTGACCCTCAAGAATATCTTGTTCTGGAACAATTTCAGAATTGGTCTGGTTTTCGACAACAGCTTCCAAAGCTCCTGATTCAACTGACAGCTGTTCTTGACCTTCACAGATAGCGACGACAGGGTCACCAGCTACCATGTTCTGATGGTCTGAAAGCACTTGCCTTGACCCTCTCTTAGGATCATCCTTGCTACTAGTTGGATTTCCTGAGCTTCCTTCTGTCTCTTGAGGGGCGGCCACAGGCTTGGAAAATAACCCCTGCATCGGATCAAGAGCGTTATTCTCTCTCTCTTTCTCTGCGTAGTTTTCAAGCCACTCCGTGTCCCCGGGCACATACCCGTGGGCCTTCTTTTTGTGCAGGAAGAGTCCAGTATTGCTGAAGGTGGTATAAGAACACAGGGCACAGCGGAACACTCGGTTCCTGGTGTGTTTGCTGTTCTCGTGGTTCTGCAGAGCTTGGCGGTAACGCGTCTGATAAGGACAGTATTTGCACTGAAAGACAGGAGGCTGGAAGGGCTCCCCTGTAGAGTGCTTCAGCTGCATGTGCTTGCGAAGTTCACTCTTGCGCTTGCAAGAGTAGGCACAGACCTCGCAAATCAGTGACTTGGCCTGGTGACGGAGCTTGTGGCTGTTAAGTTGGTCGGTACGATGACAGCGGTAGGAACACTGATTACACTTATACCTGAAAGAGAAAACAGACAGAGTTGCTATACACATCGTAATACATATGAATGTAATTTCAACTTCTCTGTATTAAAATAAACAATATGTTGTACACCAGATGATAAATAGAAATAATGTTCTGATAGACTTTTGTCTTGCATGTTGTAACTGCATGAATGTCTTGACTGCATAAATGGTGTCAATAAAAAATTGATCACAAAAAAAAAAAAATAAACAATTTGTTCTAACTGACCTGAGGTCTCCAGCATGTTTTCGCATGTGCACACTGAGATAATGCTTCCACTTAGTGACATAGCCACATTCTGAGCACATGTGATTCTTGTCATCGGAATGTGTGAGCATGTGTTTTGAAAGGTAGGTCTCATCACGACATCTGAAGTCACAAAGCTTGCACTTATGGGGCTTTTCACCTAAAAAATATAAGTTGAAATGAGAAATTTAGTGCACCTAATTGTATTAAGCACTTAAAAAAATAATAAAGAAAACGTCATGATATCATGGTATACAATATGTTTTTCATATATGATAACATTATTTTAATCAGTGTCATTTCTAATAACATCTACACCGGTGGTAATATCGGCTTGTAGTGGTAGGGCTGGTAGTAGCACTAACAATACAAAAATCGAATTACAGTTCATCATATATGAAATTCTTAACATTACATTACTACTTACCCGTGTGCATCAGCATGTGCCTGTTTAATACACGTTTATGGGCTGTGACAAAATCACACTGTTGACAGCGGTGGATCTTCTCATTTGCGTGGAAATGGCCAACATGCTGCTCAAACTCCACGGGGTTGAAGGTGGCAAAGGCGCAGAAGCCGCATTGCAGTTGCTCCTTGCCCGGGTGGCCCTGCCTCTTGTGCTGCTGGAAGCGGTTCTTGTTGGAGCAGGAGAAGTCGCACTGGGTGCAGTGGAAGGCCTGGTGTGTGCGTAGGTGTCTCTCCATGGCCTCGGTGCTCTGGAAGAGAGCGCTGCACGCATGATGGCGACACTCGATAGCTTTGATGCCATGAGCGTCCTCCATATGCCTCTGCAGCTCCTTCTTCTCAGCGGTCTGAAAGGCGCAGTCTTCATGTAGGCAGGCCAGAGCCTGGCCCTCTCTGACGGTGTGGTGGGACTTCATGTGGGCTTTGAGCATCTGGCTCTGCCGGAAGGTGTCCCCGCAAGTTGGGCAGGGGTACTCGTCCGCGTAGATCTCCCCCCCTGCCTGGTCTCCATGCACGCTGGCGAGGTGCCGGCGAAGGGAGTTGCGCTCCACTGCTCCGTACTCACACAGGTGGCAGTGGTGTAGCTTCTGGCCAGCCTCTCGGAGCATGTGGATGCGCAGCTTGCTCTTGCTGGTGAAGTTGTGCTTGCAGGTGGGGCACTGCAGGCTGGGGTCTGGGAAGTGCAGGTGCATGTGCTCCACCAGGTGGGACCGGGTCTTGAAACAGCGGCGGCACTCTGAGCATATGTGGGTGCGATAAAGGTGCTCAGCACCTTCAACAATGTGACCTTTTGCTGAGAGATGGGGGGGGGGGGGGGGGGGGGGGGTGTCAATGTTTAGATTGTTAATTAACAGACTCAGAGAAAGAGAGAGGGGAATCCTGCAGTGTTGGACAGTAAAGTGTAACTTTCTTACCTTTGCTGGGACATTTAACCACTGGGGCTGATTTCCTCCTCTTGGTTTTGGATTTAGTCTTTGTGCTGCATCCTTTCTGCTCTTCCATTGACTCTGCATTTGAGCAATTCTGGGCCCTTCTTTTTCTTGTGGCTGTCTGTCTTTTACCCAGTCCCATCACTGACTTTGGCATCAGCATAATGTCCTGATTATCTACATTCTCACCTTAGCAAAGATATACAATTGTGACATAAAACAAAAGGCTGCTTGATCAATAGATGTATACATGCTTAGTAAAGGTTATAAAAGGTACAATTCATAACTTTATATTTATATCACAATTATGAGTGTACTTACCCATTGCGACACCACAGGTATGATTTTTTTTTGTAACACACGTCACGTGCACACGTTATTCTGTTGTTTTATTTGGCCATAACAGTACAAGTTTTGATTATCTGTCTTAACAACTAATTTCTTGCCCACGCAAAACAGTATTGTTTACAATTCTAAAACATGACGTCTCATCACATTTACATCCTTAATTCTAATATAGTTGTCTTTCATTTCTATTTTAGACATTCGGTTTTATATCATTATTTTCGATTAACATGAAAAGAAATCTGACCTACTGCGTAGGATCAGTAGATTTATGTCTCCGGACAACAACGAATTGTCGCCTCCAAATTGGGAGCCTACCCTAACAAACAAAGCGCGTACAATTTTGTATGGATTTTCTCATATATTAGTTAAGAGGTCTCTCCCGATTAGCAAAGTTTTAGTAAATGTGTAGGATAGCGAGCATTCAGTTTAGCGAAGACTCCAGCCTTGCAGCAATGGCTACGTTAGGGATAGGTCTAGTGCAACACACCGGCAGCACGTACATTTTTCAAAATATTCCAACCTTCGCCAATGTACATTATCAAATTAATTTAAATAGCATGCACAATAGCACGATTCCCTTACAAAAAGGGATCATCGAATGTTATGATAAAGAAATATTTATTAATTATCCTTAGAGGTAGGGACTATTTAGGTTGACTATATTGTATCGGACATATTTTGCCTGAACACAGGAAATACAATAGAGGTCACCATGTGATTCGTTGAGTCGTCCAATCATTAACGGTAGAGATGTTGCTGAGCTCGGGGTAGTGTTGAAGCCTTCTAAAGTCCCAATTCATTCGAGTGATTGGTATAAAAGACCAAACTCATGCCGATAATTGATGTGAGCATTTGAAGATTACGATTAGTCGGGTATTTTGAATTATTGTGGCAATAAAGCATGGCAAACAGGTGAAGTAGGACCTTAGAGTCAACTAGTTAACCTAGCCTCACTTAGCTAACGAGGATGACTTCATGCTGTCAGAGAGGTGTTTGTAGTTATGCAGCGTTTTCTGTGAATGAACTCTTCGTTGTCCTGACATAGGTTGCACAGTTAACAACAATAAAAAACGCAAACAAACATTTGAGCCATGCCTCTATCAGACATTATATCCGCATTGAAGGACAACCCTTACTTTGGGGCTGGCTTTGGTCTTGTTGGTGTAGGCACAGCGCTTGCAGCCGCTAGAAAGGGGGCACAGTTCGGCATGATCTTTTTTAGGAGGAACTACATGATTACCTTAGAGGTACCTAGCAAGGACAAGAGTTACCACTGGCTATTGAGTTGGATCACCAAGCACGCCAGGCACACACAGCACCTCAGTGTTGAGACTTCATACCTGCAACATGAAAGTGGACGGGTTCACACACAGTTCGACTTCCACCCCAGTCCAGGCAACCACATCATCTGGTGAGGCAAACGTGTAATGTGGGTGCTGCTTGTGCACATTTTACCTGACGAATCAAGTGGTTTGTAGAGAATTTGTCACTAATTTTGTCTGCTTGGACTAATGACTAGGTATGGCAAAACGTGGATTAGAGTTGAGAGGACGAGGGAGAAACAAATGGTGGATCTCCAGACAGGAACCCCATGGGAGTCTGTGACTTTCACAGCACTTGGGAGGAACAGGCAGTTGTTCGTTAATATTCTTCAGGAAGGTAAGTGAAAGATCAAAGCATTACAATGTTTAAATCTGAATATTTGTATATGGCACACAGAGCTCTGAGTGTAATTTCCCTTAATTTCCCTCGGGATCAATAAAGTATCTATCTATCTATCTAATTTGATGTGTGTGTGGGATTATGTGTCGTGTCTGTCTTTGGTGCTCCCTAGCACGTGAATTGGCCTTGAAACAGGAGGAGGGCCGGACAGTGATGTATACTGCGCTGGGGGCTGAGTGGCGGCCCTTTGGATTTCCACGGCGGCGGCGTCCTCTGTCTTCAGTGGTTTTAGAGAGTGGGGTTGAGGAGAGAATTGTGGACGATGTGAAGGAATTCATCGGCAACCCAAAATGGTATACAGACAGAGGTAACACAGTGTTCAATGGATCAATTAATAATTCAGCATTTGCATCTGATGTCCTGTGCGTGAAAATTAATTTAATCGATGGCTTCTGTCATTTAGGAATTCCATACAGGAGAGGATATCTGCTCTATGGCCCTCCAGGGTGTGGAAAGAGCAGCTTCATGTGAGAACATCAATCTTTTGTTGCTTTTAAATATGACAGATATATGTTTATGCTTCATGTTTGATTGTGTCTGGGTCATTCAATGATGACTCTGTGTGTTTGTGTGTGTGTGTGTGTGGTTCAGCACGGCCCTGGCAGGAGAGCTGGGCTACAGCATCTGCCTGATGAGCCTGAGTGACCGCAGTCTGTCTGACGACCGGCTCAACCACCTGCTCACCGTAGCTCCACAGCAGAGCATCATCCTGCTGGAGGACGTAGATGCTGCTTTCGTCAGCCGGGACCTGCTTCCCACTGAGAGTAAGTCCCCCCATGCCAGGTCAACACCAGTGGCTTTTCTTTTCAAAGCTTTACGTGTGTGTGTGTGTGTGTGTACACAGTGGGGTAAATAAGTATTGAACACGTCATCGTTTTTTCTCAGTAAATATATTTATTAAATATAAATATATTAGTAAATATATTTCCAAAGGTGCTATTGACATGACATTTTTCACCAGATGTTGGTAACAACCCAGGTACACACAAAGAAACCAAAACAAATAACTTCATAAATTAAGTTATGTGTAATAAAGTTAAATGACACAGAAAAAGTATTAAACATGCTTACTGAGATTCATTATTATACATTGTACCAAACTCTTCAAGACGCTTCCTTCATGGGGAAACTAGTCGTATACAGGCCATGGCAATTGAGTGCATTACTTATTGTTGTCTTTAAACAACTGTACCTGCAAATTCCGGGTCTTTCTGAAGCTCTCCACAAGTGCTCATTGGCTCTTGGACAACTCTTCTGATAACTAGAATGCGTTTCGTGAACGAACTGCGAGAGTGTGCTTGCTCTGTGTCAGTGAAGCACAGGTGCAAGCTAGTTTTAATGACCCCATTATGATGTCATAATCCACAGAGTTCTGCCATGCAAGTCTATGGAGAAAAAAGGTGATGGAAAAAGAGGAATAAAAAAGGAGTAGCAAGGAGTACCGCCACGAAAAGTCATAGCAGGTTGCACCGGATCGGGCCGGACGTTTCGGTGTTTGAACGGCGTCTGTACCTCGAACGGGCGAGGAGTAGTTAGCTGCAAGAAAAACGGGGAGAATAAATAAAGAACTTGACAACAACAATACTGTGCTTCCCTTCGGGCAAGCACACTAATTAGTGTGCTTGCCCGAAGGGAAGCACAGTATTGTTATCGTCAAGTTTTCTTTATTAGTGTGCTTGCCCGAAGGGAAGCACAGTATTGTTATCGTCAAGTTTTCTTTATTTATTTATTTATTCTCCCCGTTTTTCTTGCAGCTAACTCCTCCTCGCCCGTTTGAGCTAGAGACGCCATTCAAACACCAAAATGTCCGGCCCGATCCGGTGCAGGTTGCTATGACTTTTCGTGGCGATACTCTTTGCCACTCCTTTTTTATCCCTCTTTTTCATCCCCTTTTTCTCTCATTGACTAACATGGGGAAGGTTGAGCCATTGTGACGTCACGCACTCTAGCCAACTGACATTAGATCAGTTGACATAGGAGAAGCTCTCTTAAATGCCAGAAGTGGTTAGATAGAGAGTGCAAAATATTAAAACGAATGTAGTGGCAACAGTTTCAGGTACAGTTTATACACCCGCTCTAACAGTGTTAACCAGTATGTGAGTAACGTGGGTTTTATTAAGGCATAGCGTGTGTAATGTGTAGCTATTTCATTCCGTTTGTTAACCTTTCCGGCTGTCTGTATACTAGCAGCAGAGCGGAGCATTTCACTCCCCTGCAATCTCGGAATGAAATAGCTACACAATACACACGCTATGCTTTAATAAAATTCATGTTTTACGAGACACCAACAGAGGCACAACCGACAAGTCTTACCATTGAAGATCTTTGACGTTCGGTCTGAAACTTCATCCAGCCATCCAGGTTAATCCAAGTTGTTATGGAGAACGACAGTTGCATCAATCATATTTCATTAAAACTTCACACTTCTTACATTGGACATATCCACCAGCCTAATTAGAATCTGCATTGTCTACTGAGCAGAAAATTCTCCATACAGTAGATTTCCCTTCGTTTAGTATCATTTTAAACTTTCCAGATGACTGTATTGCCCTCGCTCGTCAAGTGATACGTGTCCAGAAACAAGGCTCCTTTGACTGGATAGCCAGAGCTAGCATAACTGCCATTGAAATCCAATGGTAATGCTACCTAGCTAGGTATGCTAATTGTCGGTATCCATCGTTAACTCGTTAATCGTTAACCATCATGTCACTGGCTTTAATTTAAGAATGGCATGTTAGTAGTACATTTAGTAGTACATTTAATATCAGTACACTTGATTCATTACTGCTGATGTGTTACTTATATATGTTACTTATTAGCAGCTAGCTACCTAGCTAGCCACTGTGTTCCGATGTGTTTTCAGTTAGCGTTAGCGGCGAGCTAGCTACTGTAATAGTTGAGTTGAGCTTCAGTTAAGACGCTGCGTACCGTACTTCATCATCACATTCGATTATTTATTACAAACAAATTCGAATTCAGCTGTAGGCATGAGATCTGTATCTTGGAGACTAATTGCATCCACAATGTAAGTACTGCAAGCTAGACTACTATGCAGTTGACACAACACAGGAGGTCCCTGGGCCTGAGAAGGGAAGGGAATGAGTTTAATGTGGCTATAATATGGAATTTTAAATGTGCCTAAAACTAGACTAAATTGTAATGAGTTTTCGAAAACTAGACTGAAACTAAGAAGGATAACTATGACTAAATGTGACTAAAACTAATATGCATTTTTGTCTTAAGACTGAATCTAAAAATAGCTGCCAAAATGAACACTGAGATAGGGGACCCCTTAATCTGCAATTCATGGTTGCTAGCTCTAATCAGATGTACTACCTAGGCTTATAAGAGAAGACTAACTTTGTATGGCAACGAACACCAATAACTAGAACTAATTTGACAGACTATAAACCAATGTGATACACGTGCTCTCTATCTATACAGTAAAAGTGTTGCTTACGTTTGATACTACACCTACAGACTAACTCTAACTGCATTAAGTCTAACATATAGGCCTATCTTACGATAAACTTTAAGTAAAGCTGGCTATGTAACCGCATTCATTCTAATATTGTTGCAGAGATGTTTCCTTTTACCAAGATTGCAATTTCAACAATTCACTTAGCTCAGTAAGTCAGTATAACGAAACTCTGAGATACCCTATGTCTAAACGTCAGTGGAGCCAAAATATAATGGTTGAGCTTGGTTGCTTGCTAAAATATATTGGAAGAAGGCCCCACTACACTGATTGAGTAGATGTAAATACATGTTAATTCATAGGCACTTGTTCTCTCTGTCACAGAGCAAGCACACTCTCGCAGTTCGTTCACGAAACGCATTCTAGTTTATTTATTTATTTATTCCGTACGTTTTTCTTGCAGCTAACTACTCCTCGCCCGATTGAGCTAGAGACGCCATTCAAACACCAAAACATCCGGCCCGATCCGGTGCAAGCTGCTATGACTTTTCGTGGCGGTACCCCATGCCACTCCTTTTTTATCCCTCTTTTTCATCCCCTTTTTTCTCCATAGACTTGCATGGCAGAGGTCTCTGCCATTATGACGTCATAATAGGGTCATTAAACTGGCTTGCAGCTGTGCTTCTCACTGACACCTCCGCTCGCCAAATCCAAGGAACCGCATTTTCTCTGTCCCTCTCAATTCAACTTTGAAAAAGAATAAGAGGAACCGTATTTCTCTGTCCCTCTCAATTCAACTTTGAGAAAGAATAAGAGTAACTACAGTTTCTAACCTAGCTACCGTATTTCCACTTCGTTAAGGTGAGTTGAATGGCAGCATTTTTAGTGTACTGACTGAAATTTTAATGGAAACTGATAGTTAGCCGTAGCAGCTAACATATAAATTAACGTTACGTTAACGTTGGAGACGACATTTTCCGTAATTCAAGTTGTGAAGTAAACCTTTGAAGTAATTCATGAATTTAGTTGTGTGGATATAGTGACCTAAGGCTTGTATTCCCACTACGGTAACGTTAGCTGTGTTAAGCAGAGCTATCCTAGCTGTGTTAAGCAGCTGTAACATCTGAGTACGGGGCTAAAGGCTAACTAACACTACGTAACGGGAGTATCCACTGGCAGTTTCAGCTAGCCGTAACGGGGGATCATTTTCCTTAATTCAAGTTGTTAAGTAAACCTGTGAAGTAATTCATGAATTTAGTTGTGTGGTCAAGTGAGCTAAGGCTTGTATTCCTACTACGGTAACGTGAGCTATCCTAGCTGTGCGGGGCTATGCAAAGGTTGCTTATACTGAAAGAATGGTTAACTTGTTGTGGCCGATAGCGTGAGTTAACATTAACCCGTGTCCTGGGAGTAATGATTCATGAGAGACCTTGAATCATTAGGTTAACTGAAAAACGTTTGAGGATGTAGCTGTTGTAGTGTGCTCAGTTTTCGAAAACTAGACTGAAACTAAGAAGGATAACTATGACTAAATGTGACTAAAACTAATATGCACTGAATCTAAAATAGCTGCTGAATCTAAAATAGCTGCCAAAATGAACACTGAGATGTATTAATTTTGGCAGCTATTTTAGATTCAGTCTTAAGACAAAAATGCATATTAGTTTTAGTCACATTTAGTCATAGTTATCCTTCTTAGTTTCAGAAGAGGTTTTTCATGGTTGCTAGCTCTAATCAGATGTACTATAGGCTTATAAGAGAAGACTAACTTTTTATGCCAACGAACACCAATAACTAGAACTAATTTGACAGACTATAAACCAATGTGATACACGTGCTCTCTAGCTATACAGTAAAAGTGTTGCTTACGTTTGATACTAGACCTACAGTCTAACTACTGCATTAAGTCTAACATATAGGCCTATCTTACAATAAACTTTAAGTAAAGCTGGCTATGTAACCGCATTCATTCCAATATTGTTGCAGAGATGTTTCCTTTTACCAAGATAGCAATTTCAACAATTCACTTAGCTCAGTAAGTCAGTATAACGAAACTCTGAGATACCCTCATATGTCTAAACGTCAGTGGAGCCAAAATGTAATGGTTGAGCTTGGTTGCTTGCTAAAATATATTGGAAGAAGGCCCCACTACACTGATTGAGTAGATGTAAATACATGTTAATTCATAGGCACTTGTTCTCTCTGTCACAGAGCAAGCACACTCTCGCAGTTCGTTCACGAAACGCATTCTAGTTATTTTCACTCCTCTGTCAGAAATCTTGCGAGGAGCACCTGGTTGTGGTCGTTTATGGTGAAATGATCTTCAACTTTCGGATTATGGCCCCAACCGTGCTCACTGGAACATTCAGAAGTTTAGAAATGCATCTGTAACCAATACCAATGTTTTGCAAAAATAAGCAAAGGTATTGAGAGCGCTCTTTGCTTTTACCCGTCATGAGATGTTTCTTGTGTGACACCTTGGTAATAAGTCACCTTTTTATAGGGCACCAGTTGGGATATTAATTTGCAAAGACAAGGGGCCGGATTGCTTTCTAATTACTGATAGATTTCAGCTGTCGTCTTGGCTTTAATGCCTTTTTGCACCTCCCTTTCTTCATGTGTTCAATACATTTTCCTGTAGTATTTCACATTACTTACTTTCTTTGTATGTATGGGTAACTTGGGTTATTACCAACATCTGGTGAAAATTTCATGTCAATAACACCTTTGGAATTATATTTACTGAGAAAAATGGTGACGTGTTCAATATTTATTTTACCCGCTGTATATGAATATATATAAACTAGTTTCTGATACGAAATGTAATTTTAAAAGGCTGTATGGAAATGGGATTTCACTGAAGGCATCATGATCTCACTGTGGCCATTCTAGCTTTAGTGTTGGTGGTTGGTGGTGAGGAAAAGCTTAATCCTTTAAGTAGTCCTGTACCAGACACAGGCCATATTGTCTTTTTAAATACTGCCTCAAGCTTTCTTTCCTTTTCAGATCCAATGGCTTATCAAGGCATGGGAAGGCTGACATTCAGTGGACTTCTGAATGCCTTGGATGGGGTGGCTTCCTCTGAAGCAAGGATAGTATTCATGACCACCAATTTTATTGACAGGTGTGTTTCTAAGCCAAAGGATAGTCCCAACTACCATATTTTCACTATTTCTATGACAAAGTTGTGTAAGAAAAAGGAAGTTTCTTTGTGTTTGATGCAGCAATCTGTCTTTGTAAGAAAAACAAAGTTTATTTTGTGGTTGAAGCAGCAATCTGTCTTTGTAAGAAAAACGATGTTTCTTATGTGGTTGATGCAGCAAACTGTCTTTATCTCCAGTAAAGTGCAGTAACGGAGCACAAGGAGCATACTCTGGATTCAGCGGTGCAAATCTGAACAACAAGCATCGGCAACTCTAGACTTATATACTGTTTAAAGTATATACTAGGCTTTAAATGTAAATGAGCGAGGCTTCAAATGCAAACAGGTCTGGCAACCTTTTGCTGTTCTGTAGGATCAGGTTTCTCTGACTGAGATGATTCTCAATGGCCTACCCCATTCCCATACTAGGATTAATTGCAGTAACTCATACCTCAGTTTCTCTCCTGGCAAATCCAGTGTGGGGACGTTTCCTTTGTTACTATGATAAGAGTACCATTTAGGATATATTATGCTGGCCAACTTTTGGTGGTCACAGTAGCTGCTTGATCATGAATCTCATGTTCACTCACAGGATATAGTCATTTATTACTGTTGGTTTTGTTCATAATTCAGTTTATTTAAATTGAAGTACCAGGGTATGGCACATATTGTTTCATAATTATTAAGACAAAGCATCAAAACCACCTGTTTTGGATAAGACTCAGCAGTTAGTGGTCCTACACAGAGAAGATGTAGACCATAGCTGGTATGACAGGCCTACTCTATTAAGTTTTGTGCTCAGTCAAACTTAGTAAGATGACTTCAAACAAGTGCTCCAATATGTCACCAATCAGAAAAATCACAGCGTACAGTCAATTGCAGTACGGTGGTATATGTTTATGTAATGGTAAGTTACAGTAGAAATTCTATGAAGGCTGCAGTTTTACAGTGCCAGCTGCATTTCTATAGCGTAGTTTGGAACTACCTTTGGGCAGCAAACTTTCATCTTAACAATTCTATGTGAACTTAGGCCCTTGAAACACTACTGGGTTAAAAATGTGTGCTGAACTCCTCTAATTTCCTTATCTCTCCTTAAGGCTCGATCCTGCTCTGATCCGTCCTGGTCGGGTGGACCTAAAACAGTACGTTGGCAACTGCACCCACTGGCAGCTCACGCAGATGTTCCGTCGGTTCTACCCTGCGGAGTCTGCGTCGGAAGCGGAGAGGTTCGCGGAGTGTGCTCTCGCCTCGTACACGGAGATCAGCGCTGCCCAAGTTCAGGGACACTTCATGCTCTACAAACAGGACGCCACCGGCTCCATCGACAACGTGGCCAAAATCAAGGAGTGAGGACTCATGGGAATTACAAGGAAGGGGTCAATGAGGAGGGAAAAACAATTGTCATTTGTGATCCTCTTTGAGAAAATCTCACCATTCTTCAATGACTTTTGGGACAACATGAGAAATTATTATATTATATTGTGGGGTAAACAAAGGAAATATAAAAAGGCATCTGCAAAATCTGAATAAATGCTTTGAACAAAACTATATTAGCAGCTGCACTGTTTGGGTCTCATGAAAAACACAAGAATTTGGTGTGTTTCATTTGAAAAGTGACATTGTTTTCAATAAATTATTTATTTAAAAATAGTTATATAATTAAAAAGCAATAGCAACAAAAAATGAATACATTTCATCACGGACAAAAATAATAGTCTTTAAATTGGTTCAGTGTTTCAAATGTTTTATGTTCATTATGCAATTTATTTAAGGCTGATCTCATATACCCATATTGCTGTTATCATTGGTCTTGCTTGTATAATAGCAGATCCGATATGCCCCTATAACACATAATCTGTGACACCAGTTGCAACAGTCAGCCGGCAGCTCCACAGAATGTGCCATACAAAGAGTTAATTCCTCAAAGCGTGGCTCCACCCCCTTCCCTTTGAGTGTGTAAGCGGAGCTGTTGTCTCATTCCCCAGGCTGCCAGGGTTATGGCTGCTCGACTGGCTTTCAGCTGTGCTGGTCAGCGGAGCCCTTGGCTTCGGCCACAGCCCATTTCCAGTGTGCTCGACTGCAGGCGAGCGGCCGGAGGAAATGCAACCGCTTCAGTGGGGCTGCTTGGAAGCTCTGGTAACCTCAAGACACATGTTGACCTGCCTCAGATTAAATCCTGGAAGGTCTTGTACAGAATGCTCTTTAAAGGCTATCTCAACCGGCTTCACGAGCTCCAGGTATGCTGTAGCGGAAACTTCTTGGCTTTTGTTCTGCATACTGATTACATAATGGAGCCATGTGCTGTGTGATATAACATACATTTCTTTCTTTTCTGACCAGTACTAGCAATTTCATAAATAATTTATTGAGAAGTGTCTTATTTATGCCGGTGTTACTTATCTCATGTTGCCACGACACTGGAAAAAGGAGAGTGGAGCGTTAGATAAGATCATGTTTGTTTACCTTCTTAGTGTCAGGTGATCTTGAAAGTAATTTCCAGTTTGCATTTTGAGTATTTTCCCTGAATGTATGTTAACCATTAACCCATTTGTAATAAATGTTTATGTGCTGTGTGAATGAACTGATCCTTACCTGAGGGGGTTATTTGTGATGCCATAGATATATGAGAAACAGCGATATGGACCAATATATAAGATGAGCACTGGCAGCCTTCACTCAATAACATTGAACAGTGTGGAGCTGGTTGAGGAACTACTCCGAAAGGATGAAAAGTTCCCCTCTCGTGGAGACATGACTCTCTGGACTGAGTTTCGAGACATTAAGGACATTGGCTATGGCCCCTTCACAGAGTAAGACACTACTTTCTGTCAGATTTATACTGTTAATATAATTACTTATTTTGGTGACGGACAACTCTCACCAAGAAGTTTCATTGTTTCAGATTACGCATATACATAATTAATCATCATATGTATTGTACTGAGGTCTAAAATACAACTGTAGCCTTGACATGTCTTTCAGGCATAATACTAATCTTTGTTAATGCTGACAAATCTGTTTTGCAATAATCTGTCCTGGTTCTGTGCGATTTGCCTCCCCTTTCTACATGTATTTTTTTTAGAGAGGGTGAAAAGTGGTACAAACTGAGAGCTGTGCTGAACAAACGTATGCTCCATCCAAAGGACTCTGTGCAGTATGGAACTGTTGTCAATGAGGTTGTGACTGACTTCATCAAGAGAATATACCACCTACGCCAGACCAGTCCAACAGGGGACCTTGTTGAGAATTTGTCCAATGAGCTTTACCGCTTCTCTCTTGAGGGTACTGATTCATTATATACGTTTGCATTCTTAGATATGTATTATTATGTGACTTACCAGCTTAAGATAGCATTATGACCAAGCAGTAATTCCTGGACATCCATTATTATGTGATCTCCACTGACCACTCCCTTCCCCCCTCTACATGAATCAGGAATCTCATCTATTCTCTTTGAGACTCGGATTGGGTGTTTGGAAAATGAGATTCCAAAGGAGACTCAGGACTTCATCGACTCCATCGCTCAAATGTTCACCTATAGCATGCCTGTGGTGCTTACGCCCAAATGGACGCGTAGCATCCTGCCGTTTTGGCGGCGTTACAATTCAGGATGGGAGGGCATCTTCAAATTTGGTGAGTGAGTTACTGTGAGACCACACTGTACTTGAGGAAGCCTTCCATAAAATATCTCAAAATGGAGACAGAAAGTACTGAAATGTTCCTCTAGCTGGTCAGCTAATAGATATGAAGATGGACGCCATTCAGAGGCGTGTGGACACGGACCAAGAGGTGGAGGGAGAATACCTGACATACCTGCTTTCCAGCACCAACATGACCAATAAAGAGGTGTACGGAAGTGTTGCTGAGCTGCTATTGGCTGGAGTAGACACGGTATGCATGACACCTCCTTCAGTCAAATTCAATTCAATTCAATTCAATTTTATTTGTATAGCGCCATAACAATACAATTGCCTCTAGGAGCTTAACAGAGCCCTGAGCCTAAACCCCCTAAGTGCATGCACAGTGGCAACAGGGGCAAGGATTCTATGTGTAAAATAATGATTTGGTACATCAACTACTTTGATCTGATATTTTGCTGCTCCAGACCTCGAACACCATGATGTGGACCCTCTATCAGCTCTCAAGAGAACCTGAAGTTCAAGAGTCTTTGTATCAGGAGATAAACCACTGTGTTAAAGGGGATGGAATTCCTACGGCACAGGATGTCAATAACATGCCTTACCTCAAGGCTGTCATCAAAGAAGCACTCAGGTAAATGTTTTGTACATGGAACTTTTTTATGATTTCTTATTGTATATTCAAAAAGTTCTGATGTTCGCTGCATTTGTAAAACGTTTGTGTCATGGTTATGTAGGATGTACCCAGTTGTACCAATGAATGCTCGGCGCATGTCAGAAAAAGACGTGATTATTGGAGGCTATTTTTTTCCAAAAAAGGTGAGGTTGTTTTCAGGTGTCTCTAAAGGAAATATCATGGCTTACCTCTTGCTTATAATGCCCCATGAAAACCTTAAATGTGTAACAGGGTCTTTTGTTTGATTTAACCAGACGGTTTTCACACTATGCCATTACTCTATCTGCCATGACGAGAAAGTATTTCCTGAGCCATCAAAGTTCAAACCAGAACGCTGGTTAAGGGACGGGAGAACCCGGCCAAACCCCTTTGGCTCCATTCCCTTTGGGTTTGGGGTGAGAGGCTGCGTGGGCCGTCGGATTGCAGAGCTCGAGATGTACCTCGGCCTGGCAAGGGTAAGTCATTACAGAGTTCATCAAATACCAGTGTACAGTGGTGTAGTGGTCCCTGGAGAAGTGGGTATACTCTTAATTTTTTTAAGCAGCCTATACAGCACAGGATAAACGCCCTGTTTTGGGAAGTGGGTATACGCAATGCTGACTGAAAAATAAGTGGGTATACTCTGGACTACACCACTGCCAGTGTTTTTGGAGGATGAGAGTGCCTGCATGTGTGTTCATGTTTTCTCTGGTTTAACCTAAAACTGTTCAAGACTGCAGAGTTGTGTTTGTGCTAACCCTAACCCACTGGAGCTGCATGGACATAACTGCAATGATGTTGCTCTTTCTTCACTACTTGACTCACGGCTCTCCTCACTTGTGTCCTCCTAGATCATGAAGCTATTTGAAATCAGACCAGACCCCAGTGTTGGTGATGTGAAAGTCCTCAACCGCACTGTGCTAGTAGCAGACAGACAAGTGAACCTGCACTTTATGGAAAGGAATGGTAACACTGCACTGTGATCCTTTTTGCAGAATTTGTGATGACAATCAGGAGGGTAGCCACACCTATTTGTTACATATCTTCACAGTAAGAGAAGATTATCCTGTATAGTACATATGATATATTTTTATAGCATGGATTTTCATGGTCACACTTCTGTAGCATGGATTTCAAAGGTCATGCTTGCTAACTCCCTGAACCATAAAAAGCTTCAGGTACATAAACTACACTTTGACCATATATTTCTCACATTTATTGCCAGTTGTAGTCTGTATTTCCTACGGTTACATGGTTTTGTCACTCCCTAGGTGATAAAGGTCCTGACAAAGTGAATATACAATTGTATTATATGGCAACAACAGTACGAGCGTTTTGATTGGTTAATGATTAGTCATGCCAGTCGCATAGTGCCCTCCTCACTGGTCAATACAGATCCCTATTGCCCTCTGACGACATTTTCAAAATGAACGAAAGCATTCAGTTTGAGTTTTACTATCCAGACAAAAATGAAAACATTAAAAGCTATGAGAAAATTTAGAAGAAGCATGAAGACATGTTGTCCGTTTTCTATTGATCATTGTAACTTGAGGTTAGAAGGTAATTGGATGATACGCAACACCTGGAACACATTGTGTCGTGAGAAGCCTTGAGAGCTGAACAAAACTACATGTTTTCTATTTACTATGACCATTTCTTTTCATTTACAAAATGAGAGGAGTGGAAAATACCATATAATAAACAACTTACTAACCTTGATCGTTTAGTCATGCCGGGAAATATCGCGAGGTTGATACGCCAAAGCCTCAGTTTGATATTTCCCAGCATGACCAAACTCTCGGTTAGTAAATAGTTAGTAATATATGATATCATCTAGTGGAAAATGAAGTATCTTTTCAAACTGTATAGATTGAAAAGGAAGTTATAACCTTCTTTTGCTCGTGTATCCATGATTCTTATTCAAATGCAAATGGGTGTTCTTTCTCTCACCTGGTGAAGTAATGGATTGTACAGAAATGTTTTGTAAATCTTTCATCTTTAAATGAAATAAATAAAAATGTCTTAGATCGATGAATACACAATCATATGCTACATTAAAAGCTTTTACATTCAACTTGAAAGGTGTTTGTAATGTGTACCATTAAAGTTGAACTAATTACAAGCAGCCCCACCTCCATTTTCTCTTTGTAGCTGTGAAGCTGACAGTTGGTAAGCAGACCCTTCACCTATGCCTGTGGTGACAACCACCATAACATGCATAAGCAAAGAGACTAGGAGAAACATTGACTAATAAGTAAATTTGACTGGGAAACAGTGACTTGTAACTTTGACTGGGAAAACTAATCAATCAATCAATCAATCTTTGAAGTTACCAGTTAAGTCTCAGAGTGTTTTATTTATGAAGTGCACTGTATAACACAAGGTCATTCTGAACAATGAAATTCTAAGGACACAGCAAGCAACAAATATGTAGTAGACATTACAAAAATCTAGATTGTTAAAGAAGCTCATAATAATGGCTAATAAAGAATAATAATTGTTTAAACAAAGAAGCAAAAATTACAGTAAAACACTAGCAGCAGTTCCAGAGCCAGTGCAGAAGGGGGTTATGGACCACATAATGAGAGTAATAATGTTATAAATATATAGTGTAAAAGTGCCCATGTGTATGTGCATTTCGCAAGAATTTATATTTTTTGCTACTGAGCTCCCGTTAGAGTTGTAGAGAGTAGCTCACTTTAACACCACTGTTGTAATTAAATCGAGTTTCGAGACCCGCAGGTGTTTTCAACCGGTCCCCTGGGGGTCCGCGACGGCATTGCAGCGTGTCCTCGACATGAGCATATGGACAGTGTACACGTGTATTTGTTTACAAGCTGAAGGATATGGAACTGGAAAAAACACGGGCAGATGCCGAAGAAGTAGACCGACAAGGTAGTGTAGAGTTTTACACAAATATGACTCTACAGGTTTTTCTTTTCTTATAGTTGTGTTTATTGCGACATCAGAAATGAACGCTCACATATCGAAAGAATAATTATTGCTTGAGTTGGTGCCATTAGGGTGGCCTAGTTCTCGCGAGAGGTCTCGCGCCCTGTACCTCAAAGTTACATACAATAGGCTAGGTGCACGAAATACTCAGTGTGGGCTGTTTGTTTCCTGTTTAGCCAGGTGTGTTTGAACCTGCCACTATTCTGAATGTAATTAGTGTCTACACGTCCTTCTTTATCGTAACGCTGATTTACTAGGTGCAACACCTAACCAGGTCCGTGTAGACGCTAATTACATTCAGAATAGCGGCAGGTTCAAATACACCTGGCTAAACAGGAAACAAACAGCCCACACTGAGTATTTCGTGCACCTAGCCTATACCAGATGTTCGGGATCTTTAAAAAAAAAAAATAACAAGACTACAAACTCACAATGGGTGAAGGCAGTCTAAACATGTAACACACACATTTCTCTCAACCAGGGAATCAACTATTTCTGCTACTGAACACACATTTATTGAATCATTTTTAATCACCTTCATTAAACAGTGTTCTGCTATGTATGTACAAAGACAGGTGACGTGACCTATGTCCAAACCCCCCTGGCACATCTGTTCTACATTGGCAGGATTACAACAATTGATGGTAGCCTAGTGATTCTCCTGACTCAGTGTGACCTACATAATATGGGCCCAGTGCTGAGTGCCCTCTCCTGTCAGACCTAGGATACTTAAACTGAGACTTTTTCTGCTCTAAACCGAGAAGCTGGTGAATCTTTATGTGAAGCCATGCTCTCATTTCCTTGATGTGCATCGCTGTAAATAAAATCGTGTTCCTGCCATTTACTGAATCTGTGGAACAAAATTACCATAAAGTGCTGCACCAGTAGTAACTGTCCTAGACCTTGACTCATCACAGCATGGGGATAGGGCAGAAACATAGTGCAGGGGTTTGTAGGTTTTATCTAAGATGTGTCTATGTGTTGGCCTATAGTTAATCAATAAACAGAACCCATTTCCTCTGCTTGCCAGGCCTGAATATTTTTTTTCCTTTTCTGGCTGTGGACAGGGGCGTTTATTTGTATGTGTTGACACTGCTGAACACTGGATGGCAGTAACATCTCAGGTATGCTTTTCAGTAATACCATAATAATTATGGGAAGATTTACATTTTTGTGTATCTTTTTCAGTAGTTCCCATTAATTTCCAATGAATGAAGTGTGTATTATTTTTTGTATTTATACATGTAATTTGTTCTAATATGGCTTAAAGTATGTTTCTATGAAATAACAGTTTTGAATGTTTGGGGTCAAAAACTCCAGTGGGTGAGATTATGCACCAAATTACACTGTTCTGCAGATTGACTGCGTCTGCACTTTAATGAATGGAAAGAGCCCACTTCTCTCTTTTATTAACCAACGTTTATTTCCCGCGAGATCTCACAACAGTTATGCAGGATCTCGTTTTAGCACATCGTTTTTTTTCTTCTTCATAATCTTAGATTTTGATTTAGATCTCTCAGTGACTACTATCTGTCGGTAGATGGCGCTCCAACCGCATGTACTGCGATTTTAGGAAGTCGGGTCACATAATGAAGCCGTCCTTTGGAAACGGAGCTTTTGAAAAGCTGTCGAGTACAAAGGTCAATACTTTTGGAGTCAATGTAACCTAGACCCAGATGGTCCCATTACACAACTGGGCTGTAAAATTCATAGTAGGCTATTTAAGACGTGAACACTACGCGACTCCGTGTGTCTACTGACTGAAGTCCAAAGGTCTTGTTTTGATCTCGTTATTCTTATGTCCAGTCGGCGTCTACTTCCCATTACTGCAAGTTATGCTACGAGACATTTCCTGCGACCAACACATGATCATGAGATACATAACTTATACACCTAAAAACACCGTTTACAAATTGCAGATGAAGTTAGAATAGTTAGATTGCGTGATGTAAAATGAATCGTCTAACAGCCAAAGTTGTGGTAATAGGAGCCGGATTTGCTGGTCTTGCTGCTGCAGCCACCTTATCTGAGGCTGGATTTCAACAGTACAGGTCCTGGAAGCCATGGGGAGAGTGGGCGGCAGAGTGCACACAATCAGACCATTTGGCTCAGACATCGTAGAGCTTGGGGCTAACTGGATTCATGGCCAGGAGGGGATCCCCTTCTTTCAGCTTGGTCAGGAGCATGGTCTGCTTTCAGAGTGCTTCTCGGCCAGCAGCACTAGCAGCCACTATAGCTAACATGGTGAGTCATGGTAAAAGTGAAACTCAGTCAAACTATGATTAGCTACCTACTTCCATACATCAGGATATGACTCATAGGATGAGATTCCTCTAGTCTAACACTGCTCAGCACACCGCCTCCATTGATGCGCAGTATGAATGAGAGAGATTTACAGTGTTTTTTTTATAGCTCCTACTGTACTTCGCACTGGTTTCTCAATGCAGAAGATGTATGCGGTGTTGGGGTGAGCACGGTTACATTTCAAAAATATTGTTATATTGTATTTTCTAATTTGAATTTCTATAGCTAACTTAAACTAAAGTTAGATATGCTAACGATATTAATAGCCTACATGCCAGCGTAGCAAAATACTCTATTTCTGTTAGATGTAAACAATTGTGACGCAGACAAGTAGGCTACTTGTTCACGTACGTTTATAGATATTTAATCCTAGAATTGTGCTTACTTAAACAGAATAGCAGTTTTGATAGGAAGTCAAGTGCCGGCCGGGGGGGGGAGGACACAAACCCTTAAAGGAATCATGGTGTTCATGTGTTTCTTTTAATGACAGCATGCAATATAACAACTGAACAATTATTTGAACTGTAGCCTACATTGAACTTAAAATCGGAACATATCTTTTTATGACCATTATCGACAAAGTGTGCAGCTTTTGTCTTCGCGGTGTAACTTCTGGGCTTCTGGGAGCACATTTCCATAGCCTCTGGATATGGGAAGTCAGAAACTTAAAGTGATTAAACTTGACTATCGAGGAAGCACAATTTGTAACAAGGTTTCTGTAGGAAGGATCCGCTGGGACTCGTCCTCGTCTGGTTAATCTGTAAAAAGAAAGATACTCCTCTCCTCCTTGCTAAATAGTAACGCGTGCCCCCTTTTCAACTTCGTACGTAGTGTGAATCAGCTGTGTGCTGTGTGTGCACGTGAGTGGGACTGGCGATTGAAACTATTTCCCATCAACAAGGAAATCCCACTAAACGCAGGTCATAAGCCTGTCATTTGTGCACAACGCCATTTGCTACTACCGATTGTATGGTTAAGTGAGGTCCTCCGAAGTTACTTCAAACTGTGTTTAACAAACGAAGACATTTTTGTCTGCTTTTCAGGCGCTTGACTCGAAATCTGGGCGCCCCCCAATTTATTGGTATGGGAAACACTGTACTTATGTTTTGTTTTCATTTGTGTGTTAATTATGCTGGTGATTTAGGGCTATCTGCAACTAATAATGAATGTACCACCGTTTTATGGACATTGGCTTTCTCAAGTCTCCCAGGGGGGTAGAACCTTTTATGTTCCATTGCCTGCTGTTCCAAACCTCAGCTAACATATTTTAGCATAGCATAGATTTTATTCTAGACTCTGAAAACATTTAACCCTGCTAGACCAGGTTAGTGTCTGCGGTAATCAATGCATCGTGAATTAAACACTTTTACCAACTGATCAAAGTCTTGGTGAGACGTGATCATAGGGTTTCTGTCAAAGGGGTAAGGAGAATAGGAACAGAAAAACATGTCAGGGGTGGCAATAATATATATTGCATATAAATTAAATAGATAAGGAGATACTTTTAGGTAGTCAATTAACAGTTCTGCACCTTGGAGGGATAGGACTTTTTGGCAATATTGCGTAAAAAAATGATGACTGAGATTTGTTTTATGTGTGAGTCAAGAAGGAGGTCTTGATTGATAGCAGTGGTGGAGGAAGTACTGAAGTTTAGTACTTAAAACTAAGTAAAAGTATAGATAATAGCTGCAAAATGTAATGGAGTAAATGGAGTGCACTATTACTTTTACTTAAGTAAAGTACAGATACGTAATAGTGTACTTAAGTACAGTAACAAAGTAAAAATACTTTGTTACATTCCACCACTGGTTGATAGTTAGACCAAGGTTTTTGATGCCAGTATTGGGGGTTAATGGGATGCCATCGAGTGTGGGTAGATGGCCGTTCTCAATTGATCGGGGCCTACAAGCATAACCTCAATTTTATCAGAGTTTTAGAGCAGGAAGTTGTTAGCCATCCAAGATTTTACATCTTGTAGGCAGGTTTCTATCTTGGGTAGATGTACAATTTCATCTGGTGTGATTGGATGACTTATTATGGCCATGAACAAATCTATGACGATCAGAAAGGTAAGACCTCAACCAGGTTAGGGCACAGCCTTTGGTGCCAATATGAATTTCAAGTCTCTTTTATAGGATATGATGATCTATAGTGTCAAAGCGGCACTAAGGTCTAAAATAACTAGTATTGACCATGATCGGATGTGATTAGTAAGTCATTAAGTAGTTTCAGTGCTGTGATTGGAAGTCTTCTTTGAATTAGTTTCTATGTAGAAAGGCAGTAAGTTGCTTAGCTACTATTTTTTTCAAGTATTTTGGACAAGAAAGGGAGGCTTGTAATTGGAATGGTAGGCTTGTAATTGTTGCTGATAAATTCACTCGATAAATACAGCAATAGGTAGATAAAGAAAATGTAACTTACGAGTCCGAATATAACGCAATTAGTTCTGAATGTCAAACACTTGGTTTACTTACAACACATATGCCATCAATACTTTTCCAAATTCATTTTTTCTTTGGTAATCAAACTTTCTGATATATTTGCATTTTAGCCCGATACAAATGCACTGACAAACACAAACACTTCCAGGTTTACCAATAGTGTACCCTTCCACCTATGGTCTACCGACAGCATGTATCAGTACTGGTAACCGGTTTGCTTTGCCTGTAATGCCAATTTAGTAATATTGTATCCTATAACATTGAGTTTACCTTCCCTTTGTTTCGCTTATTTATTATTATTATTTTTTTTTTTTTTTTTTTAAAGAGTCCTTACATTAGCTGGAAGACCACTCCCAGCCGATGCACTACCTGTCACCAGAGGTAAATTGAGGCAGATTTTGGTTACAACATTGTATGAGACTGAAATAATTGTATAGCTCCCTTGCCTATCCACACTGTGTGGTGTAGAGCATATTCATTTAATTTACTGAAGGTAATTTATTCAGGTTATGTGCTGTGATAATCAGCTATCCTAGTGTTGCCTAAACATGATCACCAACCTAAATTATCTTAAAAATTCTACCAAGAAGAATGGGGGGAAAAATCTAATTTATAATTATTAAAGTAATAGGGCTCTCTTACAAGTAATTATGTGTAGAGGTCGAATACCTGAAAGTAGTATATTTCATTTCAATTCAATGTTTTATTGTAAATTTGCCTTTGGAAATATACTAGAGCTTAAATGTATAAAATTAAGATACTGATCAGGAAAATGTGTATATGTGTAGCTTTTGTTGGTAATGGTGATGACTTTTAGGAGGGGTTGAATACTTTTGCAAAGCCACTGTATATACTAATATCTGGAACATGGCTGAGATGATTTACAATGTAATTGCTAGTGCTAGTAACCTTTTAATATAAACATTATTGCAACTTATATCTGTGAAGATCCTATTTATGTCTGAGCTGCCATTGAGGTAAACAAAAAGTAAAACTGGCTTTCCCAGTTTATTTGTGAATCACCACCAGGCTACACTATTTCTTATCCTGCTCTCCTGGTTCACAAATGTTTTGTTGTTGTTGTTGTTGTTGTTTCTTTTTCTCCATGCAGAAAGTTATATACCAGTGTTAGCACAGCTTGGAGGTGATGTAACTTTGGACATTAATGGTGCTGTGAACAGTCAATGCAAGTCCCATGAAGGGACTGATGGTCTACTGCTCAATGGGACCACAATGGATGGAATTGGGCAAGAATTCAGACCGGCTCAGTGGTTCGTGTGACCACATCAAATTGAAAAATATACAAAAAGGAGATTTGAATCACAGATTCATATGTGATAATCTGGACCCTCTGAAACCTGTATCATACACCTACAGCATTAACGGTAAGGATGATCTATCAGTTTAGGTTCAGCTTTAGAGCCTTTTCAGTTTGTAGAATACTCAACATTGTTGTGATCTTGGATGCCCAGACTGAAAGCCTTCACAATGGGTTAAGAAACGAATGCATAAAGCACTGTCTAGACACACACCATACCCTGAAGCATAGTGTTGTTGTAGCTCTTCTCAGATTTCATTTCTTGTCCATGTACTACAGCTTCTCTCCATCTGCCTCCAAACATTTCTGTGTGATCATTCCAGAACCTCCTCTAAGTGGAGAGAGCACTTTCATACATATCTATGAATTGAGGCTATTATTGTTTTGGTAATTTCAACAGCCACAAACATTGCAACAGTAAAAGTAAAGTGTTGACAATACCCTTCTCATTGTCTCATCACATTTCATTCACTTCTAGCCACCACTGCCCCACCTCAAAATGTCTCCTTGTCTGTCAACGGGTCCAAAGTCAGCGTGTTCTGGCAGCCACCTCCTGCTCACTGGCAGACTGGTCCCATCCTGGAGAATGAGGTAAAAACATTAGAAAGTGGAAACTATGAATGTGTATTGAGCCGTGTTCATGTTGCTTAGGAGCTTCTCAATGCTGTTCTTAGGGCTTCCTTGCTCTGCGTAATTGGCTGAACTTATCTTGATCGGCTGAACACACCCGATGGCTTGAGTATGTGCTGTCCACATAAACCACAATGCAGTGGTGAGCTTGTTATGTAAGAGTTGTCAGTTTCTCCTGTCGCCCAGAGTCAGAGAGAAAAATGTTATGTGTGTGTGTCCTCAGAAAAGAGGTACAGACTGACCTTGTGTGAAAGAAAGGAGGTAAATGGAGTGATAATTGTGGAGGAAACAGGAACAGTCAAACAGTGTGTCAGCCTGTCTAGAATATAAACCTCATTGCTGGTGTGGGTGGGAGTGACAGTGAGACTAAGTTGTAAGAGGAAAAGAGAGAAAGAGAAAGAAAGAGCAAGGAAGAGTCAGAAGTTTCTGTTTATTTAAAACAAAAGGCAAGACATGCCTCTCAATTATGATGAGATAATGAGATAATTTTGTTTTTAGTGTCCTCTCTCTCTCAAGCTCTTATTAACACACAGAGTGCTAAGGAAATTCTAACAGACTCCAGAGATGTTCTAGTAAATGTAAATGTACATCGTGCGTGTAGTCAGCAGTGCAGTAAGGACATTTAGAAAATTATAGGAATTGACAGGCATACTGCAATATTCACATGTACTTATTGAACACTAGGTTTGGTTCGGCATTATATTGTGCATCCCTACTAAATACGCTTAGTCTTGGGTGCCCAAACAAACTGTCTGTGTGCTTGGATACAAAATGATCAGTGTAGGTCAGCCTGACAGCAGGATAAGGAACCACTGCTATAGCTCAACTGGTATGGCAAGGTGCTAACAGCTTACTTGCCCATTAAAGTAACATTATGCAACAATTATATTTCAGGATTCGGGTCAAGATAAGCAGTTTTAACTTAAAATAACAGCTTGAAAAAAATTGAGGCTCTACAATCACTTTTAAAACGGAGAATTGCCTCCGTGCCATTGCATACCAGGGTCCAGAGGCATATAACTGCTTGTTGTAGGATTGCCTGACGCCGCCCCGGCTTTCTACTGTCTGTCGAACTAGTAAGTAGCTTATTTGCCGTCTTGCTTTGTCTTGTGTCGCACTCGTTTGAAGTTTGTCTGTGTTAGGACAGTTGTTGAGTTACTAGTTTGTCATAATGTCAAAGTCAGCACATTTAAAGAGATTTCGTTAGTTTTAGCCGCTAGCCTATCGTTAGCGAATAGCAATTGATCCGTAATGTTTCTTAAGTTGCTTAAAATAAAAGTGTGTCTTGTTTAAATAAATGTAAAATATAATGGAACCTGGCATTATACTTTTCAACTTTCCTCCTCAGGTTAAGTGGTCCTGCAATGGTACTGAACTGCTGATGAATAAGATGAAAGTAGCTGAGACTTCCATTGTGCTGGAGGGACTGCCTCAGGGGTCAGGTGCACAGTGTCTGTAGCAGTCGTCACCTCTGATGGTGTGCAGGCCTGGAGTAACCGAAGCATGTTGATCTCCCTCCCTCAGGTCCCTCAGAGATCAGTAAGTGGCTTAAAGAGTGTACTGGTACTTTCAAATATTTTGTGTAAACGAATAGTGACATTCACAGGTTCTGATGAACCACATGGTACTTTAAATGAAAATTGGGGGGGGAAATCCATCAATCAAATTAACAATTTATTTTCATAGTTGATCAATAAACTGATCACAGGAGGGCCAGACCATTTCAGCTGTGTGGTTTTTGTACATGGGCATGGCTGTGGCATATTTATTACAGCAGTTAAAAATAAAGATACGAAAAAACAAGCAAATTAAATTACAACTTTATCATCCACCACCACCACCATTACTGGCATACTCACATAAATCCAATATAGAAATCACCCAATATCATAAGCTACAAGGGGTTCATCACAAAATTATTTTTTTTTAAATCAATTCATTTTATGAAGTCCTGAAAGGAGAACCGTTTAGGCCTCAAATATCCGAAAGGCCTCCCGCCTCATTTAAATGTTGAGTGGCAGGAGGCTTGTCACCATGATATCGATTCCTCTCACACATTTATCACAGAATACATGAAGTTATGTTCCTTTACTTAAAGGCTTAATCTGTATTGCATAGTTGGGTGACTATAGCCTAACTAAGAGTAGTCAGATTCTTCAAAACACAATGTTTTGGCAGGCTGCAGGTTGAGAACTGCTGTTCCAAAAGCTACAAATGTGACTAAATTCACTAATGGACATAGGACTTAGTGTATACTGAAGCAACTATAACCACTGAGTATTTTTTGGCATTAAAATAGAGCTTTAACCTAACTCTTGTCTTTCAGACACGCAGCCTGTTGAGGAAGGATCGTCGTCCTCACCCCTTGTCGTGTCTCTGGTCGTGTCAGGGGTGTCCCTGGCGTTTCTTGCGTTTCTGGTCTGGTTTTTGGTCTGGTTTCTGAGGGAGAGATGCGGGAATAGTGTGTGTGGGTGAGTTTTCCATCTGGTCTTAATTTTTAACCTGATTGTTTTATATTGGGGGGGGGGGGGGGGGGGGGGCAAGTGTCCTGGGACCCTTTTCAGTCAAGCAGCTGGTCAACCATTTTAGTTTCCGATTTGTTTATTTAACATTGCTGTGTCTGGTTGGTCTCTGATTGATTTAAATGGAAACACAAAACCAAAGCCGTTTGTGTTTGGATTGCACCATAGTATTTGTAATGCCTTTTATTCAAAACCTTGACATGGTGAACTAGAAGGTCATTAGACCAGGGAAACAAAATATTTCACATGTTTTTTTTTGTCTGGCTTCCTCCAAAGGCCTAAACCCAATGCAGAGCAGAGAGAGAACGGCTACTCCCCTGTGCCCATCACTCAGGTATCTCAAGAGTTACTACATGCTAGCTCTTTTCAATGCTAGCTCTATCAGTACATGCGGTAGCAACATGTGGGTGATGTTATATGTATTTGTTTATTTGTATACATTACTCTTTGAAAATAAGATTTTGCCTTGTAAACGTGTTAAACTGAGAGAGTTGTCGGACTGAGACTGAGGTTCTTTCCCACATTTTCTTCAGCCCCAGCCTCAGAATGATGAGGAAGAGACCCAAGTCTAGACACAGACTTAGCACCACAAAGTCACAGTGCAACAACGGATTGAATGGAGTCCAAGGCATGTCAAACTCTTAGAGGACCTTGTATATTTGTTAGATATGCTGTCTCTTCTCCTGACGCAGTTGGTTCATGGGATCCCGTCACCGGGGGCTCAGAAGTCGTTCCTCCTCGCCTCCCTCAGCCAAACAAGGTAGCTGGAAGGTCTTCCCGAACCGGTCCCAGACCGTCCCGTGCACGGAATTTCAGAAGTCCAGACTTCGAAACCACCGGGTTTTGGGATCCCCCAAATCTGTTAGATAAATTATATTAAGACGTTTATATTGGTGAGACAGAGACCAGCAATCAGAATTTAGAATAGTACTTTTATATCTTTTGCAAAAGAGGGAGATGTCACAACCAAATATCATGAACAAACTCCAAAGATGAGCTGGGCGCAGCCAGCATTATGTGAGAACAAAGGGCATGTTGAAATTTGTTACATAAATAAGTAAATAAAAAAGTTTCCTAAATTCCTTTTATCCTGTTATTTTTGCTGAAATCTACTTTCAAAGGTGCTCAGAGATTCTTAAAAAAATGGGGTGTTTTCTCAGGTTTCTTGCCAGGTCATTGCCCAATATCGATTGCTGATTTACCACTCCCTTATCATATGAATTGCTAATAGCATGAGCAGCTGCGGCCTCACTCAAGGAACTGTAATGTGCAACATTTTTGTTTTATCCTCCATTCAAAGTGGTAAATAGTTTTTTTTAGGTTAATTTCTAAATTTCTAAACCAGTCCATATGCTGCTATCAGCACCATCACAAAGTGCCTTTTGTTTTCAAGTGTGAGGTCATATTGTAAAGATGCACAATGTAATTTTCGATCACAAAGCGTGTCAGACTTCCATGCCATCAGTGCCTTAATGTAAATATGTATAAAGATAAATTGTCATTTTTAAATAAAGGAATTCAGTTGTCTGCTTCTTGTCTTGCTTCTAAAAGTCATTTCAATAACATGAAGCATGATGTACACGAGGAAGTGTGCAGGGGGGCTTAACATTTATAGGCTACTGGTTTGCAATATTTGTTTGTCTATTTTGCATTGCACATAAAAATATGCCCAGTAAGTGCAGCCACTTCGTGACATTAGCAGCAGACAGTTTTGCAAATTTTACTTCTGAACTCAGTTGACCGTCTAAGTCACGGAATGCAGCTTGGCAACTTCGTATGTTGACCGTGACCATGTACTCATTAATCTGCGGATTGTGCATCTGTTCCATTAGTACCTGATGGATTGGTAAGCATGTGGAAAGAAGTAAACAACCAAGTCAGCACGTACGTGAATGAACTGTGTTAAATGTCATTCATACATTTTAGTTTTAAATGTTTTGTTTTAATTTAATATGAGTATACCCATAAAATATTGCAAAAATATATAATTTAAATCAATTGCAATGAATAAATTCGCCAATTGATTCATTAAGCTGTCTCTGCATATATCTCTAAATGCATTGATGATGTCCCTAGGGTCAGTGTTGGGACTTTCCCAAACCAAAAGCCCTGGGTAAATGGTAATGTCCGTGCTAAGCTCAGAGCACGGTCCTCTGCCTATAACTCTGGTGACCCGGAAGCTTTGAGGAAGTCCCGATGTGACCTACGGAGTCCAACTACCTCAGCTCTGAACCGACGCATGTGGCGTGGACTGAGACACATCATAGGCTAAAAAAGGGAGAAATAGTGATGATAAGCCTGCCGCCTCTCTACCTGATGACCTCAACACCTTTTATGCAATGTTTGAGGCAACAAACACCCTTCCTTCCGTGATACTGGCCAAGGGCCGAGACGACTGCACTCTGTCCCTGACCGTCGCTGACGTGGGGCGTGAGCTTCAAAGAGTTAACCCTCGGAGGTCATCTGGGCCCGGTGGAGTTCCAGGCCGCGTCCTCAGGGGGTGTGCTGACCAGCTGACCCCAGGTGGTGAGAATGGGCAACCAAACCTCCTCTTCACAGACCCTGAGTACCGGGGCCCCTCAGGGATGCGTACTCAGTCCCCTCCTGTACTCCCTGTACACGCAGGAGTGTGTGGCAACACACAGTTACAACATCATCCTTAAGTTTTGCGGACGACACTTCAATGTTGGGTCTCATATCTAACAACTTTGAGACCGCTTATAGAGATGAGGTAAGGGGCTTGGTGACATGGTGCCAAGATAACAACCTGTCTCTCAACATCTGCAAGACTAAGGAGATGATCATGGACTTCAGGAAGCTGCAGAGGCGGGGGGGGAGTCACAACCCCATACACATCGACAGAGCTGTAGTGGAGAGAGTCTCTTCCTCGGTGTGTTCATCAAGGATGACCTCCAGGCAAGTGGACTGTAATACTCCCAGAAGAAACTCAAGAAGTTTGGCATGTCTGCAAATGTCTGCAAATACTCTCACAAACTTAACTTTTACAGATGCACCAGTGAGAGCGTCCTCTCAGGCTGCATCCATGCCTGGAATGGTAGCTGCTCTGCTGCTGTTTTACGAGGCCCTGAAGAGGGTGGTGAAGACAGCGGAGCATATCATCGGCTGCCATCTCCCTTCCGCGTAAGGCATATATAACACAAGATACCTGAGAAAAACATTGAACATGTGCTGATGTGAGAACTGATCCACAGTTAGAGAGAGCGAGAGAGAGACAGGGAGAAAGAGGCTTGGTATGTGCAGATGTGTAGGCCTCTCTCTGGGGTTTGGCTGACCATTTTGATAATCTCAGTCTGTGGACCATGCTACATTCCCTTTTTGTGTTGTTGTCTTATACCAGGGGTCTCAAACTCAAATTGCCTGGGGGCCGATTTGTATGCGTATGTGAATGCATGTATGCTAGTGATAGAAATTAGTTTTCTACTGTATGTTGGAAAACACAGTCATGGATTTTGTCAGTCATGTTTCAGGTTTATTCTTGAACGATGGTGGTTTCCATCGTGAGACAGAGGCTTGAAGTCACACACTCACTCACAGCGCTTCACCTTCAGCTTATCTAACCTACCTCTAGTGAGAAAGGCTCTTATATACATAATGTTTAAGGGGTGTTACCATTGATTCAAAATAGGCCATGGCTGCAGACACCTTTGTCTCAACCTGGGGGGAAGGGAGTTCTCACCTCCATCCCCAGGTGTGAACAAAGAGCCCTCACCAAGAAATGCCAATAAAAGTAATAAACTTATACTAGGTATAAATAAGGTGGAATTATTGACTATGACCAATCCCTTCACTAGCATGCTCATCCTGATACATGATTTACTCTGCCATGTTCCTGATTGTTTCCCCTCCCCTTCTGCCACAAGTTCATCAGTGACAACTGTGCTGTTGTTGGGGTTTGGAAGGCAAGTCATATTCCGTTAGCTTTTACATAATTAGCTCAGTCAGATTTGTGTGTCTACCATCATTTGGTCAGTCTCGCTGTTCATAACAAGTACTTAGACATAGATTTCAAATGAAACAGGAAATAGTGTATGAAAATAACTCTTACCAAGGAAACCTGTCAGACTCAGACCTGTACTATCTGGGCCTGGAAAGATGGCTGGAAGCGTGGGAACTGACAACAATTATGCCATTGTGTCTTATTCACACCTTTTTGGTAAGGGAGGACTGGATCCAATTACAGTGATGCAAACAACAGAAGCATAGATTTATCACTGAACCTGACTGACAGCATACTGCTTTCTAATCTCAATCGATAAACCAACTGTTTTTTTTCCTGAATTCTCTGACAGGACTGTATATAAGGCTGGGATGAGATCTCATGAATGGAAACCCATCTCAGTGGTCCATGATGATGAAGAGTGCTCTGTCTGTGTTGCTGCTGCTGCTGCTGTTCTGCTCTCTGTGTGGGGCACAGGGCCTGGGTAAGCGTGGAGACGTCCAGGAGTCTCGTGCCCTACAGCAGGTCAGCGAGGCCAAAGAGGCGAGTGTGAGAGAGAGAAGGGATGGAGCAGAGGACACAATAACCCTAAAATGCAAGCTGGACATCAACTCATTGGTGGTGCTGGAGCTGGAGAAGCTAAAAGACGCCATGTCTGCCCTCAGGAGCCAAATGGAGGATCAGAGGAGGACAGGTAACACAATAACAATAGTTACTAGTTAAGATCAAATGTAACAGTTTTAGCAAAATAGACATTTAAACACAACTTTATAAATGGCCCCATTTACACCTGGCACAACAGTTACTGGTAAAATAGGTAAAATATTTTTTATCTAAATGGTTTAATGAAAGCCAGGCAGATTAACAAAGGTTATCAATAATGAGTCCTCCACAATTACAACATGGTAATACATAGTCAAGTACACTATACAACTATTCTGACGTGATCTGAAGTGCCCAAAGCATGCCTGTGTTAATTTGTATTTCAGAGCAAGTAGCGTTTGGAGCATCACTGGGACCTCATGGACATCAGGGTCCATATAACACTCATAAGACCCTGGTTTACAAGGACGTTTTTGCCAATGTTGGGAATGCTTACAACCCAGCAACAGGTATATGTATTACAAATTGCTGCCAGTTAGCACCTGACTGAGATTAGCAATGGAATTAAGATTCAGCCCTGTTTTGGATTATGCATTATGTGCTGTTCTGATGGTCACAGGTATCTTCACTGCACCAGTGAATGGAGTCTACTACTTCAGCTTCTCTGGTCATCATGGCTCCAGCAGTGCCATGGGTCTCAAACTGATGAGGAACAACCATCAGATGGTGATAGTGTACAATCATGCTGCAGTTGCAGGTAATCGCTTTGAGACCGCAACCAATGGGATGAACCTGCAGCTTGGAAAGGGAGACCGCGTGTACATGCAGCTGTACCGCCGCACCACGGTTTATGATAATCACAATGACCACACCACTTTCATTGGCCATTTGCTGTTTCCACTGTAAAACTGCAATGTCTGTTCTTTTGATGTCTTCACTCTGTATCTGGTGTGTGGGGTTAAAATGATCTAACGAATCAGTAGTTTTATGGTAAGTTAGTAAGGATAGAATAATTTTAATGATTACAGACTATAGGCCTCTCTTATAGTTGCTCTTGATCATGTCACTGCAATAAAGGTGCTGTTTAAATGGTTAACTAGTTAACCAGCTACATTTCATACTTTACACTCCAAACAAGCTGGTAGCAGTGTATCACCAAAATGTTTCTGTACACTTGTGTTTTTTTTAAATAATATAAAACATGTTTAAAGCAGTCAAAGTGAAGAATCTATCAAAAGAAATCATGAAGACATTATTTACTCAATAAATGACACTGGCATCTAAACGGGTCTAATCTGTTTGTTACATTCCTTTACATTGCCTTATGGTTAATAAAAGGATCTTGAGAAAATGCAGATCTACCAATGGTCTCAACCAAGTTATCATTTTCTACAATCTGCTTCTCATCTACTGTCACAGATACCAAAATGTCTTTCTACTAAACCTTGATTAGCAAGTGCTCATCTCAGACAGAAGGAAACATTTCAGTTTGCTGGGACTGATTTACATTAGTGAGATCTTGTAACAGGCTGGAAGAGCTGTTTGCCAAAGTGCTGGATGTGAGTGATGAATCACACATTTGTGCCACTATATCAGACATATTCTCCTGGTATTAAGCACTGACAGAATCCTTGATCCTGGCGAAAGACTGTTGATAATTGAACTTAACAGCCAGTCCAATACAGCCCTCCCTTCAGTGGTGCTGAAGCAACATTTTTGATTGGCTGGAATAGAGTAGGGCTCGGCCGAGGCCACTTTGGTTCCATTTCCAGAGACCAGGACTGTGTAAAAACACAAGTTTCTTTGAGCACGCACAGAGAACAGACAGCTCTAGGGAAATGTGTTGACTACATGTGTACTAGATTATAATTTAGGATTGCACCTTTAAGCCATGGCGGAAGATTGACAGCATTGTTACTAGGTCTAAAGGGGGTAGAATGCTGGTACATCCGCCTATTCCTGCGTAATATCAACACGGCATGTTCCTTTCCACTGTGTTTCACTGGCCGGGGAAGGCAATCCGACAATTTTTAATCATAAAAGGATGAAAGCATGACAAATTTAGCTATTAAAACGTATACAGGCGCTTAAACAGATAACACTGTACTACCTACAGTCCTGACACAGCAATCAACAATCTAACAAACGTTTGGCAGAGGCCAAAAGCAAAATAGTTGTAATTTCATTGTCATTTATGCCTCTCCTTCTGTGGGGCAGCTCAGGCAAAGAGGGCAAATGGGCTGTTGCCCAGGCAACTTTATCTTCATGATCTACATTGAACATTTGGGCTTGTTTATTTATAAAGAGGTAAAGGGAATATCTGCATTTCATTGCACTGTTCTAATACACAAGTCCGGTTTACCTGCATCACACGACATACCAAAGGTACCGACACACCAGCCTTTCCTTTTCCCAGGTCCAGAAATATCCAAGAAAATGGCTGTACATCATTTCTAACTCAAATTTGCCTGATGTGACTATTTTTCTTGAACAGAGAAATTTTCCAGGTAGAAGTGAACTACAGCCTTGCCTTTCACCGCCATCATCCATAAAACATAATTGAAAGTTAAGAAATTCAGAAGTTCAGAAACACATTTGATGGCTTAGGTGACCTTTTCAGTTCTGCAACAACAGTGTATAAGCCTGCAGAGTTTGACAGGCAGTAGATTAAAGGAGGATTGATCAGTCATTTTAACATTCTTGCAACAGAGCATTGCAAGATCACCTCCTCTCCCAGAGGGCCCAGATTTACAGATGCAAGATGCAAAAATCTTGTTTTGTTTATGGTCGGGAGCTTTGTTTGTGAGACACTGAATGTTGTATAGTCCAGGCAGTTAGAGTTAGTGGTCATGTGACTTGGGCAAAGAGGCTAGTAGCTTATACTGCAGACAACACATCGGTCAGAGGTCATTGGGTGACAGAAGAGGAAAATCTTCCCATCATTCTTGTTGAAAATGGTGTTCTTAGGTTACCTTAGGTTTGTCACTAAACCAGATTCTTGGAACACTCCCCTTTTGTTCTATGAGTGGCACAGAATGTGAATTTTGTAGTTCCGTGTTCTTATTTCTCCTTATCCCTGCCACAGGAGCTGCTGATCCAGTTTTACACTGCAGTCATTGAGACTGTTCTCTGGATCGGCCACCAAACGGGACAGGAACAGACTACAACACTCAGGTCTGCAGAAAAGATTATTGGGGCCGACCTGCCCACCAACCAGGACCTGTACACTTCCAGAGTCAGGAAACAGGCAGGGAAAATAACTGCAGACCCCTCAGACCCTAGACATAACCTGTTCCAACTTCTCTCCTCTGGTAGGAGCTACAGAACACTGTAGACCAAAACCACCAGACACAGAAACAGTTTCTTCCCCCTCGCCGTCACACTAATGAACAGTTAACTCACTGAGGCAATGTTTTTACCCTGGGACATTATAATACCCACTGTACAAATTATGTTTATTTATTTTATTCTAAACTGTTGTGTTGTATATTTCTGTGTAAGTACATTGAGAGCCACTAAATCCCGGAGTCAAATTCCTTGTGTGCGTAAACTTACTTAAACACGATTCTGATTTTGATTCTGATTCTTATTTTCATATACAAATTACATAGATAAACTGTATACACATAACTAAAAGATAAGTGATTAAGAGTGCAAGGTTTAGAGGAAGTCAGGCACATGAAAAAAAATATGGCTACATTTTGGGCACATTTAACATCTTCTGGCAGTTTGTTCCAGTTGTATGCAGCATAACAGCTAAATGGTGCCTCGCCAAGTTAGATTTGCACTCTTGTCTCTACTAGATGATCTGAGACCATGGATCTTAGGGCCCTACTCAGTTCATATGTTTTAAACATATCCAAGTTGTATTCTGGGCCCAAACCATTCAGTGATTTGTAGACTAATGGAAGCACTTTAAAATCTATTCTGTGACTAATTGGAAGCCAATGTAAAGATTTAAGAACTGGAGTAATGTGCCCTGTTCTCTTGGTCCTGAATAAAACACTGGCTTTTTGAATGAGCTGCGGCCGTTTAATGGAACTGGGAGACCAGTTAAGAGACCATAACAGTAGTCAGCAATGCTAGAAATAAAGCATGGACGAGCTGTGGGATAAGCTTTGGGACACCAAACCCTTGATTCTGGCTATGTTTTTAAGATGATAGAAAGCTGTTTTGGTGATTGCTTTCATATGGTTGGTAAATGTGAGATCTGAGTGTATTACAACTATTAGAACAAAGATGTTGGACTTGGTCTTTGTTTTTGAGGTTGAGGTGTTGGTGACGTACCTATGGCCTTCATAAACTGAGCACTAGTTAGCTCGGTTATGTACCCTTTCCTAACAGAGACATAGCTTATTTGAACCTCCAGAGTCATGTGTGGCCTTGAGTGTGGGTAGACTATTTCACATGTTGCAAGAGACCAAAAGTGGCATGTCCTGCAAATAGTTCTTCTGCATTATCCATGTCTATGTTATTATCTATGAGGATGATAAAATCTCCTGTTGGTATAAACAAGTTTTCATCAATGTAGATTACTGATAGTAGTTCAGCAAAGTCATCAATCAAATTGGCAGAGTATTTAGTCATGGCAAAACACATCAGTTACCAATTTTCTTTTCGCTGTCAAATGTAATATGTTGTGTTTGTGTAGGTGTGAGAGAATGAATGTTATGGTGTACTGCCAAGCTATTTTCCACACCAGGACAAACAAGTTCTAAATATTTGGTGCTAAAGACTGCTGTAACCAGGAACAATGAAACATGATAACCATGGTACCAGGAAGTGTTGTACAGTGTTAACATCACAACATGAAAATAGTTTTCACCAAAAATACCATGCCTTGAAAACAACGGTTCAAACTAAACCATTTTGAAATTTTGTGGTATTACGTTTTAAGAGTGTTCACTAGATTCTGGAATATATTCAATATACTGTGCACATATAGGCTAAGAGGCTTACAGCATAGAGGTGTGCTTATGTGAGAACTGATCCACAGTTAGAGAGAGCGAGAGAGATACGGGGAGAGAGGGGCTTGGTGTGTGCAGATGTGTAGGCCTCTCTCTGTGGTTTGGCTGACCATTTTGATAATCTCAGTCTGTGGACCATGCTACATTCCCTTTTTGTGTTGTTGTCTTATACCAGGGGTCTTAAACTCAAATCGCCTGGGGGCCGATAAGCGTCCAGTCTGGTCAGTGGGGGCCCAGATTTTTTAAATCTGTTGGCTTGCCTATCACAATACTGTAGATACCACTTTTGAGTGTGGCAAATTAATCATGTGTGATCAGTGGTACAATGGTTTGTGTTGTTGAATAGCAAGCGGTTGATCTGGGTTCAATTCCTGGGCAATGCAAGATACTCTTTGGATAAAGGTGTTTGTCGTAGTTGCATTTCTCTCATTGATAGCTCATGACTTACATATACAGCAGTAATAGTGGGATAATGTCAACAACAACATCTATATTTTATCTTCATATACGCACATTTCAAAGCAAATGCTGTACTGCACCATTTTTGTATAGTTGGTAAAAAGGCTGCAATTAAACAGAACAAAGCAGAAAACTGAATAAACTTTCAGCAAAAACACTGAATTATTTTATAAAAATAAATGTATTCATAATAAATATATTTTATGACTTGCATTGTTTTTACACAAAGTAATTCCTTTGTCAAACTGATTGTTGACACCACAGTCAAAAATCGCAAGCTGAGCATTATCATATGTCAGTGCCCTCGTCCAGAGCCACAGAATATGCACTGAAACTTTTGAGTAAATGATCCCCTCTCAACAACAGTCTTACCAGTGGAATATTTACTCTCATTGGAGTCTCCAAAATCTTTTGTGCCGCCTGAAGTGGTGAACACTACCGGCCTCATAGCTTCCCCCTGGTGCTGGCTTTACCAGTACATTTGGTTGTACTGAGCACCCTAAGTGTGACTACAGTTCATCTCTGCAGATTCTCCATGGTGTTTCCACAATATTGTAGGTTTCTGCGTGACATCATTCTCTGCAGCAGAGCCTGTGTGTCAATAAGGGTGATGTGAAAAAATTGTGCATTTTATTCATACATACATTTTAAAGGCACCCAGTGCAACTTTATGTAAACATTCAATGAAAAATAAACATCCAATTTCTAGTCTTTTTTACACGTAGTAAGTTTCAATAACTCCATACCATTACATATCGACATTCAAGGAGCAAAGATGAGACGTCGTTGTGTGGTGAGAACTGATAGAAAATCGTAAACAACAACAATCGCCGGTGGGGAGAAGCCATTTTTCCATTGACTGGAAGCCTGCTTTATTTATTGTAGGTTACAAAAAATAAAGAAAATGGCGGCGATTGTTGTTGTTATCGATTTTCTATCAGTTCTCACCACACAACGACGTCTCATCTTTGCTGCTTGAATGTCGGTATGTAATGGTATGGAGTTATTGAAACTTACTACGTGTAAAAAAGACTAGAAATTGAATGTTTATTTTTAAGCCTCGAAAGTTGCACTGGGTAGCTTTAATCATATGTACAAAACTCACATTCCATTATTTTCTTTCTCTCTAATTATTCTCAACACAAGTCATGATACCTGCATTCCACAGTGATGAGAAGAGGAGTATTACGAGAGCGGTGCTCAGGGGAGAGTTTAGGCTATTTTAAGTGGGGCCATGGCCCCACCGTGAGATAGCTTGGCCCCACCTGGCTCAGCACATTTTAAAAATATTATAATATGCGAAAATCTTGCTCTGCCATCGCGCAATACTTTGGTTGCACTGGCCAATCTGGCAACCTTGTATGTCTGGCAACGCTGCTTCAAACGAGGCTTATGACTCGTCCATCAACTACATTCGACGCGCAGGCCAGTCGAAGAGCCCGCGCAATACATTTTTCAAACTGCGCACATTTTTCACACCGCATAAACGATTTTTTTTTTTAGGGTTTAAAAATCTGAGCATCAAAGGGGATGTAGGCTAGGTAATAAACATTTCAAATACTGACATGTCTGACAACCAAGCCGGATGTGCGTTAGAATGTTTTCATACAACATTTCCTTTAGCTCTCTTGCCGGTCTCTGCTCCAGCAGTTATAGGCTACCATGGCGAAAAGAAAGGTAGAGCAGGTGCCCAAGAAAAAGGTCTGCCTAACGTTTAAAACATGAGCGGCTACATGAAATAGTCCAAACTGACTAAGGTAGGATAAAACTTTCAGACATATTTAGATATGCTCGGAGGTAAACGCGAAAAGAGTTCGCTAGTGGGAAAACGTGCAGTGAACAAAAGTGACATTATTCTGTTTGTCCTTAAAGTTTGTGAGCACTTGGATGCCCGCTTCCCTGAGCTGAGTGGGCTGCTTTGAGCCGGACACGTTGGATCGTGCAGTTAGTAGGCTACATTTGATCATGGGCTGAATGACGTGACCAATCTGGCGAAAGGGTTCGAAGCGCTTCTGGAGGAAGCATAATATGCGGTCCCGGGACGCATTTGGCGAATTCAAGTTCATGGTTATTGAGGTGGTCGCTGAAAAGTGAGCATTTTCCAGATCTGATAGGCCTACAACTTCGACATTTGTGGCACATTCCAAGCATCTAGCGCCGACTGTGAACGCGGTTTAAGTCTAATGAATGCCACTAAGACAAACTCGTGAGGCGAGAAGATTTGAGGTAGAAATTTCCAATATTTTCAATTAGACCTATTAGGCCCTATTCAAAGTGATCTTGATAACTGCAACAACATTTTGACATATGTTTAGTCAGAAAGGTGTGTCTTCCATAGGCCTGCAGACAAGATGAGCCAAACAGCCAGATAGGCCTAGCTCCCGCAATGTAATTCAAATGACATGTTTTGTAGCTTAGTTTGTTGCAAACCACTCCAGTTATTCATTTTTCCCTTTAGGAAAAAGTACACCATAATTACTATATTTATAGTAAAGCACTGCATTAGCATTTTTCTTTCAATGAAGTTCTACTTAAATGTCGTACCTGCTGAGAAATGACTAAACACCTTGGATACTTTTATTTTGTGTATATATATATATATCGTTATCATTCATAACCAGTGAACCAGTCATAACCTCCCTAAACCTTATTTCATTTCAACCAAAGATCCTTTAAGTTCAACTAAACTGACTGGTAAAACACCATCATTAAAATGTTCCAAAGTCCAGCCATTATAAATATCCACCTTGTAGACATATCTGTATTTGCTGTCATCTTTTTTGGAAACCTATGGCAAACGCAGGCTCGTGGTCATTTTCGTAAGGTCGCGTGGTTTACGAATTGCTCACAGTGCTGAAATGTGCGCTCAGAATAAAAAATATTTGCTCAGTGCTGAAAAAAATTAGAGGGAACATTGGTCAAGAGTGCGGCCGAGTGCAATTCCCCGACGTTAAACCGGACATTTTGAGATGTTAATGACACATTGGGAAAATCTGACCGATGGTTCTTCCGAAGTAGGTTGCTTAGATACTAGTCACTTAGTTCTTATTACTGTATGTTTTTGTGTGAAGTGAATGGGATGTGAGTGGACAGATCTTTATTCCGCCTTTGTCAGGTATATTTGTCTCAGTCTCTCTGTTACCCATCTCAAGCCAGTCTTTTGAAATGAAGAGTTTAAAATTGACTGTTGCAGGGGGAAACACTACTCAAAGCAAATCTAATACTGCAGCTCGAAAATGTATAAATGAACTAGTTCACCTCATATAGCGAGAAATAATGTGCCTCTGTGAGCACTGGGGGCTGGGCCCCCCTAAAGACCAGATCCTAAAATCGCCCCTGGCGGTGCTCATACTGGTAGGGATGGCAGGCTGACACTCAGTGGCGGTTCTACATGGAATAACGTCCCGGGCGAGACCCCCTCCGAGCGCCCCCCCCCCCCGGATTTGTTTTCATATAAATATATATACAGTGGTGGCCAAAATTATTAGAACACCTTACAGATCTGAGAATATTGACCTTTTTTTTGTCTCCGAAACATTATTTAATTTCATAATGTAAATGAAACATGCAGATGGTTGTTCTGAGCACAACAAATATCAGATGAAGTGATTCCTACTGTTTTTATCCACTTTTAACTCTAATATTTGGTACGCCCACCTTTGGCAGCAATTACAGCAGCACATCTCTCTGGCATAGAGTCAATATATTTCTTGAGAACTTCAACACTAATGTTATCCGATGCCTTCTGCAACTCAAGCTAAAGGCTTTCCTTTGAATGTACACTAGATCTGTCCAGTTTAATTTCCAACTCGCCCCAAATTTGCTTGATGGGTTTGAGGTTCGGACTTTGAGGGGGCCGGTCCATAATTTTCAATGTTCCAGAGGATTCCTTCTGCCACAGGTCGTACTGGCAATAGTTACAAGAATGTTTAGGGTCCTTGTCCTCTTGGAAAATAAATCCAGGCCCATTAACGCCACTCCCAGAAGGTACTCCATGCCTCACCAGAATGTTATGGTATACTTTCTTATCCATGATGCCATCAATTTCGCCAAAGTCATCTGTTCCTGAGGATTAAATGGCACCCCACACCATAATACTACCCCCTCCTTGTCTAACTGTTGGCTAGAGACACTCATTTTTATATCTCTCCCCCTCACTTTGTTAAAAATACAATCTTCGCTTGTTGCCAAACTATTCAAACCTGGACTCATCAGTCCACAACACTTTATACCAATCTTTCTTTGTCCATTTCTTGTGTTCTTTTGCAAATTTCAGGTGTTTCACTCTATTTTTCTCTTTTGGTAATGTTTCTGTGCTGCTATTCTGCCAAAAAGTTATTTTTCTCACAGCTTCCGACGCACAGTTCTTGGGAACACTATTGAACCATTAGCCATTGTGTTGTTGATCTCGTCACCAATTCTCGTGAAGTCTTTCTTCAGTCCTTAAGACTGAGAATTCTGAGATGCTTCACTTCACACAGTTTATTTTTTCAGCCTCTCCCGTTTCTTGGGAACACTATTGAACCATTAGCCATTGTGGTGTTGAGCTCGTCACCAATTCTCGTGAAGTCTTTCTTCTGTCCTTAAGACTGAGAATTCTGAGATGCTTCACTTCACACAGTTTATTTTTTCAGCCTCTCCCATTTCGGTTCTGGTGGCATGGCGTTCTAAAGTGTATCTTACAGTGCTTGGACTGAATGTCAAGTCCTTGGCTATGCGGCAGTAGCTACAGCCAGCATCAAAAAGGGCCTTTATTCGAACCCGTTGCTCACTCATTAGCTCATTCTTCACCTTAGCCATGTTCAAAGAGCAACATTTGCTTTAAGACTGCCTCTAGAGGCTTTGAATCTAAAACAATAGGTGGTGTGGCCTCAGTGACAAACCCCTTATGTTACCAATCACTTAATGCGGAAGATAGGCCTTGTACATTCAAAAGAATCACCGAGCTGTGTCCTAAGACTCTTGCATCACCATCAATTTAACCACGACCACACCTGACAATGATAAAACAAGTAATTTGGCTTCTTCTGTGACATTGACAGTGAAATAGGCCTAGTTTGTTTTTGTACGGAAATTGACCTTAATCTACTTATGATGGCTCTATTCTATGGTTTATAGAGCATAATGATGACTTTGTAGGTATTTCATTAGTTTTAAGGGTATTTTAATGGCCAATTCAACAAAAACAACTGAAACCTCTTAAATATGCCTAGTGTTCTAATAATTTTGGCCACCACTGTATATATAACTTTTTTTATTATTATAACTAAATAAATACACAAATTGCACAAATCCCTTTATAGAACTTTAAATAACACACTTAAGGGAATCAATGGGAATAAACATGCCCTTATACCTACAAATATATGTCATTAGACGCTATATAAACCTATCTTTCAGGGAGGAACAATTGACCTATCGCTAAGCCCCGCCCCCCATTGTGACAGCTGCTAAATCGGACACTTTATCAGAGCTGACTAGAGTTTACAATGGCAGCTATCAGTGACAAAACTATATCCCAAGAGGCTCTAGACAACTTTTGGAGACAAACGGACCTGATTTCGCCTAGAAGCCTTCAAAAGGGACTTAATTATGCAATGGAGGGATATGTATACAATTTAAAACTCAATATGGTGGATAACAAGCTTAAATTTGAGGCGAGAATTTACAGAGCTCAATGCAAGAGGGAGAAGCCTAACTCACGGTCATCGCGATTGCAGATAAATACATCCAATACCAGCATTGTTCATGCACCGCATGGGAAAGATACAATGAATTCACAGTCAGTTAATTTAACTAATCTGGAAGGCACCGAGATGTAGCCTACACGTTTACTAACTAGCAGGAACCTGCCCCTGACAGGACAGTGTCCAAACCATAGGCTATGGTCCTAACTGTTTAGCTTGTTAATGTAACCTTTTTAATTACCGGCATGCGTGTGTTTCGTTCACGTTGCCATGTTAATCCATTATTAAACCTATCGTTTGTTTAATAAACTGTCCCATAACTGACAAAGTTACGCTAGCGCAGCTATTGAATCATTAACGTTAGCTAATTTGAACCAGAGATAACTTGCCTAAGCCTAGCATAACATCAGTGGTGAAAGTAAGCAGGTACTGTGAATAATGAGTAGGCCTATGCCTTTTATCATGTAGGCTTAGTTGATTGCTTTAGCAATGGGAAATTCTAACAAGAGTATGGCAGAAAGCTAATGAACGTAGCGTTCACTGTGCGGTCTGTCACACAGCTTAATCCACCGGAGATATTTTGGACCGGTCTTGTTTTCGTTTAGGAAATGAGATACAATATACCCCATTGCCTATCTTCTCACGGTAACTCGTATCAGTGTTGTATCTATCCCATGCACATCGTTTGGCCATTTATGTTGAAACTACATTACCACAATTACACACTTGTTTTTGTCCCGTTGTGGCTTGGGGAAAGGGATGAAATATACCCCATTCTGCAGCCTATCGGGATACCTACTGTCGGTGTTACATGTACCCCAAGCACATCGTTTGACCATGTTTTTTTTTTTTTCATAAGCAACATCAATCGATCATTAAATTATTGTAACATGTCTCCTCCCTGTTGTTTTCAATGGAGTTATCGGAGCCGATGTCCGAGTCCAGTTCAGGCTGGAATGTCATTGGTTCATCTGCGTTCTAAGGGCGGCGCTTAGCGACAGGTCAATTAGCTGCTTGGTTACTGCCTAGAATTCTATGCATGCCACACTTCAACTTATGACTGGTAAACTAAAATTTGTCACGAAATAGAGTTGTAGCAAATGTCAAATGTTCCGTCTTTGAAACTGCCTAGAGAAGATATGAACATTCCGTTGGCTAATTACACGGCCCAACGTCAACCCAACTGTAACTGTTTAGATTTTGTTTTGTTTATTTTTGTTCAAGTTTTGTTTGTGGTGATTTATTTTCGTTTTGATAAGTTTGTTTTACCTTTTTGTCTGTCTCATGATTGGGTTTAGTTACATAGGAAGTGAGGTCATGGGGGTCAGGGGTCACACACACACCTTTATTATGGTAGCAAAAGTGTACCTGACTAGGAGACCTGAGACGCCGGCTCGCGGTCATGGTAGTATACCGCTGAGCCCAAGCTGATGAGTGTGATTACGTGCCTCATTTCCCCTCTCAATCGTTATGCAGCCAACGAGGTATGTTTGTCTATTTATGATGCTTTATTTCTTTGATTTCTTTGGGTTTGAATGTTTGGTTTGATTGTCTGTTGATTGTGTTTTTACTGCTTTTAACCAGTTCGACGTTGGATTACAACTGAATTAAAGAGAATAATAAATCCATCAGTAACTGAAGAACTTTGGCCTTGCGTCTTTCCTGGAGGGGAGTGAGAGTCGAACTCGAGGCGAACTCGGAGCAGAACTCTGCATCGGCTCACGGGTTATCTATCCTCAACCTGAAGATTCGTCAGTTTGCCGGGGATTAATGAAAGTTTCTCGGATTAAAGCCACGTTTTCGCTGAAGAAGTAAGCGAATTGGACTCGTTGCCTAAAGTGACTTCACGCATGAACTGTGTTCGGATTTACAACGCGCTTCAGCGATTGAAGACGCGTGGAGGAACGGCATGAAACAGATAAGCAGCTTTTAGCATTCATGTTTTCTTTTAGACGGTTTGAAGCTTTAATCAATGAACAATGATAATGGGTTGTCTTTATTAGCCTAATGGCCACATTTAAGGACATTTAAAACTGATATTGGGGGCTTTGACAAATGCAACCGAATTGAAAATGTTTGCACGTGTATCACCAGGTTGCTGAATTGTATGTTGATGTACGTTTGTATTGTTATTGCCGACTATGTTCAAGTGTAGCTGAAGCTGTCATCAAGTTGTTTTATGAACCCTTCAAGTTTAGTAGGTAGTAATTGTTTGAAGACAGCGACTCAGTGTTACAGTTAGGCAATACAAAATCCACTATGTCTCCAGTGGTAGAAGAGAAGGGCAAAACCCTACACATGGACCAGTTAAACTTATTGCTGCTTCGTTTTAACAATGTCTATGAATATTGGAAAGTCAGGACTAAAGTGGCTAAAAGATCTGTGCAGCAAAACCTTCCAAGTGTCATTCTTCAAGAACTTGTAACCCGCATTGAAAAGGAATTAACTGAACTTAATGATATTTACGATGCCTATAGAAAACTTGATGTTCCAACTCAAGACATGCGCCGCAAATTCGAAAAAAGCACCTCTATTACTAAGGTTATGATGAAGAATGTTAAGTCTCGGATTCAAGGAGCCGAGGAAGAAGCTGCAGTGGAGGGAGAAGCTCCAGTGCAAGAAGAAGCTGCAGTGGAGGGAGAAGCTCCAGTGCTAGAAGAAGCTGCAGTGGAGGGAGAAGCTCCAGTGCAGGAAGAAGAAGCTCCAGTGCCGGAAGAAGCTCCAGTGCAGGGAGAAGAAGCTCCGGTAGAGGAAGCGGCTCTGGAAGAGGGTCCTGTGGAAGAGGAAGCTTCTTTAGAAGAAGAAGCAGCAGTTTCGGAAACCGTAGAGGGTGAAGAGGCACCCACAGAAGGTGAGGCCGATCCTGCTGCTCCAGAGGAAGCTTCTGCTCCACCACCATCAGAAGACGTAGAGGGTGAAGAGACACCCACAGAAGGTGAAGCTGCAACTGATGCTGATACTCCAGCGGCAACTCCTGCACCGGCAGAAGAGGAGCCCCCAGTGGAAGGTGGATCTGACATAGACACGGAGAATGATGCTGCAGTAGTGTCACAAGAGGAAGCAGCGCCTGTAGGAGATGACAAGGTGGGAGAAGTCACTGAGGATGATCCAGAACGTAAAGCTGTCCATGTGTTTAAGACCAAAGCAACGGAAAATGGGACCTTGTTAGATCGTCTGACAAAGTTCTCTGATCGGAAAAGAGTTGTCAAGGCTGCCGCATGTCTTAAGAGTCATGTTAAACGTTTCAGTGGCTGTAAGTCAAACCCAAGTCGTGCCACAAGTATTGAAGAAAGACGAGAAGCAGAGGTATCTATCATTAAAATGGCTCAAATGGAAGCATTCAGCGTTGAAATTGAAAGTTTAAAAAGGAACCATGAAGTACAACCAAGAAGTGTGCCATCAAGGGGTGGTTTCTCAAATGACACTCAAGATCTTGTCAAGGCCTTGGCTGAGGCCATAGCAGCAAATAGGCTGCCGGTTCCAGAACCAACCATCTTCTGTGGCGACCCACTGCAGTTCAATCACTGGAAGTTATCCTTTCAAATTTTAATTGAGAGGAAGAATATCCCTGAATTTTGGTCAAGATGGAGAAAGGAATATCTCCTCAATCTTCGACAAAGACAGCGATGGCAAAGGGATAAGCCTAAATACAAGAGTCAATGATAGTCATCCTCCTAGAAGATGATTCACCTCGAAATCAATGGAGATTGGTAAGGGTGGCTGAAGTTTATCCAAGCTCTGATGGAAGGGTTCGAAAAGTTATGCTATTGATGAGCGATTCAACTTTGGATCAGTTAGGAAGGCGCACTTCTAAACCCATGTATCTTGACAGAACGGTTCAAAAGATTGTCGTGCTGCTTGAGGCTCAATAATGCTGTACTTTGCACAGTTTGCCATATAGGGTTATAATAGTTTGAACCATTTATGATTTTTTTTTTGAGTGAAATCAGTTATGATTTGGTGGGAGTGTAACTGTTTAGATTTTGTTTTGTTTATTTTTGTTCAAGTTTTGTTTGTGGTGATTTATTTTCGTTTTGATAAGTTTGTTTTACCTTTTTGTCTGTCTCATGATTGGGTTTAGTTACATAGGAAGTGAGGTCATGGGGGTCAGGGGTCACACACACACCTTTATTATGGTAGCAAAAGTGTACCTGACTAGGAGACCTGAGACGCCGGCTCGCGGTCATGGTAGTATACCGCTGAGCCCAAGCTGATGAGTGTGATTACGTGCCTCATTTCCCCTCTCAATCGTTATGCAGCCAACGAGGTATGTTTGTCTATTTATGATGCTTTATTTCTTTGATTTCTTTGGGTTTGAATGTTTGGTTTGATTGTCTGTTGATTGTGTTTTTACTGCTTTTAACCAGTTCGACGTTGGATTACAACTGAATTAAAGAGAATAATAAATCCATCAGTAACTGAAGAACTTTGGCCTTGCGTCTTTCCTGGAGGGGAGTGATACCAACTGATGGAAATAAATAATAACTGAACGTGTAACAGTTTTGTTGCGGAGCACAATCTTATCGTGAAATTAGATCTCGTGTTTGTTGAGCTAAAACCGAACTATTGTTGTATAATCATGGGCAGTAGAATAGCAGGCTAACACATGTAGGCTAAGAGTTATACCACCAATTAACATTAGCCCTTCATCATGACGTGGATACCGTAATCGTACAGAGAGAACATAGTGGCATACCTTTATGTTTTGCTCGTTTCTCCTCTTCTTCTTTTCTTTCGAAATAGGGCGCCTGACGGTTTTGGCCATTACCTATCCATCTTTGTGCTTATTTTTCCCCATCCCCTGTCACTCGTACAGAAGTTAAGACTAAACCAATTCACCTAGCCCTTGGTGACACATAATCGTTCAGTATTACCTATTTGTATAAGCCATTTCACACAATTCAGAAAAACTAAAAACGTGCAGGAATTATAGGCCTGTAATTATAATATTATGAATGTGCGTTTTTTGCAAGAAAGTCGAGGTGTGACTGACTTGCGCCCACTAATTGTATTAGAGTATTGCTCTATAGCCTACAGTGGATCCCCCCGTCCCCCCACTTGTCTGTTCCAAGGTGAACTTTTCCCCCGCGCTCCCTCCCCTTCCCCGTTGCGTTTTCACACATAGATGTCACCTTCTTATTAGCAAGCAGGGGCGCAAGCAGGAGCGCCTGCAGCCGCAGGGGGCGCCAATTCCCCAAACAGTGATATGATAGATAATAGAAAACCGCTTCGCAGCCCAGATTATTATTTATTTATTTACTTGGTCGTTCCGCCCCCCACGTGGCTTGAAAAAGTGCCGCCCCGGGCCACCGCTCGGGTGGCCCGTGTCTAAAACCGCCACTGCTGACACTGAAGCTCCGGAACGTGCTTCAAACCATTAACTACACCAACCATTGAACCACTGCTTCGAAGGTTGCTTTGGTACGGAAAAATCATGTGACATATTACGTACGAAAAAGCAATCGCTTCATTCTCCGAATGAACCACCTGAGTGGTTCACAGCGCCAGTGCCACACACTAACCAGTCAGTTGCCTCAGGGGCGTTTATGTGTATTGACACTAGGCCTACTGCACACTGGATGGCAGTAATAACTCAGGTATGCTTTTCTACGTCTATTTTTTCAGAAGTTCCCATTTATTTCCATTGAATGAAGTGTGTATTATTTTTTTGTATTTATACATGTTATTTGGTCTATTTGGTCTTAAAGGCACCCAGTGCAACTTTATGTAAACATTCAATGAAAAATAAACATTCAATTTCTACTATTTTTTAAACGTAGTAAGTTTCAATAACGCCATACCATTACATATCGACATTCAAGGAGCAAAGATGAGAAGTCGTTGTGTGGTGAGAACTGATAGAAAATCGTAAACAACAACAATCGCCGGTGGGGAGAAGCCATTTTTCCATTGACTGGAAGCCTGCTTTATTTATTGCAGGTTAAAAAAAAATAAAGAAAATGGCGGCGATTGTTGTTGTTATCGATTTTCTATCAGTTCTCACCACACAACGACGTCTCATCTTTGCTGCTTGAATGTCGGTATGTAATGGTATGGAGTTATTGAAACTTACTGCGTGTAAAAAAGACTAGAAATTGAATGTTTATTTTTAAGCCTCGAAAGTTGCACTGGGTGCCTTTAAAGTATGTTTCTATGAAATAACAGTTTTGAATGTTTGGGGTCAAACACTCCAGTGGGTGAGATTATGCACCAAATTACCCTGTCCTGCAGATTGACTGCGTCTGCACTTGAATAAATGGAAAGAGCCCACTTCTCTCTTTTAATAATCAACATTTATTTCCCGCGAGATCTCACAACAGTTATGCAGGATCTCGCAACGTTTTAGCACATCGGTTTTTTTTCTTCATAATCCGCTGGGGCGAGTAGTGAGCATCAAATCACACTACTTATTTTGACCGTTTTGGGGGCATCATCCGGACACTTTCAGTGCTCTGGATTCTGCTGATCTTGTCAGTGTGGCACCCTAAGGTCGAATTGGGACACATTCGTAGGTTTTGATTTAGATCTCTCAGTGACTATTATCTGTCGGTAGATGGCGCTCCAACCGCATGCACTGCGATTTTAGGAAGTCGGGTCACATGGTGAAGCCGTCGTCTGGAAACGGAGCTTTTGAAAAGCTATCGAGTACAAAGGTCAATACTTTTGAAGTCAATGTAACCTAGACTCAGATGGTCCCATTACACAACTGGGCTGTAAAATTCATAGTATTTAAGACGTGAACACTACGCGACTCCGTGTGTCTACTGACTGAAGTCCAAAGGTCTGGTTTTGATTGTGTTTTTCTTATACCCAGTCGGCGTCTACACTTCCCATTACTGCAAGATATGCTACGAGACATTTCCTGCGACCAACACATTATCATGAGATAAATAACTTATACACTGACGACGGAAAAACACTTATTACAATTTGCAGAGGAAGTTAGAATAGTTAGAGTGCGTGATGTAAAATGAATCGTCTAACAGCCAAAGTAGTAGTAATAGGAGCCGGATTTGCTGGTCTTGCTGCTGCAGCCACTTTATTTGAGGCTGGATTTCAACATGTACAGGTCCTGGAAGCCATGGGGAGAGTGGGCGGCAGAGTGCACACAATCAGACCATTTGGCTCAGACATCATAGAGCTGGGGGCTAACTGGATTCATGGCCAGGAGGGGAACCCTCTCTTTCAGCTTGGTCAGAAGCATGGTCTGCTTTCAGAGTGCTTCTCAGCCAGCACAAAAATGTGTCTACCTGGATCTGTAACTCTTTCTGACTACTTCTTTAAAGAGGATGGGAGGTTTCTCCAGGCTGAGGACGTTGAGCCGGTGTGCGCTCATTTCAGTCAACTGACTTCCAGGGCATTCGACTCTGAACTGGAGGAGAGGCACCGCTGCTTAAGCCTCGGGGGTTACCTTGATGATGCCTTTGCCGAATCGCCTCTGGCAGCAACAGAGGATGGGCTGAAGGTTTTTGAGTGGTGCAAGAGGGGTGAGTGCACAGATGAGGCAAGCTCTTCCCTATATGAGGTGTCTGCCTCTCAGATTGGGCACTACGTGGCCCTTGAGGGGGGCTTTTTTAACTCCCTTGGCCCCGGGGGTTATCAAGCATTTATAGACCTCCTTCTTAAAAGGTTACCTGCTGGGGTTGTCATGACAAACACCCCTGTTGCAAACATTGAGTGGGCCCTCAATGAGCGAGACCAGGGCACGGAGCCGACCAATCCTGTGAGGGTTGTCTGTGAAGATGGCCAGACCTTTAAAGCAGACCATGTGATAGTGACGGTCTCGTTGGGGGTGCTGAAGCAGAGGGCGGCACTGATGTTTCGCCCCCCTCTCCCAGACACCAAGATGGCTGCTATTGAAAGACTTGACATTGGCACGGTAGACAAGATCTACCTCCGCTTTCCTGAGAGGTTTTGGCCCGAGGACTGTGCAGGGATACAGTTGGTATGGGACAAGGGACCTGAGGACGCCGCCGTCTATAATTCAGAGCTGGGAGGGGAGGCCTGGAAGGAGACCTGGTATAAAAAAGTCTGCGGCTTTGACACAGTGGCCCGCCACCCGAATGTTCTGTGTGGCTGGATCACGGGTAGAGAAGCACTCCACATGGAGACCCTGGAGGATGAAGAAGTGGGAGAGGTCTGTGAGAGGTAACATGCTTCGGCAATATACTTTATGCCATGTAGTATCAGTGATATGTGTTTATTCTGTTAAGGATTTCTATCATATCATTACTTCTTTTTTCCTCTGCTAAGTTTAACACACTTCCAGTGTTTTCATGGTCAGGAGTACTATCCTGTTTTCAGTGTGGGGGATAATACTTTGAAAGCATAGCTTTGCACTTTACCAATTACTTCACACTAGAAGAAATTCAACTACAGCAAGGCCTTAGGGAGAAGAAGTTGTTCAAACTACAAATTATGAAATTGTCAATGCACATGTGATAACAAATTATGATACAGCAAAGTTAAATGGCAACAAAAAATGGCTCTTGATTGCGTTTACTGCGTTTACTTGAGTAAGTGTCTCCCTGTTCAGAGGTAAAAAAAAACACACACACAGAAAAAAATACTATACATGGGAAAGTGCAAGGAATATCAGCATGCGTAGCTCATTAGTAAAAGTTTTTGTCTGTGGAGAAAGACAGTGTCATGTTTTCTCTTAAGTATGGTGATAGTGATTCCTCCCTACTGACTAATGCATTGCCTGTGCATGCATTCACAGCCATCAGGTTGAAGGAAAAAGGGGATGGGACTGGTCAGATGGGGTTCAAGTACAGAAGAGAAGCAATGGTCAAATACAAATAAAAAAAATAATTTCAATCATTTTATTTTCCATTCATGGCTAGAACAGTTTATTAATACAATAAACAGCCAGATCAAATGTAACAGGTCACAGCTGGTGAGGTTGCTTATTTACCCAGTTGTGTGAAGCCCTTTGTGGGATGGTGGCTACTGTAAACAGTGAGTCTTTTGAAGATCAGAGAGAATTCCTCTGATGCACTGCCTCTTTTGCCATCGGCTCATTGGAGATTGGGATTTTTGTAGGTTTTTATCATTTTCAGAGTGATTGTTGCCTTACAGTAGTTGCAGTATCAACTACACAAAAATGTCATAAGTAATTTAACTAATTGAATAAACTACTAGTTTAAATGTGTGTAGTTCACTACTAACCAACCCAGCCTGGGTATATATCCTTCAAAATAGGCCAGCTTCTCTGTAAAGTGTAATGAGGCACCTTAGAATGTGTGAATACTGCTTGAGAATGCTACACATGAGGTGATTAACCCATTTTGTTTTCTTCCCCCCCCCCCCCCCCCCCCAAAAGATTGCTCAGGTCCTTCACCGGCTGGTCTGTACCTGAGGTCTCTCAGGTGTTAATATCCCGGTGGGGTCGTGACCCCTATGTGCGTGGCTCCTACACATTTGTCCCACCAGGGGTGCTAGCAGAGAAGGAGCATAGCGCTTTGGCAGCACCTCTCCCACTTAAGCCAAGTTCTGCAGACAGGAAGGTATTTGTGTTCACTTAACATGATTTAAACATTGTATCTTCACTGTTAAAGTGAAACAGATGTGTAGTTGCCTTGGTGTGGGGTGTATTTTAAATAGTGTTATTGTCTTTTTTACTGCGTGAGATGGAGTCATTGTTGTGCTTTAATGCTCCGTTCCTTCAGGCTCTGCAGGTGCTGTTTGCTGGAGAGGCGACGCATGTGAACTTTTATACCACTACACATGGAGCTTATCTCTCAGGTATCAGAGAGGCACAGAGGCTCATTAACCTTTACGCCTAGAGATTCTTAGAAAGAGAAACACTCACTCCCATCATGGACTTCCTGGAAGTTACCTAACATCTTACTCTGAGTTGTCCATGACCAAAGCTAAGAATTATCCTTATCTGATTTTAACTAAAGCCTGACAGTCACTGCGCAACTTTTCTCAATCACATACGAGGCAGTAACTCACTCTACATTTTTCGCACGGACAGAAACTCACGATTGCTTGGCTCAAACTAATGGAAATCGGACCGTGGAACTAGTTGCACTACAAGACAGTTGAGAAAATGTTTAGACATGCCAGAAATCTAACCCAATTATTTGAGAGCTGGAATGTTGATTGTTCAGGCTTTCAATTGGGCACTGTGACCCTGCTCAAATGGCACAATAAACTGTCAGTAAAATTAAATTAATTGATTTGAAATTGGAAAACAGCCTTGTGTTGATACTACCCCATTAATAATTTTGAATAATTGTTTATCATTGACAGATTATCCTGGATGTGTATGATATTTTCAGTGTTTTTATTTGTATAGCCTACATATATTTCTACTCTGACAAACACTATGGACAGAAATTATTCTAAATTAATTAGAATATTTATATTGAATAACTGCATTGAAAAACTCAATCTGAACTCTAAGATAAAAAAATTGAATTTATTAGTTTGGAACTGAATTCAAATAAACTTGAAAGTGAATGTTATATTATGAAATTGAATACATTTGCTTTGAAACTGAACTAGATCCTCACTGAAAGTTCAACTCTATATAAGTATCTGGGGTTAGTACTTTTGCTCTGAAACTGAACTAGATCCTCACTGAAAGTTCAACTCTATATAAGTATCTGGGGTTAGTACTTTTGCTCTGAAACTGAACTAGATCCTCACTGAAAGTTCAACTCTATATAAGTATCTGGGGTTAGTACTTTTGCTCTGAAACTGTACTAGATCCTCACTGAAAGCGCAACTCTACATAAGTCTCTATATGTACCCAACTACTGTGTCGTTTCATGGTACTAATACTGGGTCACAAAAATGTTGAATGGGTTAAAAGATTTATTTACCAGAGGTCAGTTTTTATTGACATTCTTAAATATTGATAGGAACATATAAATGTTTCTCTTTACACCATCTAGTACATGACAGGAGTTTGTAATTAATATTATTCCTGAAATAAAAAAATTAAACAATACATAAACATGTCTGAATCTAACAGTTCAAATGACATATCAGAGGGCCAATACAGCTGCATATCCAGGGATGGGGCTGACCTTTCCATCTGATGGGCGCCATGACACACAGCCTCCTGTCTGGAGACTACCAAGGAAAACATGTTTGTAGCTGTCCTAATTCAATCGTAATTTGGGCTAGACCATTTTTTGGTGGGAAACGAAATAAATTATCCACTAATTCAAATTAAATTAAAAAAAAACAATTCTGTTACTTTATTATGCCCATCTGTTAGTGCGTGTTGTGCCTTTATTTTCTGAAAATAGCGCAAATAGCAACTGATTGTTAGAAATATTTGATTTGACATTCAAAGTGACTGTGCTCACATTCGATGTTTGCAGCGCACTCATTCAATGAAAAGTAATGCAGTCACACAAGTAGGGAGGGGCTGAGCGTGGATAGAGCTCAGAGAGAGCAGGTGATCATTAGTAGAAAGAACAAGAAATAGGCCTACTATTTAAGTCAAAATAAAAAAAAGTTTCCATATAAGGACCACTGTAGGCAAGATGTTACTCATAGATTGTATTTGCAAGGGGTGCAAAATTAATGGCTAGTTCATTTCTACTGATGTTTTTTGATTTAACCTATTTAATGAAGCAAAAAAAATCGCATACAACACATAGCCTGGAAGATCGGCAGTTTCTTTACAGTAATTGGGCTAAACAGATGCTCTATCTCTGTAGGGGTTATTTCCCTTATAATGACATTGATGAGCCTGTCAGTGGCTGATAGCCAATTTGGTTGCCGGTTTTAGTGTTCAAACTCAATACTGGACCGTTTCGATAATTTTTGTCCTTAGTAAAAGGTTAAAAAAACTCCTGAGGTTTCCCTTTAAATGTAAATCTTGAATTGGAATTTTATAATAAATTAAGTGGAAAAAAAATAATCTGCTATAGAGTAGGTACATAAATAGTGTCATTCCAATTACAAGCTGGTCTGGACCAAAACCAAATGATGTTAGAGTTGAGGAGTGCTCATCACAATGCGGGACAAACTGTGACTCTCTAAAACAAGCCCTTTTCCTTCTTCAGGTTCTTCTGCTTCCACATGGGCATGGAGTAAAAATCCATACGAGACACCCCCAGGATCAAAGCGAAGTCTTCATTTGAGAGGTGTTCCTGCAGGTTCACAAAGAAAAGAAAGATTTACTGAGACCCTAAATTTCACAATCAAACACACACATTTCCTTGACAGTACACAACCCTGTGTAGGCACACATTGCTATACAAATAAAATAATTGAGTGTTGGGAAGAGGGAAAAGAGAGAAAGAATAGACGATGAGAAAGGAAAGGTGGAGAGGTGGAGAGAGGGAGAGAGAGAGAGGTGGAGGGAGAGAGGGAGAGAGGGAGAGAGAGAGAGAGAGAGGTGGAGGGAGAGAGAGAGATAATAATATATAAATATGATACAGATTTTCATCTTTACCTCCTTTCTTGTGGGATCCACCCCCTCTGGCAGCTCCTCAGGCTGGAGGTGCAGCAGCTTGTCTGCAGGAAACTCAGGCCTCGTGGTAGGAGGCAGCATGCCAGGGGATTTCCCTTTGTTGGGGCTGTTGGGGCTGTTGGGGCCATTGGTGGTGGTGGTCGTCGTCTGCCCCTGAATACAAAGGTTAGATCGTGTGACTCCAAAGTAAAAGGAAAGAAAGCTAGACTTAAAGATGGGTTAAGTGCAGCATGACCCCGTTGTCCAAACCAGAAGCAAGTCTTAACGGAACTGTGCGAAAATTGACAATGCACGGTTCGGAAACAACACACAGGTAGAATTAACGAGTGAAAATGTTGGATTTTGGGAATGGGAACACCCCACTCACCATTGAGATCTGGATGATGTTCGTGGCATCTCCCAGCTCTGTCTTCAGCTGGGCATAGGACTTTCCACCCTAAATACAAGACTTGAGAGTTAAATCAGGCTTGTGATGCATTACAGCCATTCCGATTGTTTACCATGTTTAATTCTGATAACATATGTTTATTCCAGCTAATCTAGAATTTCAGTTGGTATAATCCTTAGTAATGTTTACAGTGGACCTAGTGGAGCTAGTTTTGTTATAAATGTACACATACGCTCCACTCGTGAGAATCCCAGGCATGGAACCAGCCCGTGAAGGTGGGCGGCTCAAAGCCCTGCTTGACCACCAGGATGGGAGTGTCCACATCGCGTCCAGCCGGGTGGCTGCGCAGGTACTCTTGGGCAGTGACGACCGCCTCCTCCTTCTCCTTCTGACTGGCACCTTTGCCAATCCACAAGTATACCTGTGTGGGCGAGGTGAACTGTTGTTAAAGTTTGAAGAGGTATTTTGGCTTATATGCAGTCTAAACAAATTGGAAGTGTAGAATGAATAGATATTAAAGATAAATAGAAAATATAGAATAAAGGGAAGACAACAAGACAGTTGCATATTTGTTTCACACAAATTGTGAAGAACAGTTTTTTTCTCAAATTAATCGTTAAACGTTTTTTGATTGATTCTTTATCACGGGGTGCCGCACATGATAACATTCCAAAGAGGCGTCTTACCTGATCCCAGATATCTAGCAGCATGACGTCCTCCTCATCCAGGTCATCCTGGTTAAAGTTTGTGATCTCTGTGGCCTCAAAGGTGCCTGTCTGGGTGGAACACTCGAAGAGGCGCGGGGTGATGTTGTCATTCTGCTCCTGTAGTCTAATGTCATGGACAAGGAATAATCATGAGACGCCTACGCAGATCCGTGAAATCAAAGAAGATGACACATAATGGCAGGGACTGAACACTGACTGTACCTTTTGCTGCTGGCGTACGCGGACTTCCCTCCCAGATTCACCCAGAAGTCAGATGGTTCCTGGCCCTCTGCAATGACGTGCTTTTCCCTTTTGGAGATGATGTCCGCCAGGGATTTTCCCATCTCTCTCTCATCCCCACTGCATCCCTGCAACACACACAGGTCAAATCTCCAATTCCAAAATGTCAGAATCAAATCCAAATTCCGAAGGTTTCTGTTTTGTGTACTGGTCAAACATATTATGTGCATCATTTTGCAGTCACACAGTTGTTTGTATGATCACTCTGCAATTGGACACTAAGAAAGTGTGACCACTAATAAACTAGAGATGCCTACCTTGCCGTACCACAGGTAACTGCAATTGGACACTAAGAAAGTGTGAGCGCTAATAAACTAGAGATGCCTACCTTGCCGTACCACAGGTAACAGCAGTTCTCAGTCTTGAGCACAAACACGTCATTGGAGTTGAGACTGGAGCAGCGAGCCGGCACCTCGATGGCCCGGGTGTTGAACTCGTTGGTGCCGTGAACGTGGAAGAGCCGCAAAGCCGACTTGACGTCAGCGTAATCTGCTCTGGAACTTCCTTCCTGCAGACAGGACCACGAAGCGGAAATGTAAACACAAAAAAGAGCTTTTACAGCACAACTTTATCACTGTGCTGTTGTTGGTGTATGGATGGATTTTGCATGCCCTTTTAGTAGTTAGATAGCTAATTTTTCACCCAAACTGCCCACTGCCAGTGGTGTAGTCCAGGTTATACGCAGGTAAACAGAGTATACCGACTTATTTTTCAGTCAGCAGTGGGTATACCCACTTCTCAAAACAGCATTTATCCTGTGCTGTATGGGCTGCTTAAAAAAAATTAACAGTATAACCACTTCTGCTGCTTATCAGTCAGACGTACCTCATACACGACCATCCTTCCCTTGAATATGGCCATGAGGTGCATAGGTTCCTTCCCCATGGGCACTCGCACCTGGACAGGTTCTCCATTATACTGCTGGTCCAGGGCCACAGACTGGTATGCACAGGCGGTCATCTCTGCTGTGCTGGCGTGACGGCCCTGTGACACAACATAAATTGACATATTGTCAAGCAGGAGCACGTCTCTTTTTTGTCATCAAAGGAAGGAGGATTCATGCAAGATGCTTGGTGAATGCTTATAAAGGGTACTAACCTGCCACATATAGAGAGTGTAGTGCTCACAGTATGAGGGGTACTAACCTGCCACATATAGAGTATGTAGTGCTCACAGTATGACGGGTACTAACCTGCCACATATAGAGTATGTAGTGCTTATGAAGGGTAATAACCTGCCACATATAGAGAATGTAGTGCTTATGAGGCGTACTAACCTGCCACATATAGAGTATGTAGTGCTTATGAGGGGTACTAACCTGCCACATATAGAGTATGTAGTGCTTATAAAGGGGTACTAACCTGCCACATTAAGTGTGTGTAGTGCTAAAGAGGCTACTTACCTGCCACATATAGAGTATGTAGTGCTTATGAAGGGGTACTTACCTGCCACATATAGAGAATGTAGTGCTTTTTGCTGCTGACTTCATATTCGTAGAGGATGAGGTAGCAGTCTCCACCGTAGAAGTGCCCCAGCCACTTCCTGTCCACTGGGACCAGCTCACTATCCTCTATCCTCCATACCTGCGGGTGTGGAAAAGAGAGGCCATTTTGAACTTTATACTGGGAAACAGGCAGAGTGCTTTATTTGAAGTAAGGACTTTAATCAGCCCTCAGCAAGCATTCTGGTGGTCAAATGGTCCTAACCTGTGCTTCACCGGTTCCATCATCCACCATTTTTTGCTGTGCAGCCAGGTCAGGTCTGGCATGCATGGATGTGGCATCAAATTTGACCTGTTCCACCTTGGCTGCAGTGTGCAGTGAAGACCACCGTTAATAGGGCTCTTTGATATATGGAAGATCCCCATGGCATATTTTTGGTATATTTAATTAAGTACAGTACTTTTAATACAGTCTTATACCACACTGGTCTCACCAAAAGCAGTAGAGCGAAATAAGGTGAAGTCCCGCTACCTACCAATTTTCCCAGGAGCGTGTGTTGTCCCGAGCCCAGAGGTCTGGTTCTTCACAGTCCATTTCTGGAAAAGTTGCTTGAATAGGGCAGACTCAGCTCCATCATTCACAGTCTCAACGTAAGTGGAAGAAGGGTAGCCTTTTGCCTTCTTGTAGGCCTGAGGGAAGGGAGTCATTTGGTTAATAACAAATACAAAACTGCAGACCCTTTTCTAGCTCACGGATTTGCTAGCTTTGCTTACCATGTTTTGCCTTTGGTGGTCATTTTGTAGCTGTTACCTCAGTTACCTTGACATTCTGAATTTAAAAGGCAGTTAAAGACTCACCTCTGCTTTATCCAGAGACTCAGACCTCTCTAACTTAGAGGCCTTCTTCCCTTTCCAGATGAAGATCCTTATTCCACCTTGGTCTAGTAGATAGCAGTCCTGTCAGAACACAGAATGTATGTCATCATTTGCAAAGGACTCTTCTCCTTTTCTGTGTTCCTTCTCTAAATGGTCTCTGGTTTGAACCATCAGTCCTACTATTTCAGTACTTCTCTTCGTCTAGACCAGAGGGTAAATGGGTAAAAACACTGAATTCTTGTCCTTAGCTGTTTATGCGATAAACAATATCGGTATCTAACATGGAAGATGAAAGAAATTAATTAATGAATTAATTAATTAATAAATATAAGTATTTGCTGTCAGTGACAAACTACAAACTGAAAATGTGGTGAGTCTTAAAGGTGCATTAAGGATTAATAGCTATTCGCTAAAGGTATGCTAGCAGCTAAAACTAACAAAATCTCTTCAAATGTGCCGACTTTGACATTATGACAAACTAATTACTCAACGACTGTCCTTACACAGTCAAACATCAATCATGTGCAACACAAGACTAAGCAAGACGGCAAATAAGCTACTTACTAGATCGGCAGAAGGTAATCAAAGTCAGGTCGGCGGGCATCGGCAGGCAAAACTACAGAAGGCAGTTATATGCCTATCGACCCTGCTATGCCATTGGCACGGACGCAATTCTCCATATTAAAAGTCATTGTAGCGCCCCAATTTTTTTTAAGCTGTTATTTTAAGGTTAAACTGCTTATCCTAACCCTAATCCTGAAGCATAATTGTTGCATATTGTGCCTTTAACTATCAAGACAGTATGTTTGATAGAATATTTACTGAGGAAAAGATTTGCCCTCTGTGGGTAAAAAAATGGCATTTGCATGGCATGGCAAGGCATTGGCATTTTTTAAGCCTTTGCCATTTGCTAACACCAGAGGGTGCTCTAGTGAACAGCCTGCAAAATAAACTTGGCTATTTAGTGAAATGAGTCTTTTGTATTTGACGTATCCCCATACGACCCCCAAAGCAGTTTTATTGAGAACCTACCCTGAGAGAATGCACATTTGTCTGTAATGGTTTTTCATTATCGAACATTTATGTGCTTGAGCACACCGAAAACTAGGAAGGAATCTCTCCTTTATCTGGTCAGTAGTTTTTATAAATAGAATTTTGGAGAAGTACAACCAAAAAAAGGAAACCAAACAAGAAATCAACTAAACCCTTGTGGGTAGTCAAGAGGTCTGCCAGTAAATTTCACTTCTATTTCATGTAATCCACTCTGACACTCATAAGAATGTAAAATTGCTTAACTGTGGTATAGAAATGTTCCCATGACTGTGTTTAATCAACCTGAAAGGATAATACCACAGAATATTTTAAATGTGTCTCTGTTATGTGGGAGGACAGTTCTAGTGTCAGAGCGAAACCGAAAGAGATTTTTGGCAACTTACAAACCACCTGCTAATGAATGTCTGTCAAATTGATGTGAAATATTGCTATAGTTTCTAAATTAAGTTGATAGTCAGTATCAGGGATCTGGAGTTTATCTTTACTCTTTAATTTCTGTGGTGGTAGGATGCTTCTCCCATGACATGGGTGGGCGAATGTATTTTTCATTGAAATATGGCATTCACAATTCATTGTATGTCAAACATTTCCCTGTGTGGTCACAACACAGACCTAGCATCTGCATGATCAGTGTTATTCAGGTACTCCTAAAAAGTAGTAAAAAATGGTAGCTTACCTCATGCCTCAGCAGGTCTTGCGTAAGGGGTTTCACAGCTACCTCCTGAACTACCAGGTTCCCCTGTGCATCTGAAATACTGTCGAAAGGTGCACCTTGTATTAAAATGACACGCATCTTCTTTTAAGTGTCATATGAATGTAGGTTACTTGTAGAGATGTTTTTGAGAGTCAGCACTCACTGAAAGAGCTTGATGCTGGACTTGAGTTTCTCCTCGACCACCTTGTCGGGTATGGGGTCTTTGATGTTGTCCTTCCTCTCGCCCAGGACCTCCTTCATGAGTTTCATGGCCTCCTCTGAGTTCTTCTCGTCCTCTCCCTCCACCACGGTCACCTGTGCTCTGCCTCCTCTCTCTCGGTCACGGATGTCCTTGGCCAGGTTCACTGCCTGCAAGTACAGCAGTTTGCTGAGAACAGGAACTCATACACCAGTTAGAGCCAAAATATCAGCCTCAGCCTAGAGCAGACCTGGGGAAAGTGCGGCCCCAGGGCCATTTGCGGCCCCTTGGCTGTCCCGGACCGGCCCGCGGAGGTGGTAAATGCATTGCAAGCTTGCTCTCGTGTGTGTGTGTGTACCATGTGTATTGGTCGGCTGGGCACACCTTTAATACTGCAAAAACATGCACATTTTTCATGCTGAATTTAGTTCAGCCTATTGGTCCGGCCCTCCACAACAGTCCCACTATCTCATGTGCCCCCTTTGGGAATGTAATTGCCCACCCCTGGCCTAGAGGGATGCTGTTGGAATGAGGTTGAGGAGGGTTTCCTGCCTTCAGTCTCTCCATGTGGTTACTCTTCGGTCCATTCCACTGGATGATCAGGCTACCCAGGTCCAGCAGGAACACGTCACCCGTGTTGAAGCTCTTCCAACTTAGGTCCACCTAAGAATTAAACATGACAGATTTGACAAACACTTTGGAAAGGAGGGCTTCTTCCAGTGCCTTGAAAGGCATGTATTTGTGAGGCCCTCAGGGAGGCGTTAGACTGCATTTCACCATAAAAATTGTTAAACAAGCTAGTTTAATGTTTCATGTTTCTGAGTGTAATGATTCAACACTGAATCATTGCAGCCAACGGTCAAAAAGGTCAAAACTACATGCTCATCTTAAGGGCCTAGGAGTTGGGGAATCCCATGAGGAAGGGCTAGGGCATTATTGCACAGTATGGTTGCTTAGTCTTCCACTGGTTGATTGTTTTGTCTGCTGGGTATAAAAAAGGTTAAGACTGGGAGTTCTTATCTTTTCTGCCACCATGTAGTTGTTTATGTACTGTGATCCCAACTTCTAGGCCCTAAAGATGATTTAATTAACTTCACAATAACTTGTTTCCACTGACCACAGCAGTGACGTGGGTGTGTCAATTAGCTTTAGCATGTAGCTTTGACCTTTTTGACCGTTGGCTGCAATGATTCAGTTTTTCCACGCCGTTGCAAAAGATGGGATGATGTCAAACATTCCACCCCCTCTATGACCCCAATGCTCTGCAATGCTGATGTTAATGAGCTCGCTAACAGTTTTGTGCGTCATCGTTTGTGTGTCTTGACGTTTGTCAACATCTTGGCGGCCTGTGAACAGCTTGGTGTGTGAATGTTTGCAGAAGGGTGTGAAACCCTCACCTCTCCAGCCACAACATGCTTCTTCCCCTTGACATGCATCAGTCGGCGGATGTTGTAGGTGTTAGTCTCAACCTGCTTCATCCCAGACGCCACACCTCCCTTCTTGTAGCTGTTAGGAATAGGAGAAGACAGAGGGGTAGAGAAATAAAATAAAAAGGAAAAAGAAGAAGCTATTTATTTCTCAGAATTGTCTAGCTGTGTTTTAATATAGACAACTTGTTGTCTGCCGCTTCTCAGAACAGTAAAGCAGAAGTTAGAACTACACCCAACTTCCCTCTTTCTTTAGTGACATATTCTTTCTCATCTGATGAACGGCCGGGTTTTGTAATGTTTTCCTGTTGTGTCAGTCAGGTGTCATACACAACAAATGGGTGTGAGCTTTAGGCAATAGTGTTCATACATTTCTAGGGGAATGGCTGCTGTCCCTTTAAAGGCTAGCTGTGTGTTCAGTGTGTCTATGCATAGAGGTTGCTCACATAATGGCTGCTGTCCCTTTAAAGGCTATCTGTGTGTTCAGTGTGTCTTCTGTCTAGAGGTTGCTCACATAATGGCTACTGTCCCTTTAAAGGCTATCTGTGTGTTCAGTGTGTCTTGTGTCTAGAGGTTGCTCACATAATGGCTACTGTCCCTTTAAAGGCTATCTGTGTGTTCAGTGTGTCTATGCATAGAGGTTGCTCACATAATGGCTACTGTCCCTTTAAAGGCTATCTGTGTGTTCAGTGTGTCTATGCATAGAGGTTGCTCACATAATGGCTACTGTCCCTTTAAAGGCTATCTGTGTGTTCAGTGTGTCTATGCATAGAGGTTGCTCACATAATGGCTACTGTCCCTTTAAAGGCTATCTGTGTGTTCAGTGTGTCTATGCATAGAGGTCGCTCACATAATGGCTGCTGTCCCTTTAAAGGCTAGCTGTGTGTTCAGTGTGTCTGTCGCTGCCAAATGTGAGTCCCTGCCTGATGTGAGTCCGCATGCGCAAACACAAACGGTTCACGCATAATGTGGGTTTATTCACTGGTATATTTAATTGTGTTGTAAACGGTGACAAGCGCATTTGTTTACGTTTGAAATCCACCAAGGTTTATGATGTTACGCTTCAAGTTTATTGAATTATTAGTTAAGCAGTGCATTTATTACTAGTAACAGTAAATATAACATTAAATGTAATGGTATTATGCGTTAAAACCAGCCCCATATGTTGACGTGAGCCTTAGCTGGTCACCGTTTACGACACAATTAAATATACCAGTAAATAAACTCACATTATGCGTGAACCGTTTGTGTTTGCGCATGCGGACTCACATCAGGCAGCGGACTCACATTTGGCAGCGACAGTGTCTATGCATAGAGGTTGCTCACATAATGGCTGCTGTCCCTTTAAAGGCTAGCTGTGTGTTCAGTGTGTCTTGTGTCTAGAGGTTGCTCACATAATGGCTGCTGTCCCTTTAAAGGCTATCTGTGTGTTCAGTGTGTCTTGTGTCTAGAGGTTGCTCACATAATGCCCTGTTTGAAGTATCCTCGGAAGGTGGCGCTCTCGGAGCCCTGTGCCTCCCGGTGCTGCACGGCCGCGCCTCCCAGGTGCTCGTCCATTGCGACGGCGTAGATGGCCGCCGTCCCCTGCTCATCATTGGAGGTGGCCTTGCCCAGCCAGTAATGGATGTCGTAGGAGAAGGAGCTGCTAGTCTTGTGTGTCTGAGTTGCAGTCGATATTGTGGGATTAGTGGACGCTTTGAGATTAATGGATGACCGATTCTTAAATAAACATTTACATTTACATTTTTGTCATTTGGTAGACGCTTTTGTCCAAAGCGACGTACAAAGGGAGACAACAGTCAAGCTAAGAGCAATAAAACACTTAATCATAACACTGCATGGGTTAATAATTGATGGACACTTACATAGAGAATCAAATAGCTGTCCCCCTCATAGAAGTGGCCGTATGTTTTGGAGGGGAACGGCACCAGCTCCATGTTCTGGTGGAGAAATAAAAAGAACATAAATGACTCATACCTGCGCAGCATCCAAATAAGCAGAAATGAGAAGTTATTTGTTGACCTTTTCTAAAGGGATGGTACAAAACATTATAAACAGAAGTCTTCATATGAATTTCCCTTTCAGTCCTGCTACCATCCACACTGGTGTGGTGGCGTGATGGTGTTGGACAAGGATGATTCAGCAAATAGTTAGTGCTCTTTTACCTCCACTCTCCATATCTGCAGGCCTGGGGTGGTTTTATTGAGGACTTTTGGAATCTCAGATTTGACTTGAACTTGCGGCATGATGCCAGCTTCAGCTCCTGGGATGTACCTGAAAGTTGCAGAGGGTAGGCAGATTGTTAAGAAGATAGACTGGGCATTGCTCAACATTAGAACAGTTCAGTCAAGGTCATAAGGACATGTGTCTCATTCTGTATTCAGCATTACCCCGGGCAGAGTTTATTTCACACAGCACTTTTCTTCATCGGGGTCTAATGTGAGACTCTTCCACTATCAACCACTATGTTTGATCTGATATGGTTTTTAACTTTGTGAATTAACTCGCGTCACCCCCTGTGACTACTTGCTCACTGGAAAATGACTGATAGCACATCAAAGCGTCATAGCAATGTGCAGCTCTCAGTGTACAACTTTGAACCCTCTTGTCTTAATAATGTGCGGTTATTAGGGACGTTAATCATCCAGTTTTATTGAAGGCTTTCCTCAGGCCACCCTGAGATCATGTAGTCGACTCACACGATACCTCTCCCTTTAATACTATGTGTTGTGCAACACTGATCTGCAAGATGGGTGGAACGCCCATGTGTGCAGCACTCCCTGAACGCTAGATCATTCTAATGAACAGCAAACCCACACTACAGGAAGTGAAAGCGCCCGCAGCCCTGAGATCCGGTGACAAACTTCACCCTGCGTTCACCGTAGGCGCCCGAAGAGGAGAGGGTGTGAATTCATTAAATGGCCCTAGCCACTTCTAACAGGGCACATCTCGCTGTGAAGTTAACAAAGGTGATGCATGATAGCTGAGCAATAGCAAAGGTTTGCAGTCAAAACGTAGATGACCATGATTTAAACGTCCCACCTCATGGCCTATTTATATCCTTATATATATGTATATATTTATACACACATATATGTATATATACACACACTTCTCAGAAGTATAACCACACTGGCCATGACCACTAAGCCATTTTGGTGCTGTCCTATTTTCATGAGGATACACTTCTAAAAAACCTTTTCAATATTTTGTCGCAGTCAAAAATTATTTTCTATTTGATCTTGTCTCACACGTGTTAGGTTGTTGTTTTAAGCTCAATGGATGTTCATGGCTGTTTTAGTATAAAGAGTTACTTATATGGTTGAGAATGCTGTCATATCTCATCAGAGAGTAGCGTTTCAAGCTTACCGCCACAGGAAGGAATGTGAGATGAGATAAAAAGTCAACCTCAGAAGGCTTTCTGTTTGTGATATGAACCAGAAAACACCTTAAACTGCCATGGCCTTTGCCCTTAAGGGCTGAGGATATTGAATCATATTCACAATGATAAACAGTTTATTTACAACTGTGAGTGCAAGTACCAAACTTTAGAATTTGTCAATTAGAAAAAAAAAATTCAATTAGAAAAATGATTGCCCATAATCAAGCTAACTTTTTATGAGCATTTTTATATAGTGAAGTGCAGTTCAAGGTGAACTGTTTAAGTTTGTATGCAGATCAGCTTTGACTGACAATATTTAGGGCCCAATAAAGCAGGCTTTGTATATCCCACAGGGAATCATGCATGGTTTATGATTAGCAGGCTATAAATTGTTATTGTGCCCTGTTTGCCGTCATTCAGAGGACAGGCTTTCCAGCTGTGTTCATAACCCGTCTGAACAAATATAACATGCTCTGTTCAAGACGGCCTCGCTCCCACTGTAGTGATGTGCCAGTGATGTTCAACACTGCCCCTCCCCCCCTAATTGTAACATAAAACATGTTTTTTGTAGGTAGAAGAGGTCAGGTAAACATGTTGTGTTTGTGTTTCACTGGTGCTGAGTGATCAGGTGAGTCTGGCTCCTGTCCTGTTATCCCCCAGAGACCTCTGGCTCAGCCATGTTGTTCCTTTCCTTCACTTCCTCATTAAAGGGGCCATGATGGCAATCAGGTCTGGCAACACTCCCATGACAACATGAGACTTACTAATGGTGCTGCCGCTTGGAACTGACAGCCAAAGGAACATGAGGCTGCTGATCTGGATTATGCTCCAGCTGATAGACAAATGAAACGAGAAGGTGTCGTTTCCCTTAACAGGATCAAATGTGCAATGTTGTTAAGTGTTTAAGTTCATGACAGCAAAGACACTGCCCATCCTCAAAGGCTTTGCCCACTTCATTTTGTCATGTTTTATCACATTACGATTTTTCTGTTTCCTATTTGGTCAGGGTTGTATTCACAGCAGCTTGCTGTAGATGTCATATGTAGCCGTATTATTTGGTATCTTTCCTAGCTGGTACCTGTGCAGTTGATTTGTGTGTTTGCCCATAATCAAGCAAACTTTTTATGAGCATTCTTATCATGCTTATCAATACTTGATCAAACTGCCTGTCCAGAGGTCTGTGGATGTTGTAAAGAACAATGAATCACTTGTTCTTTTTGTCTCTGTGAAATGTTTGATCACATGCGGTACTGTGAAAGAAAGTCAAGTGTCACAAAAACAAAAACCGCCTCACAAAACCCAAAACACAACACCACTGTGCCACAGACATATGCCATGTGTAAATTACACTACATTACACATAAGAACTATATCCGGGTTCCGATTGATAGATAAAAAAATACTGATTGAACTGTCTATTGCAGCTGAGCCATATCTCCATATCTTGCAGATCAGAGTTTATAATCTAAAATGCCCATAATTATGATAGCAATTGGCAGAGCCAGCAGAACAGTGCAGCTATTAGATAAGTCTGGCCTGGCAAGACCTTGGGCGTTAACTTAGCATGGCCATATGAATAGCAATACCTCGACCGATAACTTAGCATGTCCATATGAATAGCAGGACCTTGGGCGATAACTTAGCATGTCCATATGAATAGCAAGACCCCCTCCACTCCCCTACATGCAGTGGTGTAGTCCAGGGTATACGCAGGTATACGGAGTATACCCACTTATTTTTCAGTCAGCATTGCGTATACCCACTTTTCAAAACAGGGCGTTTATCCTGTGCTGTATGGGCTGCTTTAAAAAAAATGCTAAATTAAGAGTATACCCACTTCTCCAGGGACCACTACACCACCGCCTCCATGTACCTCAGACAGGTCCGCCCTCTCCCCTGCTGGGAGACCCTGTCACCTGCCACTGACGTCCTGTTTGCTCTGTGTCTTAGCATGACGTACAACTGCTGACATGTTAACGCATGTGTGTCTTAGCATGACGTACAACTGCTGACACGTTAACACATGTGTGTCCTGGCATGACGTACAACTGCTGACACGTTAACACATGTGTGTCCTGGCATGACTTACAACTGCTGACGCGTTAACGCATGTGTGTCCGGTAAAGATTAAATGGCTGTTAAAGTCTTAGAATTATCAATATGGGGAATTTAAGTATTAACAGCTCCTGATGGACGTTGTAGGCTCCACCTCACATTCATTTTTCTCACAGAGCAACACAGACAAGGTTTTTTTTTGCTCCCCAACCCTGAGAAAAATGTGAATTCAATCTTCATCATTCTTAAGCCATGGTAGGATACTTTAGACATGGACCACATCATTGCTGGGCAGAACAGACAGCATAACAACATGAGAATCAGCATGCAATCCTGTTCGCATTGTGGCTGATTATTGTCATTTTAACATATGGCGCTGTGGACAAGTCAAACATGTAGCGAGGCCCTGCTCCTGACCACACCCAATGGATGGACTGAGGCGATGTCACATCTGTCTCTCTCATCTGCCCTGAGGTCTCTCACATCACACAGGGCGACAAAATATCGTGCTCAAACAATTTCTGAATTCAAGCGAAAATAGACGTAAAACATCACGGAAAAGGTTGCCACATGGTCAAAATATTTACTACTTTTGCGGCAGTGTCACCTCTCGTAGCCCTGCTCTTCAGGACGAGCTCATCCCTAACCCATCATTTCTGTGCTCCTTGACCCATTTGCCTAATTTATCCCACAGAGATGTTAGAAGAGGGGTACGCTGGAGAATGCAACTCACCTGCGGTGAAGAGAGTGGTGGAGAGAGGTTTGGGAAGAGACGTTGCAGCATCAAACAGCTGGCGGTCGAGTGTCCGCAGCTCTCCCTTCCCTGCTTTACAGCCCATGAACTTTGCCTCTCGCCCTCCTTGCTCATAAAACGCATCATTGGCCCATACGTGACGAGCGCCGCTGATCTGCATACAGGTGTGTGTTCCATCCGTGCCCGGCCTCCTCTCTTTTCCCCAAGGTCTGTGTCTGCTGCTGCGCCTGTGTGCGTGTGTGTGTGTGTGTGTGTGTGTGTGTATGTGTGTCTGTGTCTGCTGCTGTGTGTGTGTGTGTGTGTGTGTGTGTGTCTGTGTGTGTGTGTGTGTGTATCTGTGTGTGTGTGTGTGTGTGCGTGTGTGTGTGTATGTGTCTGAGTCTGCTGCGCCTGTGTGGTGGGCTGGCTGGAGCCCATTGGTGCTCCAGCCTTGTTTGCCTTCTTGCTCCCACCTGGGAAGGTGTTTACCCAAGGGCCAGGCTTCTCTGTCAGCGCAGTGAGCTTTAAATGCTGGCCTGATTAGTTCTTTGTGCAATTACCGCAGACAAACTTAGTACTAGGACATGTTTATCTGTTGTGCCTGTGCACTTTATATGTTTCACCGTGGGAGAGTGGGAAACGTTCTATCGATTACTTTGTATGTCTTGACATGAAGTAATTGACAATAAAGCTACTTTGACTTTTTACTTCGAAAGAAGGAAATGTATACAGTATATGTGCAAGGCAAGAGAGCTTTGCTGTGGGATTCTTATGACTGACTAATTTCTGTTCTGATGTGTTCATTTAAGAAGACAGAACTGGCTGCTGTGCCTCTAGCTGTGTTTGTGTCTGCTTGTGTGTGTGTGTGTGTGTGTGTGTGTGTGTGTGTGTGTGTGTGTGTGTGTGTGTGTGTGTGTGTGTGTCTGCTTGTGTGTGTGTGTGTGTGTGTGTGTGTGTGTGTGTGTGTGTGTGTGTGTGTGTGTGTGTGTGTGTGTGTGTGTGTGTGTGTGTGTTTGTGTCTGCTTGCATGTCCCTGGGTGTTAAATCCTCTATGATCTTCAGCTTACGGGACCTCAACTTCTCCTGGCAAAAAAAAAAAAGCGCTCCAAATCTCTCGAGGAATGTGCAATGATTAAGTGTTTCTTATTCGGCCTCCCAACACTGATGGAAATGACATTGAGTTGAGTTCCCATGCACACACAGTTAGGAGATCCATGCATGGGCCACACACTTTTGAGAACCAGTCATGTGAATGCTACCTTGCAGTGAAAATCTAACGATGACCAAAAAAAGTCAACTGCAAATGTGACTTACGCAACGTCTTGTACGAACACACCTCTAATGACCGTGGGCTAGTAGTCATAATTGCCTTTGCCCTCAGATGTGTGATAAAGGCTAAGTCAGAGGAATGTAGTCAAGAATAGCTTTGGCCACAGAGACCAGGTCAGTGCTACAGACAGCAAAATGGATCATCAAATGTGAGCTCTGAATTGTTTGCGGGTTGTTCTTGACCTTCCTAATGGCTGCAGCGCTTGTTTGTGTGCTTCAGCTCATGCAGCAGGTCTAAGCTTGGAGGCATTACAAGAAACACTGTTTGTGCGGAACAGACACGAAAATCCTTCAGAACTAGTTCAACGTCCGTTTAAAGCCCCAGTGAGAGCCCCTCCCCTTTCCACACCGCCATCCCAGGCGTGCATAAGCACTTGCCATTTCTCAGAGCGCCGCTGAGATTCCGCGCATGAAGGTTGCAGCGGGGCGCCTATATCCTCCCCTAAAAATCGACATAAATCAAACCAAAACGAGGATTTGTTGAAGTCTGTACGTCCCAATGATTTTCACTCACCTGATTCTTGGTGGAGGGTGTGTATCTCCTCGGCGAATTCTCTCCAGCCCTTTCTTGCTCACACTTTGTGAGTGAACTTCAGCCCACACACCTCCACTCCACTCCACTCCACTCCCCTTCTCTGCCCAGACTCATTAACTACACTGAGATTGTTACTGCCAGGAGACGAAGAGAGAGAGAAAGAGAGAAAGAAAGAGTGTGAGAGAGAGAGAGAGAGAGGGAGAGAGCGCATAAGAGAGAGATAAAGAGAGAGAGAGCGAGAGAGGGTTTCCCGGGGCACAGCTCTGCTAAGCAGTGGTCACTGGGTGTTTTCCGTGCTCAGACCCCTTGGATTACATAATGCTGGAGTGGACTCATTTTCGCATGGTTGTTAGTTCAGCTCAGCGGCTCTCCTTTTGTTTGTGTGCTTCAGAGTGTAGGCCTGACACCCTTGCAGGCCCGGAACAAGCACCTAACTGTCTTCTTTGTTGGTCGTTAGAAGACCTCCAAGAAGTTTTTTTTTTGTTGTTGTCCCACAAATTTGCAAATAAAGCAAATTCAAATCCCTCCACATCCAGTTCATAATCAAACTGGAGGAGAATGAATGAGTGTTCTCTTATCAAAGACAGTGAGCATGAACTCTGAGAATGGTGTTTATTGAGGTTGTAAGCAGATCATTCATCTACCCGAGTATGGGTGCTATTATTGCTAGAGCATATTATGTTCGAAAATACAACATTTGCCTAATTTAACACAACTTTTACACAAGCATAGCAAAATCAGTAAAAACAACAACCACAGATTCTTTTTGGCTTAATAAATACTAAACATAAAGGACTCATCTAAAACAAATCTTGAATTAAACTAAAAACACAAATCAACTCATTCCTGAACTATAAGCACAATATACATAAACCATGTCTTTCTAGGTTCTTTCTAGCCTCTGAATGTTTTAGAAACATTTGGCAAAATGTAATCAAAATATTTAAATACACTATACACAAGCACTTGTACAACATTGTATTAAAAGCCATCATAGAAACACATTGAACTAAATCAGTTACACATTGTAAATGATAAAGAGTACACATTGTAAATGATAAAACATCCTCAACTGAAGATTATGCAAGAATTGTTGAACACAGAAAAACAAACAAAATGTTTAATTGAAAGTAATAAAAAAAAGTATCTGTTTACACAGTAGCCACAGTGTCCCTTGACACCTTATATGTTAACTTCCTGTGTGCTGGATATACAACAGCAGTGTCTAAATATATGCATATACCCACTGCACACGTCGACAGAAGTATTACGGGATGGGCTCTTTTTGTACCTATGTTTGAGCTCACTCTCCAGAGAACGTAGGATTTGTCACTGTAGTTGTTGCCTCCTTAAATAAGGGATTGTCAGCCTTCACACACAAAAAGAGAAATTCGATTGATTAGCAGTTGTAGATGATTGAAGCTGAATTAGGCAACATTTACTTTAAAAACGCGACTACTTACATTGGCCCATTTGGTTTTCTTCTTCTCATTCTCAAACTTATGCCACTCCTTTAAGTCTCTTGCGTACAGCAGAGCCTTGATGATGAGCAGGATCAGGAGGCCAATCAGGGCCACCCCAGCGACAGACCCAGCTACAATGGCAATGATGTTTGGTGGCTCGGGGCACCCTAGAATAACATGCAGGAAAGAGTTAGGATTCAGGAAAAAAAATAAAAATGTATCCCAATGCTAAAATAGCTATTCGAACTGAATTAAGAAGTCTTACTTCTTTCCTTTTGTATTTCAACCTCGTAATTGTCAAATCCTTGTAGTTCCTTCATGGTGAAATCGAGCCAGCAATTTTTTGAGTCCTTTACTTCGCATCTCTTAGCATCTAGGTTGAATTGGTCGAGTTTTTCCACTGTGGTGTGGGTGAGGTGCTTGCAGGCTGTGGAGCAGTTTTTCTCGTACGGCCCATCACCAAAGCCCAGGCACTCAATGCACTTCCTGCCAAACAGAATGGTATAGATTAGCATTCGCCAAAGCCAACTCAATGCCCCCAGAAGAGTATCAACGGGAGCATGTATGATTGGAGGACAGTGGCAAGTTCTCTTACGCAGACTGTTGACATGGAGATGCGCAAGCCTGGCAGGTCAGACAGAAAGGTTTTTGGTAGCCCCTAGAGCACTTGCACGCATTGCACTCGCACGTGCCACGGCCGTTGCAGATGGTGCCGCCAGTTCTGCACAACGTGTTCGACTTTTTACAATGGCAGGCGTCGCCTTCGTAATCGTCGTGACACTGGCATTTCCCACACTTACAGTCCCCGTTACCTTGAGCAGAAAAGAAATGAGCAAATTATGAAGGAGCCGCAAATGACCCCAACCTATACCAACACCACAAGGCAGCTGTGATCCCTACATGTACTTCACAGACTGTTTGCTCTGCATCTGCTTCTCAACAATTACAATTGACGGTACTAACACAATCTAACTACATATGGTCATGTATCATATACAAGTTATGTTAACAAATCAATGGTAGCTATATGACAGCCGATCCTCTTGGCACATTTGAACGTGATTATTGGGCTGTACCTGAACACAGCTTGTTGTCGTTCATATGGCAGTGCTCATCATCGCACTCGCAGTATTTACTGTAGTAGGGTTGTCCACCCGGACTTTTGTGGCACTGGCACTGTCCGCAGACACAGTCCCCGCGACCTTCACACTCCGTGTTGTTGTCCCTCCGGCACATTTGCCTCAGGCTTGTGTCATCAATATTCCCCTGGCTGCACTCGCATTTCTGGCCTGTAAAACCCTTATTACATCTAGGGGAACCAGAGAAAAAACTCTCAAACTCGGTTGAAACTTGTTGTAAGTGTAAGCAATGTCCGAAACTTCCTTTAAGAAAAACACTGTTTTGACAGAAGAAGGAGAGGACAGTGTGTGGCTCTCTCATACTTGCACGTCCCACATTTGACCTCTCCTTGACGGTCACAGTGCGGATGGTTGGGCTCCACTGGATCATCGCATTCACATTCACAGCGGGTTGAAATGGTCACCTTCATTTTTTCATTGAAGCCTTTTGGGCCAACAAAGAAGGAAACGTCTTTCAGGCAGTCATGTGCCGTCACTTCAACGAAGAAAGTCACCTTAACAGATTATTGAAAAGAAACGGTACATATTGTTGAAAACTGATATTGAGATGAACGCTATGGAGGCTGCTCGACAGCCATTTTCGACAGTGTCACAAGTTAGCAATTTTTCTAGTGTGAAACGTTATGTTGATGGGCTGGATACCTCTTTTCCGAGGGCTACGTTATCACAGACCCCCTCCTCTCCCGGCTCGGATCCATCCTTACAGCTTGAGGTGTATTTGACCGTCACCTTTTCTGGCAGTTTATCGTGAGTCACAATGACTTTAGAGGAGAGTTTCTGTGGAGACATTAACAACAATATTTAGATAGGGGGGAATGTTTAAAAAAAAAAAAAATGTACGTATCATTTTTTTATTGAGCATACATATGAGATAGGCATCTGATTAAAGTGCTGTTTTGAAGCACCACCAATTTATGATATAAGAATATAAAATATGTAATCCAATGAAATGATATATCAAATGGAATTAAAATGGTCTTACACTGTAGGCCTCCTTGATTAACTGGACCACATTCCCAGAGTCGTTAGACAGTTCTCCCACCTCTGACTTTGGGATCATCTTGCTCAGCTCCTGAGGATAAGATACGTGAGAAATGTGTATTAGCTTCTTCTTCTGTCAGCATAGCACAACAACAGTAGAACCCTTAGTAGTGAGATCAAAAAGCATTACTTGCCCTGTACACATCTGTCACACTGCTTGTGACGGCAAAAATGGGCTGAATGTTTTTCCGATCTAAGGCCCTTGCAATTTGACCAACAGATGGATAGTCCTGAAAATGAAAAACAATCATTATGTCGGCCTTATGTCCTCAAAGTACCTTTTACTCCTTCAATCTACAGATCTGAAATGTCATGTCTCACGCTCTTCAGGTCAATGTTTTTTACTGAGGTTTACTATACCAGTAAGCTGCTTGGCTGTATATGTTCTGAGGTTAACTATACCAGTAGGCTGCTTTGGCTGTATATGTTCTGAGGTTAACTATACCAGTAAGCTGCTTGGCTGTATATGTTCTGAGGTTCACTATACCAGTAAGCTGCTTGGCTGTATATGTTATGAGGTTAACTATACCACTAAGCTGCTTGGCTGTATATGTTCTGAGGTTAACTATACCAGTAAGCTGCTTTGGCTGTATATGTTCTGAGGTTAACTATACCAGTAGGCTGCTTTGGCTGTATATGTTCTGAGGTTAACTATACCAGTAGGCTGCTTTGGCTGTATATGTTCTGAGGTTAACTATACCAGTAGGCTGCTTTGGCTGTATATGTTCTGAGGTTCACTATACCAGTAAGCTGCTTGGCTGTATATGTTCTGAGGTTAACTATACCAGTAGGCTGCTTTGGCTGTATATGTTCCGTTGCAAGTGGCATGCTTCATCGTTTGGTTCCAGAATTGCAGCCAATTTCCCATCACCAGCCATATGGAAGCCAGCGTCGGTGGCCAGAACAAGCAAGCGTGTGGCATTTCCCCATCCAATGTCGTTCTAAGAATAAGATGAAATTAATTAATAAATACCGCGATAAATACAGAGAAGTTTCATACTTTTCCTGGATGCTCAATTCGGAGCAACTACAAATGGTTATTCATCTATAATAATCTAATCTTTTAGAAATATGTTTAAATATAATGGTTAACATGTTTAAAGCATTTTACCTCACACATTGCGGCCTGCATGATGGCATCCATTCCTCCTTCAGGAGTGTCGAGATTTCCAGAGATGGCCTGATTGGCCACCTCTTTATTGAATAACTTATAATCATTGGTCAGCTTGAGAATATGTTTGTAACCAAATGGTGGTTGACAGGCCTCAGTCTCGTCTTGACAAGGATTCTTCAGTTTTTCTTTGTTGGTGTTTGTGAATGGCAGAACAGTCTTGTCAACAAATGTGCCGAAACCTATGGTGTAAAGACAAGTTTGGGGTTCAGTTTAGTTATTTGTTTACATTAGTCATAACACATTGTTTGGGTTACAATACATTATATTACCAATTCTTGCTTTGTCCACGCCACCCGTTATCGTTTGTAGTGCTGTAACTAAATCATTCCCCAAAGTCTTTAAGCGGTCCAGGTCGTCCTTCATAGAGTAGGAGAGGTCCATTAAGTAGTAAAGATCCACTGGGTAGCCTTCTGCCCTTTTAAACTTGAGTTTGATTGTTTGCGGAAGGCCTTAAAAAGACAGAACATTAAGAAACTGTATTTTTCAAATGAAGTACAGTATATGTATATATTAGCGCTTGCAGATATAATTGAGGCACATGTGCAGCTAAATGAAGACATTGACACTAGCAACATTAAGCTGTTTTAAACTCAGCAGCACACAGATAGCCCTGTCCCTCACAATGAAATCTGACTGTACCCATCGTGAACAATAAAAACAGAGGTAAAAATGTACCAGGTCGAAGGTCCAGTTTGACCTCTTGAGGATAGACTTGCACTGGGTCTGCTGTTCCAATAGAGCCGCCCAGTGGCTTTATTTTAATGTCCTTCTGAAGGTTTGCTGGATTGATGATTGATGATTTCTCATTGCAGCCGTCCTTCTTGAGCTTTGCCTCGGTGTTACAACGTTTTGAATCCGGCTCTCCTTGTTTGGTGAAATTCTGTGGTTGGAGATAGGAAGCACCGTAGTGAAGGATGGCTCACATCATGGATGACACCAACATGGCTACTAGTGGCCAAGCAGGCTCAGATTATTCGTCAGGCACTTAACTCTAAATTAAAGGTTTATTGACAGTAGAATTAGAAGAATTAGTAGTCAACTGTGCTATATTATTTTTGTGAACTGTGGGAGGCTGATACAGAGGAACACTAAGCACTAGTTCACACATTTGCGCATGTGTGACAGTAGCGAGGTAGATTGTTGGTATAGGTTTAATTGTCGACTACGCCACCTAGGTAGTCACCCTAGGTAGTCACCCTAGGACAGATATAGACTAAGCTTTGCTTTTGCTCTAACAAGGCAAACACAAGTGCGTAACACTCTTAGGCCAGAGACATGGGTTCCATTAAATACAGTTTGTTAAAGGCACCCAGTGCAACTTTATGTAAACATTCAATGAAAAATAAACATTCAATTTCTAGTCTTTTTTACACGTAGTAAGTTTCAATAACTCCATACCATTACATATCATCATTCAAGGAGCAAAGATGAGACGTCGTTGTGTGGTGAGAACTGATAGAAAATCGTAAACAACAACAATCGCCGGTGGGGAGAGGCCATTTTTCCATTGACTGGAATCCTGCTGTATTTATTGTAGGTTACAAAAAATAAAGAAAATGGCGGCGATTGTTGTTGTTATCGAATTTCTATCAGTTCTCACCACACGACAACGTCTCATCTTTGCTCCTTGAATGTCGATATGTAATGGTATGGAGTTATTGAAACTTACTACGTACTACGTTTATTTTTAAGCCTCGAAAGTTGCACTGGGTGCCTTTAACAAGTATACAAACAGTAGTAATGAGTTTATGTTTGTGAATGCGTCACCTGAAATTTGCACCATGCACAGAATGGTCCAGACATGATACAGTCACCACAGGAGTGCACCGCACCAGGCGTACAGGTTTCCTCAGGCCAGACTAAACAGAGAGAAAGAGTGGCAGAATTTGATCTTGGGAAATATAGGATGTCCACCATATGCACTTTCATCAAAAAGTTTCTCGTACATTCAGTGTAATAAAGCAAAGAATATTGGAGAGAATTGACTGACTACTGCTTTTGTTGATTCATCCAATGAGCGTTCTTGCGGGACTTTGTCTGTAAACTCACCATGACGAGTGGCTGACAGCAGGATGAAGACTTGAAGACACACAGATGGCGACATTTCCTGAGGGTAGAGATACAGTGCTCTTCACTAAATTTACTTTCGTGTAGTGGGATGTGATACCTCAAGACTGTTAACCAGTCATCTCGTCAAAAGGGATTGCTTAATTAAGAGGCATGCTCATGTAAGACGAAAAGGGGCCTTCATTTTTAGTCAAATATTCGGACCAAATTAGGCAGAGAAAGTTACGAAAGGCAGTGACTTACTTGCTCATACTATATCATCCCTTTTGAGAAACAAACTGATGCAATCTACATTTCTGGGTTGACACATTCTGCTGGTAGGAGTGACACCTAACTTGACCATAAATGGCTACGGCTGTGTGTGTGTGATGTTCGATTACCTCATAATGCTTCCTAGACCTTTCTTAGAGAACTACTTTACTGCTTCTACTTTCTAATCTGTGGACAGCTTTGCAATGAAGTCCATGATTATCCTTCACCAAAGGCAAAAACAAGGCATCTTCTGATTGACCATGCATAGCAATGAATTGAATATGTCATTTGACCATGCATAACAATGAGTTGAATGTGCGTTTGGCTAAACAACATAAGGTACAAGGAAGTTAGAAAGTAAAAGAAATCATGATAACCAGCCATTTTCTTTTTTACCATATTCAAATTGACATTGTATTGTACACCGTGTAATACATTACTTCTTAAACAATTCATCAGTAAGTACTAAGAATAGTTTTTTTTTTTTTTTACACATTTTGCCAAATGGACTAATTAAAAACAATCACCTACATTAATAGGCTATTCTTGGCATAAGACTGTTTGCTCACTGTAAAGGTCTGATATACATCTGCAGTGTTCCCTATTATGCATCATGACACACCCTTATGTCTTTGACTGTAACCAACTAAAGCTTAACACTTATTTTCTGCTTGTTTAGATTCTGCGTCCTTTTGGGCCCTGCTTTCGATGACAATTTCAAAACAGCAATGTAACAGATCATCTTACACTAGGAAGTATAGTTACTTCAAAGTATTTCTACTACAGTTCTACTACACTGTGCACTCTGCTGAAAACACACCACAGAGTTGTAACCCCCCCCACACACACACACCCTTAAAAAGGTCCAGAGAAGATAAATATCAGCTATGTGTTGTAGACTCACCAGTTTAGATGTACAGCAGATCACTAGAAACACGACCGCGCAACAGCACTGATCATCACCTCCTGCGCTCTGCTTCGTTACTTCCACTTACAAGTAATATCACATTGTCACATGACAGGAAGTTGGAGAATAGGAGGAAGTCAGGCCTCTTCATCTGAGAATAAATGTGTAGAAATTTCTCTGTCAACACACGATTGAATCGAATAGTGTACATTCTGATGAATAGTGTATGTGTATACATGCTTGTCTGTTTCTGAATGTGTGTGTGTGTTTGCATGTGTATTTAGTGTATCACAGCAGCCATGCAAGTATCTGTGTGGGGGTTTGTGTACGTAAATGTTGGCCTTTGCACAGAGGAACAACCACAATATCCGTAGCAAGGTGATGGGGAAGCAGTTCTGGGTATTTTAAGGATAGCATTGACACCATTGTTCAGCTGTTTTGTAGGCTTAGGCAGACTCAGCATAGGAAGCACAGAAAAGGAACACTTTGAATGTAATCACTAAATTGGTGAGACTAACCTATCAGGTATGCAATTAAAGAGGGAACTTTAGAACAATAATAATGGACAAAAAAAAATGATATGAAACTCAGACACTTACGTCAGAATGCCATAACCAAAATATAAAAATAAATTCTGTGATTATAATGAAGGCTAGAGGGCAGGAATGCTGATGCACACACACACACACACACACACACACACACACACACACACACACACACACACACACACACACACACACACACACACAGTCACACACACACACAGTGTCACACACACACACACACACACACACACAGACACACACACACACACACACACACACAACAAGCAGCTTACACTGGGTGCAATAATGTAGTTGCTTAGGCCTATAAAAAATGTCTATATAGCTGTGACGGCCCCGGGGTTGCTAGGCGGGCTGTTCCTCTTGTATTACAGATGATCTGCAGGTGTGTTGGCTCGTCAGCTAGGTCTATTGGGAACACCTGGGACCGGTGTGCTATAAGAGCCAGTCACCCTGAGTCATGGGTAGATGGCCTGGAGATCCTGAAGGATTGTTCACTATAGTCTTGGATGGTGTTATACCCATAGTCAATGCAATAATACAATAAAAACAATAATCATTAACCTTGTGTTGAGAGCCCAGCGTGACAATAGCACATAGTTTAATTTGTCCGTGGGAGTGGAAGACATTTGTGATAATGTTTCAAGATCATCTGATAATGTTTCAAGTGCTGCTGAGCCAAGTTTAAGCTAATGCTAGCAGCAGCAGACCAACAGCTACTAGCACCAACTAATAGTCTGGGTCCCGCCCCTCTTCTTCCGGCCAATTTGATTTTGCCTCTGAAGTGGGTCTGGCAAAGATTGCACAGCATTTCACTACAGCATTCTCAGGATCTCTGGGACCAATCACAAACTGGCTTTTGGCTACCTGGCGCGCCATTGGAGGATTTAAAATAACCACGTCTACGTAACAAAACCGAAACCAAAGAGAAAAGCACAGCAAACTATATACTGCTCTCGCGGCTGTCTTGGATGATTTCAAAGGCAAGTTTTCTTTGAAAATAGAACAGAAACCTGCTCTGGAACAATTCATACAGAAAAAAGATGTGTTTGCTTTATTACCGATCGTTGTATCGTTGTATAGTATCGTTGGTCTGATTGGTTAAAGGCGTGTCCAATTACGTGACTGAAGTGGACCTCCATTTAGTACTTCGCCAGACTAACTGAGCAAATGAAATGCAGTGAAGGGGCAGGGAATTCCCAGACAAACCAACTAACCCTGTCTGACTTGCTTCTACAAACGGTGAGCCATAATGTACCACAGCTCATAGTCAAATAAAGATGTCTATGCCACAGCTGCCCATATCCGGGTCACTGACACCTGCACTGACGTCGTCATGATACTGCCATGGTCATCATCACTGCTCAAGCACAGCTGGATGATAACGAGAGCAGTGATGTCACCAATGTGAGTAACAGCAATGGCATACAGTGATCAGCGAAGACCAAGCATTATGGTGTGACAAATTAACAGATAGAGAGAGAATTTAAATAGTTAAAACAGGAGCTGTACAAATTTTGGAACTTTCAATTAAAAACATTCATTAGGAGTATAAAAAATGTAGAGAATCAAATGTAACAAGTTATACTATTTTGATAAGGTTTTGATAAGGTAATCAAAGTTACACTACTATTACACTGCACTCAAAACCTCATGATTCAAATAATTTACAATTTTTTTAGTTGTTAAAGTGAACTATTTACAATAAATGTCAGTTTAAGTGTGTGTCTGGGTGGTTGTGGGGTTGTAGGGGATTGGTGCTTTGGTGGGGTGGATTTTTTTGGGGGGGGTTTGTTATTTGCAAACAACCATCATATTTCACCACGACCAGGACCGCATCTGTAAGATACAAAACATTAAACATACCGTGATGGAAGAGCCTTCCATTCAACGCGTGTCAAACATTTTACAAATCTGGACCAGCTCTCTGGACAGATCTCTGTCTGTGACTATTCTAACCATTCTTTGTCTTTCCCTTGACGAATCATCCGCGGATTGCTTGGCTTGTTGACTTCTGCCTGCAGGACAAAGAAAAGACCCGTTGTAACCTCTGCTCAAAATAACACCTCCGAAAAGCTAAGATGATTCGTCAACATGAATAAGGAGAGGGACATAAAAAGTTATCAAAAAAAGTTTGAGGTGTCTCTCTCCACAGTCAGAAAGGAAGTAAGGGAATGGAAAGCCATAGGAACAGTCCTTGTGAAGGAAAGATGTGGTACTACCGTAGGCCAAGAAAAATATCTGAAAGGAAAAGATAAAGAATGGTTAGAATAGACAGAGACAAACAGGGTTGGGAGGATTACTTTAAAAAAGTATTCCGATTCAATTACTGATTTACCTGATACAAATTGTATTCAGTAACCTAATCCAAGTATCACAATATTAAAGCAATGTAACTTGATTACTTTTCCGTTAGTTTTGGATTACCTCAATGCCAAATGTGCAAATGAAGAAAACAGAAAAGAGACATCAATATCCACTTATATTGGTGGTTTTCTCCATTTTTATGTCTGTGATGGATATAAATGCTGAAAAACATTGAACCATCCAACCTTGAAGACAAAGACATGTACTGCCAGCGTCAGAAACGGTGCCACTCAATGGTCACGTGCATTTCATGAAGTGGTTGTGCTATCCACAAACCCCTCCTATAAGGGCACACACCAGCTTTTTCAGATGACATACTTTCTGCATTTGTGCAGTAGAAGTACTATATAAAGACCATTTGGTGTGGGCGTCCTACTTATTACTGAGGAATGGAACTTAGTATGCTTCAAATATCTACTAAAAAATAAACGGTCAGCCCCCACTTTTCTTACCTGTAGTTGAACACTCGCTCACTGTCAACGGTTTTTACAAACAAATACCTTGAATCATTTTACACTTTTTGGCCAATCCCCTTATAGCGCAATATATATAGCGTGGGCCTGTTGGTTGGAAATATGAACTAGTTCAGTTTGTTGCCCTTGAAGGAAAATCGGCACCAGGGCCGTGTGGTTGTGGTTTGATGTGTGAATATACTGTATATGTCACGCCAGCGCTGAACTCTGCTCCTGCCACACCCCCTTTGACTTCAACTCACGCCTGCAGACAAACCCCAGATCACCTCTTAAAAGCTCCAACAACATCTAGATGCTGATGGTGTCATTTTAACATTGCACACTTTGCACAAGGACATCTCAATGGAAGGGTAATAAAAGGCATAAAAATACTATTTTATGTTAATCATGCTCATCTGGACAAGCCAGAATCATTTTGCAATAAAGTGCTGCGAAGATTCACTAAGATAGAGTTATTGGATCACAACCATAAACGCCTTGCATTGCGGAAAATGAACTTGCTGTCAACTTTGGTGGAGGGTTCGTCATGCTATGGGGCTTTGTGGCTAGCACAGGAACTGGAAATCTTGTCAACGTTGAGGGACATATGGAATCCACCCAGGAACAATGTACAAGACTCATTGGATTTCATTTCATACAACTCAATACTGCTACATGAAGAGTTTTTCTATGAAAAACATCCCATTATCGAGCTTTCTCTAGAAAATGAATGACATTCATGCAATTCAATTTATATAGCGCCAAAACAATTATTCTCAAGGCGCTTATTGACATATTGCTATGAAGTTTTCTTAACAAGACAGAGCAAATGAACCTCAGAGGGATGCCCAAACTCTTGCATAAAACTGTAATATGTATTCTCTACAGATACAGTTGGAAGATGCTACTAGGTATAAGCATGTATTCATGTTGACAACAGTTTTGCACAATACTACAATTTTTTTTTGGGGGGGGGGAGATGTTCATGTTTTTGTGTGTGTAACTGTAGGTTATAGGTTTGTACGGAGTTTTCAGTTATCTTCCAGTTTTACACATTTTTACACGTGATTACAACAGTTCTACATGCAGTAAGCTACCAGCCCCAATCAGCACATAGTCTTCCCAGCATTTCCTTTTTATGTGTGCAATATGTTGAATAGAGAGGGTGTGTGAAGCCATTTGGGTGCACACCAAACAGTTTCTTATCCTCCCCGTTGCACCCATTAATATTTGTATGTGAATATTTTAGAGCTAGATAGTCTAGCATATTTTTTCCTGAGGGAACTTTTTACATTAATGGACCTCTTTGTTTTTTCTCAGGCCCCACAGGGCAAATTCATTCCAGTCCCTTTATCCTCTTTTACTTCTGACTCTTTCTGCCTGCTATGAAAGGCTCTCAACTATCTTTTTACATGTTGATGTCCATTTAAGACCACTAGATGGCAGCCTAACTTTGCAGAATTACAGTAGCCCACATGGTTGTGTTTACCGATTTTGTTTTGGTTCAGAAGACTATTACGATTGGTTTGTTTCGATTTGGTTTATGTTATGTAGTTTGAAGAGACATTTTTTAATCTATTTTGATTATTCATTGATTATTATTCTATTTGACTTGATCTGTTTTGGATGGATGCGTCCAAGGTGAGTCTTGTCAAGGTTTGTTAAGTTGGCTTGACAGAATGTGCGATTGGAAGAAGCAGTATTTAGACTCCCCCTGTAGGAGGCAGAGTGAACTTCATGATGCCAGTTTTGAAGTGCCTGACAGCAGTTTTACGATGGTAAAAACAAACATGACAAAGAGGACCCGATTAGCTAATGATTTGTAATTTCTGTAATGCCACTGGTCTTTATTGCGCCAACAACTGTCTGCTCATGCGATATGGAGTTTATCCTGCGCAGTAAAATATGCAAATACACACCAGCAGGTCCCTGATTGTGGCCCTCACCCTATCGGTGTGTATTGAAGAGAGCATTACCATGAGAAGTGCTTTTACAGGGACACAGGTTTTTTTTTTGTTTGTCTGGTACCAAAGATTTGTGACACCTCAATTGTGCTTGCAGACAAGGGCAGACTTATCCCCCTGGAAGAGAAGGACCAGAGATGCACCCAGACCAACACAAAGGGCTGCCGCAGTCACCCAGAGCTGGGGGAGACTAGGCTTAGGGAGAGGCTTTGAGGCAAGTGCATGTACAGACTAACGACCCACTGCTCTGTGGCAACGGTCAGAGATTTTTTTTCTTGTCTCCCCCTCTCTCCTCTCATTTAGTCCCTCTCTCTCTCTCTTTCTCTCCCTCCCCCCGCTCTCTCTCTCTCTCCCTCTCGCTCCACTCTCTCCCTCCTGCCCATGGCCCTCAGTACAGTAAATTACAGTGAAACGATGCATCGCCAAATCAAATGGAGGAGGCAGTAAAAAAGGAGACCTGAATGGAAGTCTTTAATCTCCTCTAGTGCGTGCTCATGACCCGGGGAAACATTAGTGTTGGTACAGAATCCAAAAAGGATGCCTCTCTCTCTCTCTCTCTCTCTCTCTCTCTCTCTCTCTCTCTCTCTCTCTCTCTCTCTCTCTCTCTCTCTCTCTCTACCTCCCTTTTCCCGTTCTTTTGGTGTCTGTCTCTTTCCTTTTTCTCGCTCTATCTCTCCCACTGTCTCCCTTTCTTTGTGTTTTTTTTGTTCTGTGTGGAATGAGGAGCACTGCAGTGGCCCATGTGTGTGTGTGTGTGTGTGCAGTCAGCGGAGCTTACTGCAGGTCTGCAGCAGGGGAGATGCGGGGCGGCGGCACACACACCAGGGTATGGAGCTATTTATAGTGGCTGCTGTATAAATAGACCAGGGCTATACGCTGTGGGGTCCAGCTGCATCAGATGTGCTGGTGTTGATACCGGTGGAGATGATGGTGCCTGGGTCCCTTGTCTGTGCCTCTGACATGCAAGCGGTCCATGTGCACACACTGACCTGCCAGTGCATCAAAATGACAGGTTTCAGATTACAGGAAGTTTGCAGAGATTGCTCACGATTTGGAGTTTCAATCTCAGAATCAGAATCAGAATCAGAAACAGATTTATTGTCACGTAGGTATACGCTTACCTGAAATTTGTTCTGGTGCATATGTGCATACAGTAAACATAAAAACATAAAAACACAAACATACACACACAATAAGTAAGTACTAATACATAACATAAAAACATAAAAATCTAAGGACATCACGGCAGTAGACAAGAAACAAAATGGCCTTATATGTGTTTTGGCTGGTTGAATCTCTATCACTCTCAGCTAAAGGATGCAAAAAAAAAAAGGATTTGTCGGTTGAAAGAGCTCCGTTGGGACAGGCCTGGGCAGGTTTTTAAAATGCTTATTGTTCATTTGGCCCTCTCCTACACAAGGAGGAGCTCTTTGGTGGTGCCAGCAACTTGGCTCGCTCCGTGCAGATGGTGGCTGCTCCCTGTGGCTAGCGAGAGGGACAGAAATAGAAGCAGTGTTGCTACTTCATCCCTCCATGTGTCTCTGAAATACACACACGAGCACGCGGGCGGGCGGGCACAGATACACGCACAGGCGCACAGATACGTCGATGCATAAACACACACACACACACACACATACACACGGTTGTTCTCACATGCTCACACAGATACAGACACACACACAATGTGCAATAGCTCGATCCCTGCCTGTGCGCCTCAATCGTCGGTTCTCTCTCTCTCTCTCTCTCTCTCTCTCTCTCTCTCTCTCTCTCTCTCTCTCTCTCTCACTCTCTCTCTCTATCTCTCTCTCTCTCTCTCTATCTCTCTCTCTCTCTCTCTTTCTCTCTCTCTCTCTCTCTGCTGTTTTATCAGCTAATGTTGAGGTGCTCTTTGCAGCGTGGGCCCTTCTCTCTCTCTATCTTCGTTAGATTCTGAATGAGGCATGAGGAAGTGGCCATATGTCGAGACCTGTTCTTATCTAACACAAAGATGTGCAGCATATTGATGTCATATATTTGGCGGGGAGGGCTTTCTTTTTTTAACCGCTCAATGCCTTAATGTCTTTCTCTCAGGCTTGGTGTGATTATACA